>NW_027111449.1:2444099-2497264 GCF_000696795.3 Halyomorpha halys
GTTATTTTACACTTATGTTTTTTCTTTTTTTCCTTTTTGTAACCACAGTGTTTGTATATTTTTTAGCTCTGACGAAGTCCTGCAACGTGGGGCGAAACGTTGGCTCAATAAAATAGTATATTTATGTACTACGAGTTGTTTTTTTTTTACCGCACCCGGACCATATTCCATTCAACTTAAATAATAATAATATTATGCGGGAAGTTACAAATGTATTTTTTAAAGAACATAGTTACCGTTCTTTTTATATAGACAAAGAGAGATACAATTTTAAATGATATGGAGACATCCTTACTTTAGAAAAATTTTCTCCCTAATAAAAGCAAACATTTTAAAATCTGAAACTTTGAGTGTCGGACAATAATACGAACCCACGAACGCTTTAGTAAGAGATGTACGGTATGTTAGTGTATGAGGGTAGGTAAATACAGATAAATTTGTTCGTAGAAGGTCGATGGAAGGTACTGTAAAGCAGTATCTCAGTGAAGGATAATGTAGGTAGGTTGGTTCTGACAAAACATTTAAAGTGGACAGAATATAAAGAGAATGGTAAATTAAAGAAACGGAGGATTGCTTTGAAGAGTGGGTAGAGGCTGGATCGTTACTTCGATATATCAGACCCAAATATATGTTGGATCTTGAATAAATTTTATAAATCAATTAATTAATTATTTTAGTATTTTTTTATTTTTTAAGAGTTTCCTTCCTTTTATTGGCTACCGTGGCTGCAGGATATAAGAAAGGGTATAACTTTCTTGAGGATACAAGATAATCTTGGTAAGAGAGCTAGTGGCATAATTACGATTATAAGAACAATTTAATGTAGATTAGAAAATTATGGAACATATAATGAATTATAATCAGAGACTTATTGTTCAAATAATATGTATTGCAACTTTACTGTATCAGCTTTTGGCGTGTGAGCATGATCGTAAGGAATAATTAAAATATTATTTAGAACTTCATTGCCGAAAAACGATTTTCGATGACTTATATTAAAAATTTCTGTTTGAAACTGTATCTGAGATCTTTAAGTTATCGGTGAATTTGGGAGACGTACGCTTCCACGTATATTTCAGGCCAAGTTTAAGAAATAATGATAGTTATTAATAAATTATGATTATAAATTATAAGTAAAAGATGGTCAGGAGTGCGATCAGCAAAGATACACAAATAAACAAAACTTATTTATTTTTACCGAACTTTCATCTTAAATTTCAGGCCTATATTGAACAAGAAAATACTGTTGTATATTTAAGATTTTGGTAACCTCAGTAGTAAGGCCTATTTTGAGCTTTTTATTTATTATTACACCTGTCCTGAACCAATTTATTGATTTTTTGTTGCATGGGGTTTTCATGGATTGTGAAAGGTGCCGGATAATTACAAATGCTAGTTAGGAAACCGAAGTTATGCCAAGGCAAGAAGTTGTGCTAACCTTGATTAACGAAAAGGGAAAAACTGGTAGTGAAAAATTTCTGCAGGTATAAGTATCATAGGGGAAAGTACTATGGTATTCTTCATTATAAAAAAAAATCAGAAAGATAAGATAAAATAAACTGATAAAAAGAAAAAAAAAAGATAAGAAAAAATGGAAGAGAAACAAAATGATTGAATAAATATTTGAAACGTTGGACCAGAAGCAGATAGTGTTACATTCTCATTTCATCATAGTGACGTATTTCCAAGCGTCAGTGAAGACGTACTGGAAGTTAATCGGTCCTGAAGACGTCATATTAATGAAGTTCCACTTAAACCTAGCTGTTTCAAAGTCGTTAATCTTCCAGGAACTTGTCCACAAGCAAATTTGAAAACTAATTTTGCGAGATTAACTCTTTCCTTGTCCAAGAATGTTATAAAATACTTTAAAAAGATGAAATTACTTGAGAAGGAGTAATCCTTACATAAAGGTAACATCGGCCAAAATAGAAAACAAGAAAGGTGATATACGTTTAAACAAAAAATTAAAAATCTTTATAAATTACAATTATGACAGTCCAGCTGTGTAAAAAAGTTTTTGGGACGCGACATATTTATTTACAATCTTTTTGGGCTCTTCAACCACTGAAATTATTTTTCCCTGTACAAATATTTTATGAAAAACAATGACCTGACCATTGTTTGTATGGTGAGAAAAATTATTTTTTTTGTTATGTTAAAATATGTTCTTATATATATGTATATGTAGTTGACCGTAAAAATTTAAATATAAAAAGATGGTCAGGGTTGCGGTCAATCAAAGAACAAATAGTTTTAGAACAAAACGTTTCGCCCCACTTTGCAGGGCTTCATCAAGGCTAAAAAGATACAAAAAAAAACTGAGAATATTACAACAATAAGATAAAATAAGGTAATTTAAGTTAGGATAAATATTATGTAAAAATAAAGTGATAAGAAATTACATATAAATAAAAGGAAGGAAGACATAAAATAGTATGAATATAAAATAAACATGAATAAACAATGATAAGAATAAAAAATAAACAATGGCAAGAGTAAAAAAATTTTAAAAATATACAGTTAATAAAGTACAGGAGATGTACATAAAACAAAAACAATACGGGGGGGGGAGAAGAAAGTAGATATTAAATAAATGAATAAATGAGTAAAAATATTTTATTATCATTTAATATCATTATTATTATTCTTATTTATATTTATTCCTTCAAGACGTTTATTTAACCTCTACTTCCCCCCCCCCCCCCGTATTGTTTTTCTTTTATGTACTCTCCTGTACTTTGTTAACTGTATATTTTATGTATTTTTAAAAAATTTATACTCTTGCCATTGTTACTTATTTTTTATTCGTACCATTATTTATTTTATATTGATACTATTTTATGTATTCCTTCCTTTTATTTATATGTAATTTCTTATCACTTTATTTTTACATAATATTTATCCTAGCCTAAATTACCTTATTGTAGTAATGTTCTCAGTTTTTTTTTTGTATCTTTTAAGCCCTGATGAAGCCCTTCCAAGTGGGACGAAACGTCGGACATTAAAATAGTTATAAACTATTTGTTCTTTTTTTGATCGCAACCCTGACCATCTTGTTATATTTAAAATATGTTTTGTTAAGTTAATCTTGATTATTTATTTACTTTGTTTATTATTTTTTTTTTTTTTTTTGGTTTTTGGTATTTCCTACTGCTACTATTTAAAAATTATGTTAGATTTTTATAATATATTTCATTTATTTATATTACATTCGTTAACCGAATCTAAAATCATCCTAAAATTTAAAAATAAAACTTTTAATAAAGTAAAAAGAAAAAATTCTTCATATTCTCAGTATACAAACATGATTATTGTACCCGTTGTTATTCTTTTGATAAATATGGCCATACTCAATCCTGGAGCTCTGTATCTTACGGTAGTTAATAGTGTTGATAGATGTGTGCTATTATTACTCCCAAAACAAAGGGGAGTGGTATAGACAGAAAAGTGTGACTGCTAGCCCAGAAATAGTGATCGGTTGTTGAACAGGGACTGACGCGGTTCTCTTTCCCAGTAGCCCCCTCCAGCGGTCCACGCCTTCCTATATACCCAACTCTCTCGGCTCTCTCATGTCAGTTCTCTCTGAGCCTTCAGTGTCTTGTGGACTGTGTATTATTTTACCATTTTACCTTCTCTTCGCTCAAAATGAGGAAAGTGGTGAGTGGTCGTATGTAACATTACAGTCTTGATTAATTATATATGTTATAGTTTTTTTTCTATTCGAATTAGTTAAATATTTATCAATTTGTATGGGATAGCGATTGATAAATATTGGGTTACTCTTTCAATTTGAAATATAATCATTTTATGTTTTTTATCAGTGCATAACTGCCATTCCTTGGAAGAAGTTTTTTTTTTTATTGAAATAATCAGGACAATTATCATTTAGGCTGCAAGTACTCACTCAATCATATCGTATATTCATATTTTAAAAAAACTAGAAAAGTAAATAAATAATAATGAAAATAAAATAAAATGAATAATAATAAAATAGTATGTACACATCGTAACTAAACTTAAATCTTTAAATAAATTTAATATTAGCAAAATAAGAGAGCAACTTAGGCATAGAATTAAAATAAAGGTAATAAAATAAATCATTTTGAAGAAATAGAAAGAGTGAATAGGAAATAAAAATTTATTTATAATTCAATAGAAAAAAAATGCACAATAACCGTTATCAGTTGAAAGATATTTCCTCAAAAACAAAGTAATTATTCTCGTACAAGATCGAATTATTTGATTTTAAAATCCTGGAGAACGTAACATAAATATACCATTCAATAACTAAATAAATAAAAAAACTAAATAAAAAAAAATCATTTTTTCTAAATTCTTAATTTTTATTTTTTATCTAACTGCGAAAAGTTATGATTTTACTTATAATCGAGAACCATTCTCATAGTTACATCTGAAAAAGCAATTTTGAATTAATCTTACTAAATCTCCGATGTTTGAATCGATCGTACTAAATCTCCGGTGTTAAAGTGAATTAGGAAGTGGTTAAACATATGTTGAAGAGTCGAATGTTGTTTTCGTGCTGCGGCGTCGAAGAAGTGATAAAATATCAAACCTGTTTTTCTTGTAGGAAATGAGACAATCATTGAAATTGATTTTTTCTTTATTACTATACTAATAATTTTAAAATATTTTTGCATTTGAATAGTTCTAACTAAAGTAATATATAGGAATTTAAAAGTTAAAAATAGTATTATATTTTAGTAAATAAGAATAATAACAGATTCCATCACCCTAAAAAAAAAAAAAAACCAAAGCTGCAGAATAAAGTTTCGGAAATTTGGAACTTAAAATTTCTGCTTATTGTTTCTGCTGAAATAGAGCTCTGTATAAAAATATTCACAAGAAATTCAAGTGATCAAAAACACTTAATTTCTGGAATATCATTTATTAAGTAATTTTTGTTTTGCTCGAAGGCATAGATTATATTTTCTAATTATTCTTTCCTTCCGGATAATTTAGTAGCTTTCTTACTACAAACTTTTATTTTTATTAATTTTACATTAGTAAAATAAAATATTCCTTCTAACGTTTCGGATTGTTGGTCCATCTTCAGGTGTTGATTTTGATTTATTTTTTGCATCAATATCCTTGACTAATTTTTTAATGGCCACTTTATTTGCGAATCCTAAAGGAAATTTTGTCATATTTTAAAACTCCCAAAAATTATAGATTGTTGATTATTGGTCTGAAGCGTCGATAGGAATATTTTATTAATGAAAAATTAATAAAAATAAAAGTTCGAATAAATTACCCAGAAGAAAAAACTAACAAAAAATATTAAATAAATTTGTTAAGTGGCAAATAATAGTAACAGAGATTTATTTCTGAAAGTATTTAATTTATTTGATTGAAATACCTACTCTTGTGTGAATTAAGTAAAGATTTTATTAAGTTGAGGTATAAAGTATCGTTTACTTAATTCAAGTTTGATTGACAAATACTCTATAGAAAAATTTATATAATTAAGAAAATGTTTATAAATATAGGTCGAACTAATGCTGGACAGAGGAGTAAAAGTTGGTATTTAATGTTTAAATTCATATAAAAAAAATAATTAAAAAGATAAATATTCCTGATATAATTTACATATGCATATGCATCTCTGTGCCGTTCTCACTAAAGCTGTGATGTAAGCGTGGCAGACTGCTGGTCCTGGAACTCAGCCATAACATGACGTCAATCTATAAAATGTTTACTAACCCCATCGTATAAATTTATGTATAATGAAACAATTTTAGCATTTATACCTTCTAAATTAACTTATCTTGCTGCCTATAATATTAAATTTTCAACAATTTCATTCGAAGAATAATTCATTTCAACTGATTCTTTAAAATAGAACTTACTTTACTTAGCTTTACACAGCATAAACATACATGTATGAAAACGTAATTTCAAACAATTTTGTTTAGTATTCAATTGGTCTACTAATGTCTAAGTTGAATTTGTTGATAGTTACAATATTTTTTCTAATTTGAAAAATTCAAAATAGCCATTCCAGACAACTCTAAAGGTAATAATTATAATTTTTATTCATTCTGGGATTGATCCTTTTAGAATAATATACAGGCGTCAGAATTAGGCTTCAGAGCCTTAGAGTGAAATACAAAATAAGTATGAAATTATAAAACGACATAAAATATAAAAACATGATAAATTTGAAAAGATTAAAATGAACAATAATTAACAGAATATATAAAATGATAATAGAACAAATAAAGTAAAACCATATGTCATATTATAAAACATAAGATGACAAACACTTCTGATAATAAATAATTGAAAACAAAAATGATAAAAATCCAATATAATTAAACTAAAAATCATAAATAGAAAGGTACAATTTCTGCTAATATACATTTTAGGTACTGCATTTTCACTAAAAGAAAACCATCAGAATTGAAAATGTTCCAATTTAAACTTATCCAATTTCCTTATAGATTATTATAAATTTATGTTGTATTTTATTTTAAAAGAAAGTTCTAACAGTCGAGATATACAATTAAATAAATATAGAGACCTGAGGGGAACCCAATGTCCCTAGACCGACCGAGTTGGTGGCACCGAGCCAAGCCTCCCTCTTACCGTTCCTCGTGGTAAAAATTTATTATCCTCCGTGTTTACAAGATGCAATGGACACATAATCGTTACTGTATTTCCATCTTCTATGAAATATATATTTACCTCTCGTTGGCGAGCTGTGAGATATCGATATATTTACAATAATTATCAACTACTATTTGAAAGGAAACATAGATTCGATTAGAAAATGTAGAAATATAGCCCGATTTTCGGAATGTATAATGAAATGAATATTAGGCAAAACAGAATTCATTCTTGGTAAATATGTATTAGTTTATTATTTTTCATAAATTTGGGTAAAATTGTGGTTGTCTTTTCATACTGAAACTGTAATATTAAAATAAAATATATTACTTTTTCTTTTTTATAAGCTATAACTTTAAAGGCTTTAGGATTTTAGTTAGAATCTTCTTCTTTTTGGAATATACCAACATTTGTTTTTATTCATATATATACAATTTAACAAAAAAAACTCAGTTTAGTTAAACTTTATTTTTTCTAGTACTTACTATAATTGTAATATAAGAAATAAAAATCACTATCCAACTAGTCTACTGTCTGTAATCATAATTTATAATTTGATGTATAAAATCTTATCATATACTTTAGGTTAATAGGAAGTTATGTTTTATTATATTCAAGTATGAAAGTTTTTTATAACAGCAGGGGAAAAAAGTAAATATAAATATTTTTTTTCGGTGAAATAGCGCTTTTACTGATTTCATTAATTGGAATGCAAGTGGAAGGATAAAAATGAAATAACAGTGATAACAAATGAATTTATTTCTTTATTAACCAATACTACAAAGTCCATACTTTTCTATTAAGTTACTACTTTTTTAAATGCTGTTTACAAACACTCTGTTTATTGCTGTAGTTTTTATAAATAAAATGTTTTTTTATTTGCAGATCAATTTAGCGGAGGAGTTTGATATTCTTCAAATAGTTGGTGAGGGATGGTTCGGGAAAGTCCTCCTGGTAGAGCACCGAGTGACTGACACCGAGATGGTCCTCAAAGCTCTGCCAAAACCTTATGTATCGATAAAAGACTTTTATAGGTAATAATGCTTTCTTAATATGTCATGTTAGTAATAATTTATTTACCTTGAGAAAGTTATATTTTATTATATTTCTTTACAGGGAATTCCATTATGGCCTCCAACTTTCCGCCCACAAGAATCTCATCACCACTTATGACGTCGCCTTCGAGACAGCCGGTTTCTACGTCTTCTCTCAAGAGTATGCACCACTGGGAGACTTGATGTCCAATATCTCAGAAACTGGAATCGGTGAATTGCACAGCAAGAAAGTTGCAAAGCAGGTAATTTGAATGCGAAGCGTTATTTAAACTATTATTTTAAAATTGTGCATAAAACATGTGTCATACTTTTGTGCAGCTAGCGGCCGCTTTGGATTACATACACGCGCACGGGCTGGTTCACAGGGATGTGAAACTGGACAATATCTTGGTCTTCCGATCAGATTTCTCCAGGATAAAGCTGTGCGACTTCGGCGAGACGCGGAAAGCTGGCACTTTGGTCACCAGGAGGAACGAGTGGCTGCACTACGCACCACCGGAAGTCCTAGCTATTGCCAATGACCAGCTGTATGAGTAAGTTATCTATCTCATATTAATTCATGAGTAGGTTGGTTCCAACAGGATTCAAACAATTAACAAATCAGGTCCATGCGTAGTACCGTTTTCTGTTCCTAACCCTTTCTCTAACATACTTATGTCAATTTGATCATTTATGAATCGTGTTGGAACAAGTATAATACTTGTAGTTTGAAAGTATCTCTGGTTTCAATATCTCCATTGGCCTAACTCAGAAAAATCAATTCTAAACAATGTCATTTCCACTTTTATTTTATTTATACAAGTATTATAATTACTCATTTTTTACTTCGTTACATAATCCCTTGCGCAGAGGAATGATGGTGATTAGTTAAAAAATAAATAAATTTTCAAGATTTAACTTAATATAAAAGTTTTATGGATGGTCTCTTTCAGAATTTTCAGTTGGAACCATATTTTTATATAATTTCGGTATGAGGAGACTTTGAAACAAGGAAACAAAGAAAAAAAAATAAACACATCTATACATAAATACCTATGCACTTAAAAACCAACATAAATAAAGAACAGAACATATAGATCAATTTGTTCAATATATAAGTAGGGAGAGTCTGTCTCCAATGGCTCTTGATACCAGTGATGGGAAAGAACTGCTGGAATCCTGGAGTTCTACCATGCCATCCACATTTGGGTGACAGGGCTTGATTCGGGGTTCAGTAGTAAGAGCACAGTGAGTGCAGCATAATTTACATTGTTGTTTCTTGAAGAAAAAGGCAAAGTAAGAACCTCCAGTTTTATTTCAAAATGAAAAAAAGGGGATAAAATTTTAGACTGCTGAAAAATCAAAATAACACTTTAGCTGATTTTTTTGATTATACTGATATTTTTCTCTATAAATAATGGCATTTTTAAGCTTTTGATTGAGCATACTTCCTAATTTTAAGATTATACTATCAATGAAAAGGACAAAAAAATAATAATAAATGGAAAATTTTGATAACTACTTGTCTATCTGATTTTCCTACCCAATTTTTCATTGTTACCCTGTGAAACCTGATCCCAGCTTTCTTAAATGTATTTAGCCATTTTCTGGATCTGTTTTGAATAAGATAAATGTTATTACTTGCAAAAAGTGAGTTGTTTCAATAATGATAATATATAATATAACTTGTATCAATAGGTGTTAGATTTAAAATAAAAATGTTAAACCGGTATTGAGGGTAAAATTGAAAAACAAGTTTAAGAAATGTCATTTGAGATGATGATTTCAGTAATTTTTTAAGACAAGTAAGGACTAGATTAGCTACTGGTTGGCTCTAGTCCAATTCTCGACATGATGTTTGTCAGTATTGGGGTCGGGGGCCAATGGCGAGACGGTCTCCACTTTTGTCAAATGATCCTTCACAGACCATATTTTTCTTTATTTTGATGATAGGTTAATATTTTAGAATACTTATTCAAAATGATAATACCCTAGATATAAAAGTTAGTGATAACAGGGAATTGTGAGACCAAACTTACCTCATTTAATCTTTAAAACTCATTTTTCAAAAATTTTATAACAAAATAAAGAAAAACAAATCATTGAGGGGTATTTGAAATAACACATAATATTTCTACATGGAACGTTTCTTTAATTATTTGTTTTTAATGTCAAGTTATTTAAATGTTCTACTTTAATACTTATTTAAAAGATTTAAATGTAAATCTTAGAATAATAACAAAAAACTAAAAAGTCCAGTCCAGTTAAGTTGAGTTTAAATGATAGAAATCCTATAAAATTCATTCTAATACAAAATTATTTAACATTTCTCTCAATCTATTTTATAAATCACTGTTATGAACACCATTGTCTATAAATATTATGAACCATTATACATTATGCAGTCCATAATTAGTTTTGCTTTGCATTTAAAACAGTATAATATAATATCATTCTTTTAATTTGTAGGTGCAATACTTCTCATGATGTTTGGCAGTTTGGCATAGCCATTTTCATCTGCCTGACAGGATGTCTGCCATGGCAGAAAGCTGCTCCCGATGACCCCAGGTTTGGCAGGTATTTACTATGGCAGCAAGGATCTAATGTTTTACTTCCAGTGAGGAGGCCTAAGCTATTTAAGGTAATCTAATTAAAAATTTAATTTATTTCATTGACTATATATTCTATTCTAAAGTGCTACATGCATAAGACATGACACACAATTGGTTTATAGCTACTGCGTACATTCAACAACAAAACAAACTATTCACTCATAATTAACTGACAGAGTCTGATAATCCTTTGTTGCTTCTCTAAATTTAAATACTTGATTGATTAGAAAAAAGTGAGAGTCCTAAATATGTAATACCTGGATAATTTTTGGGTACATACTAAAGAACTTTAATTTATTTTTTTAATTATGGAAGTTTTTCATGATTACTCTCTCAAGATGTAAAATATTATGCCATTCGATAATCTAATTCCATCAAATTCTTCAACGATCTCTGTAAAATCCCACATTACTACATATTTTGCCAATTCTCTACCTCAGTTGTTAACTGCAATTACAGATTCATAGAAAAACATATATACAAAGGTTTTTCATAGCATATTTTTATTAAAAAATTATACTTACATTATTCATCTTAATGAAGAAAATCATAAATTGAAAAATAATCACGTATATGATGTATGTATCCTTAATATATAAGACCAATTAAAATATGATAATTTGTATAGAAAGTAATAAAAAATATTATTTTTAATGTTTCAGCTGATCTCTAACAAAGCACAGAGGTGGTTTAGGAAGTATTTAGAACCTCGAGGAGAAAAAAGGCCAACTTCACTCAGCGACATGCCACGCTACTTGGAAGACAGATGGTTGGCCAGATCTGAAAGACCAGGTATTTTTTTTCTTTTTACACTCTTAAAATTAATATTTTATTTTGCAACATGTTGACATGTACATTTTAGAAAGTTCTAAATTTCTATAGTTCTATCTAGGGCTTTTTATTAGAAATTGTATATATTTTATGATAAGAAGGAAAGTTTATTAATTTGCACAACTGTTATTAATCACTTGTTGACATCATCTGTTGTCACAATTCTATTATCTTTACTCTGACTATAAAATATGATAGGGACTAGAAAGTTATCAAATCTCAAATGTTCTAAATTTGATTATTAGTAAAAATTCAGGACAAACTAAAATATATCTTTTTGGTAGTAATTTTCAAGCAATTTTAACTATTTCATAAATAGTCTCCTCACTAATTTCAATCTTTTAAATATTCTTAAACTTTACATATATTAATTATCATGAAAGATATGTAAAAGGAAAAAAAAAATTCTTTTCATAATTTGTAGTCATTGATTATTGGTTATTTTTGAAATCTATTAATTTTTATACAAGTTTTTTAACTGATTCCTATTATGAGATGAAATCTATATCATGATATTTTATTTTTAAATTAGTTAACATCAGTTTTGACAAAATTGATGGATTGAATTCAACCAAGAAAAATATTTAATTTTTATTCTAGTATGTTGAAATTTATTTTTTATTTTCAGAAGAGGAGAGGGAAGATGAAACTCTCTGCCCATCAATGTACAGCTACCATAGTAGTCCAGAAGAAAAGAACAGGTTATTATACACATTAACACAATACGGAATCGAGACAACGGTAGATCGTACAGCAAAGAAAGATAGGATAAGGGAATGGATACAAAGCAGTGTCATCGAAGAAGAAGATGAAGAAAAGATGGACGAAGGCACTTCTTCGACAGCTGGGAGCCAAGGCTTGAGTGCATGAAATTATAAACTGTAGTTGCTTCATCCCCATTCCAGGTTTAAAGCTAAGCTCTTAAGCTCATTAAAGCTAATCAGGGGCTAAGCACTCAAGAGATGAGTGCTTGGGGTTTTCCTATTTAAGCTTAGGAATGTGAAGTCTTTATCCGTCTATTCGTGAAGTGGCAATTTGCCATTTTTGTTCCCTATTGTCACTAGGTACTATTTATATTGCCTGTGATAGGAAGCGAAGGCTATTTACATCTGGTGAATAAATGTAAAAACCTTCCTTGATGGCGTTTACGAGGAGTATATGCCCGATCAGTATTGTAAACTGCTGTTTTTTTTTTAAATTGCAAATGTAACCTACACAGCAGGTATTTGTATCAATCTATGTATCTTTAAAGAAACTTGCTGAGATGTTTTCTTGTGAAAAAAATCTGATTATGATGAAAAGATGTAGGCTAGTCGATATTGTATGTTTTTAATTTTTTAGTAATAAATTTTGTTATTGATTGTGTAAATATTCCATTTCCTTGGATATAAATAATATATTTCCCCCCTTTTTCTTCCAGGACATCTAGTGCTCACTTTTATATAGAAAAATTATTTATATTTATTATATAATAATCATAATTCAATGAAACAGTCTATACTGTTTTAAAAACTATTTTTATTGATATATTAGTTTATAGTTATTGTTTACTTAATACAATACACAGTTTTCTTTTAAATTAAGAAACCTATTTGTAACCATAAATGATAATAACCTCTGTCGATGTCTAAATAGAAATCTTATTTATTTTCCATCGAGAAATAAAAATGATCCTTTTTTTTTCATCAGTGGTAGATATAATCATTAGGAAAAAATAGAACAAAAAAACTTCTGTTAGAATAATGGGAGTACTTAGTTGGTGAAATTCATGCATAAATGAATGCCTCTCATAGTTTATGGTCCTCCAAAAAATCAGGCTGATAAAAAGGAGTAATTTAATGAGTAATTAAATTCACATGAATTTTCCTCACATTGTAATTCATTGTAAAATATTCATCAGCATAAATAGTCTCAAGATTGTCAAAGCTTATTATTTTATTTTTTTTTAATTTATTAAAAATTATATTTAGTCAAAAATATCATAGAAAATGAAAAAACTTATATTAAACATTTAGCTTCTAAAATGTTAATTATTTGGAAATGCTAACAATGCCATTTTCATTAAAAAAGAAAATTCAAAATTTCTTATTTTCTGTATCAATAAAAAAAATTAAATAATTAAGTCTTCAAAATTACGAGTTTTGATTTTTACACCAATTATGATGAGATATCTCATATTACAATAATATAGTGCTCATAAATTTTGAATTTATGTCTCGGCATGTTTCTTGTTATTATGAATATAAACTTTTAGGCCATAAGAATATTATTTTATTTATTCTTTCTTTACTTTTTTTTTTACAGTTAAGACAAAGTAAAAAATTTAAATGTTGAATGTTGACATAGTTGCAATAATTTGTTATGAAAATATTTTTAAGAAGGAATAAAAAGATAAACCATTTTCTTTGAAGAACTGAATGGATAGTGCTAATACCATGAAAAAGAGAAAATTTCAGCTCATTAAAATATAACTTACTGATGTATTATCATACATGTATAAAAATGTACAATAAATATTGTACTGTTCTGCCGCTCAGTTTCAAACATCTGGAATTATCAGTTCAATAAAATCCAGAATGTTTAAAAACCTACATTTCTGTACAAAAAGAAATCACGATTCTTTCCTCCTTTGCCAATTTTAACTTTTCTTTCCATTGTTTTATTTGGTCAAACTATACAAAACTTAAATGTTTTGTATCTTCACTAGCATACACAATGTAGGTATGTAGTTATTAGATTGTGTGATAGCTGAATTAAAAAACATGTACAAGAATTGAGAAGATATTGAAAAGTATTTATATACTAACAGTAAAACACCCTACCCCTGATGATCCAAGAAATAAAATTCGATGAAATTACTTTTAACATATCCTATTAGCTTGACCATCCACTGCTGAAGTTGAAAACAGTGTAAAGTGATAAGTTTGATGCCAAAGAAAATGAAACTGTCCCCTTATCAGGAATGTCTGTTTTGAGAAGTTTCACAGTACAGCCTTTTAATAAATTATTGAATTGAAATTTTTAGTTTAGTTCAATAAGTAAATTTATAATCAAAATGTGAAGCATACATTTTGTTTCGTGCCATAATACACCTATATACAAAAAATAATTCCCGTAGATGCATTAATTCTAAATTCTTTGTTTGAAAACTGCCAAAGACAATATATTGGTACTCCTATAAACAATATTAAGTTAGGTACAAATACCCAAAATTTGTTGCTTATCAATACAAGAACATAACTTGGGTTTGTCAACAAATGGACTAAATGACTATTTACATAACATAAAACAATTAATTTATTAACATTTGTAATAAATCCATCTCATTCTATTTTAAAACAAATGATGTTTAATCAATAATCTAATTGTGAATAGTAACTAAATCTTTTAATTAGTAAAAAATATGGTATAGCTAACATATCACTAAAATATGTATGTATAATTTTTAAATAGAGGGAAAAGTAAAAATATCTATTAAAGACTATGGAAAATTGTATTCCCTTATTAGAGTGTTTATATGTCCTCCATATGTTTGTATGAGTGAGTTTATAATGAGTATTTTTGTTTATTGTTATGTTTCATTAAATATTGTGAAATTTAATATGTTATATTATGGAGTTTGATATATTTGATTAAAAAAATTTAAAAGAAAAATTGTTTGATTTTTAACCCTAGAAATATAATTTCTATGTAGAACCTAAACCACCGTGAAATATCTTAAAGTTCTTATTTAACAGTTATCAGATTAATTTCAGTTTGTCTTTCTGTTGTTATAAGTAAAAATAAAGATTAAAGTAGGAATTAAAGGTTTTTTAAATAATAATTTTGAACAGTAATAGAAACATAATTTAGAAATATTATTTTAAGTCTAATATGTGTTTGAATCTTCTTCATACACCTGATGTGCTGCATCAAAATTTGAGCCTTATTATGTTTTCTTATCTATGATCTGTTTTATATTTATTGCCTTGTTAAGCTTTTTCTTAACAGATTTTCATAAATCTTTATAACTCTAGGATTTCAGTTGGTAAGAAAATATGCTTCTGTTCCAGTTCCTTTGATCCTTAATTTTACATTGTGATGTTATCTTCTAATAAGTTATTATTAATAACCCAATGGTAGTGTGCAAGTAGCATCAGCATTCAGACATTCAATACAGGATAATTAGATACTGCACTGCTTTCAATGTTTCTATGTCAGACAAAAAGTAAAGAGATGATATTGAGTCTATTTAAGAAAGATTAGATGAAGTGTATTGGTTACCTTACTGAAACACATAGAATTACAATAATTTTGGAAAACGTTGATCTAAGATACCCAACAAATGAAAATCAATGATGTTGGTATGTCTGCCACAAAGGGTATAAAATATCCTCATTACAGTATTAAACAAAAAGTAGAGTGGACAGTGAGGTGAACTCAAATATTAAAGTAACATGACATATACCCAAAAAAAAAAAAACAGTTTATATTTTGTTTTTGGAGAAATGAGGATTTTATGTGTGAAAGTTTTTATTTATTGTTTTTGAGAAACATTTTTCATAGTATTTACTATTATTTCTAAATAAAGAGTTTAATTTGTATGCTTTAAAAGATCTTTTAAGGTGGGAAATTCCTGAAAGTTAACTTGTTTTGCTTGAAACAATCTCTGTTGGCCAAATAGTGAACTAAAATGTTAGTAAGTTCTTAAAACATTTACTAGATGTCAGCACTACACCAGAAATACGGGGTCTTTAGGAGCTCCTGCACAGAGATGTTCTCCTAATACAAAAATAAGAATTTCAGCTCAAAGGCTTTCGTTCAGCGCCTTTTAGGACATGGAGTGCTTTCTCTCGGTAGCCTTTATAACTAGTAAGAATCATATCACTAGAGCGCACTTGCATATAAAAAAATTCAAAAGTTCTAATAATCTTAGAGGAATTCCACATCATAATCTTAAGATTTTGAATTAAAATACTACCTTATTGTTACATTAGTAATTGGGAATGAAGTAGTTATTAAAGTGGACTATAAAACCATCTAATCAGGCACTAAGAACTCAGTTATTTAACACTAAAGATTTTAAATCTGTAACAGGATCCATTAAGGTACCAGAATAACTTAAAAAAAACAAACTGATACTAACGTTATGAATAATTACTAATACTGTAATAATTCAAAACATTACTAATTAACTAATAATTAAACCACTGATACTACACACCTGCAAACAATAAGTATTTATTTAATGAGAAGCCTACTAATTTTTGTCAACAAGAAATTTAATTTAAATATTTGAATCTCTCTTATTTAGAATTGGAAGCCACCATTCTAACTTTGTATCTTAAAAATAAAACAGGAAAATACATAAATATAATTTTTTTTTAATGAGGTGTAGATAATTTACCGTAGATTAATGATTGGAGAACTTAGTCAGGGGGGTGCGGTCAACAAAGAACAACATAAATAAATATGGTTTTGTTTATTTATGTTGTTCTATGCTGACCGCACCCCCCAACTAACTTCTCCAATGATTTTTTAAAAAATATCTAGACTGAGGAAAGAATACATCCTCAAAAGCAGAAAATATAATCAAAATCAAGTAATTAATTTATTACTTCAAATATCAAAATAACTTATTTTACTATTTATAAACAATATTTATTTGCACATAATACTAATAAAACTTCAGCCTTTTTTTTTATTAGTTTTTAAACAGTTAAATTTTATTATAATGAATTATAAATAAAGCCTAAAATTAACAAATACATTATTCTTCCTTTGCTAAAAAAAAGTTCTTATGATTAAAAGCACCATAGGATAACAAATTATTTTTTATCAATCTCACAACCCATTTTTTTTTTTTTTAAAGAGTGCATTTATAATTCAAACTGAACACAACTAGTAAACATAGTTACATTCCAGAATAAGTAAACCAATTTCAATGTTGAAATGAATCATAAGAGAATCTAAAATAAAATCTCAAAAATTTATATAAACAATCTTATGTTGTAGTTTAGAACATCTTATAAAATTTTAATTTATATAAAACTAAATACTGTTTTCACAAGCACTAAATTAAAAAATATGTTTATATATATTAACTTATTTATGAGAAACATTAAATAATTTCTTGATTTTACAATATAAAATATAAATTAATACATTATTTCTAAATTATATTCAAAAGAAATATTTACATAGATTTATTTACAACATTATTTCTAAGCAGTCAATAAATATCAATTTAAACTCTCCTTACTAAATAGAAAAAATAAAACTGATAAATTAAAATGTTTTTTAAAACATACTGTTGAGGTAAAAATTTCAGTTAACCTTAAAAAAGAGTAATTTCATCTCACATTAAGAATACAAAAAAATGCATATTACAAATTACTATGCAAAGTATTTAAATTCCAAAGAACCATTTTTTGGTTAAAAACTGATTTAAAGATTTTTAACTATAACAATAAATAAAATAATTTAAAATTATATTATGTATCTATGAATACATGTTTCACTTAATAGATTTTGCAAAACAACTAATTTAACTGAAGTAATCGAGAAAAATTTTCATGGAATCTTTTGAGGGATATCATACCTGAAACTCAAATTCAAACAGAATCATTACCTACTCAACACCTTTTCAAATGTTTTACTAAAAGTTTAAAAGTTAACATTAATGATTCCATGAATCTGGAAGTAGGAGAAAACGAGATATAGCACCCATAAAACAATGAGGATAGCCACTGTACTGTATTTCCCAGCAGGAGGCCCTCCAATTTCAGCTTTGCCAAATACTGCAAGGTTTCTTCTTGCAAGCAGGAGTATTGTTGCTATAATGGCGCAAATAGAATAAAGGAGAACACTGAAACCTAGTCCTGTAGATGGCACTATGAATGAAGTACCCTGAAAAAAAAATTAATACAATAAACTGTAGTTTCAAGAAATAATTAAAGACTAATATGTGTTTGGCATTTATAAAAATCAAAATCCCTATTTCATAAGAATTACTAAATCAATCATACCATAGTTAATGGCAGTCAATTTTGAATTAGTGAAATAGTATTATGTTCTTAACAAAGTCTGTGTTTATTTTCTGTTTCAATCCCTAAAATTAATTTGTATGCAAAACAAATCTTTATTTAATCTTTCTATATTTAAAATTCAGATTATGCATAATCAGTGAAATAAAAAGTTTTAGTGATTTTTATAAGTCTTCATGCATGAAGTCATGTAGTTTTACTAATTGCTTTATAAATGGGACAAAAGTGAAGGTGGAAGAGTTATTTACTCGATGGTTTGATTAAAATATTTAGAGCCAACAGCCTGAACAGTACGTCCTTTTCCTTAAAGATGAAGTTCGAGAGTGGAATCAAATTTTTGGTTCCAGTAGTGAAAAATATGTTCAACTATAAGGAGAAAGCTTTCAAATATAAAATACTGAGTCAATATGGGTAAGTAAGCTGAACTGAACGTAAAGTAGAATGGCAAAAGTATATATTCGAAAGATATTCTGGTACATTCTGTCTGAATATTATGAATTATAATAAGAACAAATCTTTAGAGACTGAGCCATAGGGAGAGTTATATAAATTTAATCTTTCCATTCATAAGGTAGGATATAATTTTTAACAAAACTAACAAGCACAAATTTTTAGATGTAGTGTGAGGACAGACTAATTCCTAACAAAATATTTAGATTTGTAATGTCATATTCAGTAATTTTTAATTAATGTACAACAACAAGAAAGGGGTTATTATGAATAGACATATTTTTGAGAATTGAAATTGCATTGGTTAGAATTAGACATTTTGAGATAATTTTTTCCAAATAATTAGCCCGATTCAATTTTACATAATTTATTTAATAAGTTACTAAACCTGTTTTTTAAAAAATTTTCTTCCATGATTTGCTTAATATTATGATAACTGTAGACAAAGTATGAAAGGAGTCAAGGATTAGTATCGTAAGTAAACATGTAAGATTTTTATTATTTAAAGAATGAACTTCTTGAAAGGAAAGGTTAATTTTAACCACCTCATTGATAAAATTATAAAAAATTAAGTGAGATTGTCTGACCTTTACTTGATGGTAAAGAGCAGCAACAAACCAAGGTAGACCGACACCCATTAGAACATTCACAGCAGTACTACCAGTGATGTGTATTAGAGCTCCATCAGCGTGACGTTCCATTCTTGTCACAGTTCTAGCACCAAGTGTATCTGGCAGTGATGTCCCCAGGGCGACAAATGTTAAAGCTAAACATAATATAGAAAAATAGATATGAAACTAACCTTCCAGCCATGATATAAACTTGCAAGGGTCCATGGTAATCCAAAACCAAGAAAAACATTGACTGCATTGCTTCCATTAATATTTCCAATAGCGTCATCAGCAAATTTCCCTCCCAAAACAGCAGTACAACTTGCTAATGTATCAGGCAAAGATGTTCCCATTGCAACCAAGGTTATAGCTGTAAATTACATCAGCTGACTATTCTAACAGTTAGTTATTAGTACAGACATTCACATATATTCTAATTGGGTTAATTATGTTATTGGATTAACACTCAGATAATTATATTCAGATTAATACTTGACCAAATACTATAAAATTAATTTGACCTATATATATTTAGTGGATGGTCTCATAGGATATATAAATCCCTGACCATCCTAAATGAGCGTTAAAGTAATTTACTTGGGTTAGATTGATCTGCATTAATGAACTACTTAATTGCCAATTTTTAGGTATTAACATTGAATTAACTTAAATCTATTTGTTTATGTATATATAATTTACTATTCTCAACTATAATTTT
Organism: Halyomorpha halys; assembly: GCF_000696795.3. NCBI lineage: Eukaryota > Metazoa > Arthropoda > Insecta > Hemiptera > Pentatomidae > Halyomorpha > Halyomorpha halys. Next base: position 2,464,008 of record NW_027111449.1, read on the forward strand.
CCTGGCTCAATAAAAAACAATTATTAAAATAAAAATGATATAATAAATTTTTAGAAAAATAACTTTCTTCAACTGATTAATGTTTCAAAACAACTTTTATAAAAGTTAATACAAGCACAATTTTAATTTTACTGGATATTATGATGCATGCAGAATGATTCTTTGAAAAGCTTAGATTAGAAATTATAAGCATATATTTTTAGATAAAAAATAAGATTTTCAGTGTTATTAGCATTCTAAATGTTCAAATTAACTGCCCAAACCACTTTCAAAACCTCTAAGAATTTGTATATATACCATGCTATATCAAAATTATTACTACAAAACAAAAAATTGGAAAAGCTTAGCTAAAAGCTGAACCTTTAGTGATCACTATATTAGAATAATGTTTAAATAAACAAAAGTAGGTATGTGCATACAATGTTTTCTAGATTTAATGGTAGTTTATATATGTAAGACATTCAATTATCTTATATGTAATTATAGAATAAAATGTGTATCCCAGGAGTGCTCCAGAACCCATAGGGTTGAATCCTGGCTACAGTAACAGAATAAATAATTATCTGCCACAGCTGGATTTAAACCTAGGTCCTTGGAGTTAGTAGCACTGTATAATTAATACTAAAGTAAAATAATATTAGAATTTTTTAAATAGAACTTTTAAAATCTAAATCATATTCAATCAATAACCAATATTATATAATTTTACCAGTCATTGTATCCTCCAGACCAACTAAGCATCCAAAAATTGTTGCAAGATCTGCAATGATAGCTGTCATAAATCCAATGCCAACCAGAGAAATAAAGAAGCACAACCAACCACCAAAAATTGTTGGAGGAGGGATAAAAGAAAACAGCACCTAGAAAATAAGTAGATTTCATTTATCTCAAAATATGCATAAAATAATTAAACACAATCTATTGCTTGGGTTGGGTCATAATTACCTATATTTCAAGGTTCAAGAATAAATTTTAATATTTTTATTTTTTAATAAATTTGATTTGTTGTTTAAGAATAAAATCAATGGATGAAGCCCTGTTTGATACAAGTGTTACAGATCAACTTTGTGTCACCTGCCGAGACATGAATCACTACAACCTTCAAGCAAACTACCGTGATATATTTATTTGTAATAATTGTGTAAATACTTTATCTTAACCTTTGTTTAACTGCTGTTTATTATATTGCTGTATTCATAAATGTATTATTTGTACCAATAAAGATTACAATAGAATCGTCTTATACGTAGCATCTCTCGATGGTGTTTTTAAGCCCAGAAGCACAATGGAAATCCTAGCAACTGACTAGCAATACCCCTCATGGGTTCACCTTCTTAAAAGGCATTGAGTAATAATATATATCAGTGAATCATTAAATTCTAATTCTATTTTTGTAAAAGTAAGTTGTTTTTATTGCGTTCTACCTTCACTGGCTCTTTTCTTCTTCCTATATCCTCTGTCCTTTCGCCAGGATATACAATGAATACTTGTAGAACTGGCTACCCTTTCTATGGCAAGTGAATACCTTACAAAGGGATTATCCATTCCTGCAAGGACCAAAAGCAAATACTTGCCATCCCCTTCACGATTGTAAGTGAATACACTATGGTATGGAGTCTTCATCCTGCGAGGATTTAAAGAGAATTCTGGTAAAACTCACCAATTTTCCCGTCAATTGACCTATTCAGCATACCTTACCTTCGAATATGTATTGACAAAGCCTTCTGATGTAGAGTACCTCACTTCTTAAGTTAGTGTCAAGACTCATTATAAAATGTAAAGTTTTTGATTCTAAGGATATATTTTTTTACAAGCATCCCTACCTTTGGTAGTCAGGAAACACAATAGAGAAATTGTGATACACTTATTTTTAAACACAGTATGACATTCAAAGGAAGAAACAAGTAATAATAAAGATGTTACATTAAATCACCTGATAAGTTTTTCATTTTCTGCTTTAGAAACTTATTTTACTTTGTTTTAACAACCTATCCAACTCTTAAATTATAATTTTAAGTTTGTAAATGTGATGTGGCTTGATTGAATCTTAACAGTTTTAATAACTGGTCCATGTTTTAATACAGTTTGGCATACCTGATCTAATGCAAGTTGGTAAATTTTGTAAAAAATATACTGGTCTTAATAGATTACCATTAAAAAATTGTAACAGATATTTTACCTTCCAAAAGAAGGAGAAGAAGTGGAGAATATAATCTGAGCAAGCAGCATTCGCTATGTCACCACCTTTTACAAGCATAGCTTCTCTAATTTGCATTGTCCAAGTCTCACTATGGACTCGAATAGCGTCTATATTTACATTAGTCTTGGCCATTAGTCTATCCATCATATTGTAAAAGTCTGTGAAAAATAATAAACATTAATTATGCATGTTAATTACATTAATAATGTTACGTATGAACAAATAAGTATTTTGAGTTAACATAATGACTTACCATCATCATTGGTGATTGTAACAGCTATTCTATTAATTCTTCCAACTCTTGCACCACCTGTGGCATCGAAAAGTTCTATTTCAAAATGCTCATCTTTTTCTGGGTTCAAATCATTAGTGATTGGAATTTCAATGGACCTAAATGTCTAAAATTAAAAATAAATTTATAACTTTGTGCCAACATATATTTGTGAAGATGCAAACAAGTATTATTAAAATAAATAAATACTTATTATAAAATAAACATTAGAGCTATTATTGACTTACTTCACCATGTTTGAAATTTAACTCTCCAGTTCCTCCCTCATAATCTTTTCCTGAAATTGCAGACTTATCAATAGTTTTCCATTTTACTGAGATATCTCCATCAGATCCCTTTACTCGAGTGACTCCAACGCTGACTTTACCAGCACTTTCTTTCACTACTGTACCTCTCTTTTCGAACAAAACTATTCCAGGGTCTAAAATAATACATAATATTATGTTTATTATAAATATTTGAAGTGGTTATTCATTCACAAAGTTTCTAATGATTAGTGTTTGTGGAATAATAACATAACAATAGTTAAAGAGTTTTATTCTTCTTTACTAATATAAAATGAAATTTATAATATTACTAAAATAAAACTAGTATACTAAAACACTCTATTATCAATAATTTTATCAAGATTCAAATGATTTTATAAAATAAATTAAATTTATTTATGTTTGGAGAAAATTTATAATGAAATCTGAATGGAAGGTTTAAATTATGTAATTAAAATAACACATTTTTGAAAACAATTATTATTTCTTTGGAGACCTAAACATGTAGGTACTTTTAATACTGACAAGGAATAAAGAGATGTTGATAAGAAAATTTCATTCAAAATATGAAAGTAGGAAAAATTGGGGTTTCATTAATTTTTCTTAATAATCTATTGAATAGAAAGAATTTTGTTCTGAATACAAAGAGTTAATTTTGACTCCATTAATTACATAATTATACATGATATTACAAAAATATAAAGTGTTATATCATATTGCCTATACTTTTTAAGAATCTAGAAGATGAGAATGTATTCTACTTACTTTCATCGTCAATAATTGTCACTTCCATTATAGATATCCTACCAAGCTCGACATTTTGGTTTTCATCCCGCAGCAAGCTAAGTCGCAAGAAAAATTCTTCATTGGGTTCCCATTTGTTGTCATTGACAATTTCAACAATAAGCTAGAAGATAAACCATGAATAATATAGCGAACAATGAAACTTTTTCAAATAAAAATGATCTATAAATTTTTACTTTCACGAACAATTTACAATATTTTTTTGTGGATAATTACTACTCATAATTATTTTTACTGCATAGAAATAAAAATTACAGCAACAAATCTCCTCACAGATCAATAATAAAATAAATGTTCTTCATAAATAATGAAATAACCTTACATTTTAACCTAGCAATGCCAAGAATTAGTTAGATGTTTCAATAATCAAGTTTATTCAGACACTTACCTGTTGTTCACGCTGATTTTTTTCAAACGTAACTATTTCATTGATGGCTATATAATCTTCATCTTTCCTGGCAGTACCATCAATTGTCATAACTCTACAATAGAAACACAATTATAATTTCCTTTATTATTGTTTAATTTATTTATTATTTCAAATTCCCATTATTTTAATTAATCACATTATTTGATATACAAGAAGTAAACATACTGAACAAGAGTAATATGATATCAAAATCTATAGTGGAGAAATTATCAAAGGGTTGGAATCAATAACTATTTTTAAAAAGGAGATCAGAGGCTCATTTTCTTAATAATGGATTCAAACAGAACTTTGACTAAATAGGTTTGAGTGGGAAAGGAGTGTATATTACAAAAATTATTTACATTTTTTAATTAACCACTATCATAAAAGATATAAAATTAAGAACGAGGTGGACCAAGTCAAGCATTTAGACAATCACACTATAAAAAAGAAAGTCCTCAAATCACTAGTAGACGAGTCCAAAGTACATCTGAAGAATCTGCGTTTTTCTGGCTTATTCATTTATCTTTTTTTAATAGATTTAATTTTCTTATTTCATCATGTTTTTCTGTATTGGTCACTTTTATTTATTTTCATAATTAAATTCTTTTCAAATTTCATCAATTAAATTGTTATAGCTTCAATATTCTACCATCAATTACTTTCCTTTCTCACCTCCAGCATATCAAGTGTTCTAATGATATAGATGGCTTACTTCATAGTAGTGCTAAGTACATTTTCACTAACTTTAGGAAACATACAATTAAAGGTTCTCTCTTCTGGGAAAATTAGAACTTTTGAATTTATTTTTTGACTGAAAAGAGTTAGGTTAACATCTGTTCAGTAAAAAAAAAAATAATTGAAAAGTTGTGATTTTCCTAAAAGAGAGAACCTTTCACTGTATTTTTCCTAACATTAGTGGAGATGTACTCAGCACTACTATGAAGAAAGTCATTGATATGCAATGGCATAAAGTAAATTACCGATCTTCACCCATGCATTATAATGAATCCAGCAGTATTTCCTCCCAATCTTTTACCATATTATTGTTGTTTTTAAAAAATGTCAAAAGTCTTACATTAATTTCTCTTTGGTTTCCTTCATCCACCAGATTGGCCTTATGGTGGGGTACATGTCTTATATGTTCATATAACCAAGAACACCTCATTCCCATCTACACAATTAATTCATTCCCATTGAAATTTCCTGCAGTTTACATTCTCTTTCCCTATATATTGTGATGAACAGTCCTCCTTTGGTTTTTTAGTATTCATTAGTATTACTGAGTATTACGTATTCAACATAAGTTAAAATTCTAGCAAAAATAACATAAATCAATGAAATATAATAGTAAACTAACCTGACTTTTACTTGGTTTTCAGTATTACCATGCCTCCAGATAGTTACTGCAAATTTTCCAATATTTTCTTTTACAGCTATGGTGGCTGAATTAAATTCAATTACAGCATTCTTTTGCATGTCTGGTGCTGGTCTTATCTCAGGAACTTCAGTTTTTTTTTCTGTTTTTATCACATTGTATACCTTTAAACAAATGAAATTATTTAAAATTAAATAAAGTATAATAAGAAATTTTTATGTATTTCAATAATTTAAAAGAAATGAATCACGATGTAGTAATCCTTATCAAATATCTGGTTGTATCCATGATCGACAATTTGACAAAATAAAGATAGGTTTAATCTAAGTGTATTAATTATTAAAAATATGCTTCTCTGTTTAAATGAAATATATCCGATCAAAAAGGTTTTTTTTTTATTCTGTTTTGATAAATAAAATCAATTCTTGGTTGTAATTCATTAACAAATAGCCAATTGTAAGCATACATCATTTTAATAGATATTCCAAGATTTTGAAAAGAGATAATTGTTCATTAGCAGGTAAGACAGTAAAGAAACGAAGTTACATTTAAAGGCTTTGATGAGTTAACCAATGATAATAATCAGAATTAAAGATATATTATAACTAATTGAAATGTTAAAAGTAATTTACCAACTAAAATATTGTTACTATATTCACTCATATTTTATCAATGCTATTCTCAAACAAAAAACAAACAGCTCATGTAATACAATCATATTGTGATTTATAATTTTTAATTAGTAAAAATATAATCAAACTGTTAAGTGCTAAGGAATACAGATAATAATATTAAAAATGCTAAAGGGGTTTCTCAATAAACTTATTGAGTGAGAGAACTTATTGATATGTATAGTTATGAAACGTAACCAATTTACTACAACCATTTAGAGCCACCTAATTTAAAACGCAACCAATTTACAACACAATATGAGCAACTTATAATAGGATTATACTTACTTGTTGTAACCTTGCATCTAAAACTGGTTGGATTCTTCTTCCCGCTGAGATGGTTCTTACGGCTCCAATTCTGTACCACATAGCTGAGTGTGGTTGAGAATTAATAAGCCTTAAAAACATTAGAATGAATTTTGATTATCTGCTTTAAAAAGAAAGAGCATATTGTAATGTTAAATTAATTCCAATAATTACTTTGCTGCTGCTAATACAGCAGCATCTTCATCAGTCAATCCAGGGTACTTTTTAACTTCACGAACGAATTTCACCAAACTATCTTTATCCAATTTTCCATCCTTAAAGAAGTTCCTTTCAGCCAATTCTTTTTCAGCTAGTTTTAAAAGAAAGGAAAAAATTAAAAATTATTTTGAGAAGTTATCGAAAAAACATTCTTGAAAATGTACATCTATGTCTTACTTTCATCTCCTCGGAGTGGTCCAAGTTCAAGTTGTTGCTTACTTTTACTTTTTGAAATAACTCCGAGTCCACACCATCCTTTGTCAGCAGCATAAGCAAAAATGGTAAGTATTGGAAATAATAAGAAAGTAACAACAGATTCCCAAAGCTCAACAACATCAACAGATATCACTTGCAGAATAAGGAAAAGCCATATGTAAGCAAAGAAACTAAAAAGCCCTGTTACAACGAAAACCTAAAAATAAAAAATTAAACTGATATAATATATTTATAAAACATATTACAAATATAATGATAGAGGACATCTGTTTGTGTCCTATTGAATGTTACAGCAAGTAAATGATCTAATCTTTCATTCCTTCAAAGTAAATCCGAGATGATGATTATTTAATTGGGATATGAATGACCATCTTTAATAAATTGTGGATGCACGACACTGTAAGATATAGTTTATTTTCTGAACAACATTTGGTCACTAACTGAAATAATCACAATAATAATTAAAAGTCATTATCTTATTTGATATTTGAAAAGTTCTTTTTCCGCTTTTTGACTAATTAAATCATGAATTAATTCTTTAAAATAAATATTTTTAAGTAAATCACTTTCTATTGACATCTGTGGTAAACTGCTCAATATATCTTGAAGTAGTTCTACTTCTCTGTCATTTTTGATTTGTTTTAATTTATCAATGTTAGGAGTTAGTAGCCTCTATGGGTCAAGAGGCTGGTCTTTCTGATCTCAGATAATTTATGTTTCATTGCCATCTCATTATTATTATTATTTGTCTGTTACAGATAGCATAATATATCTATATTACAGGCATATATAGCAGCCACAGGCTTTTTCCACATCTGCCTTTTTTCTTTTTTTATTCCTTACAAGCTTCATTTTTAATTTCATTTGGTATACTTAAGAGAAAATCCAACTTCTCCAGCAGCCCTTGTCTTCCTCTACTTCTCTTTCTATCTTGTGTACTCTCATAAAGTCTCCTTGTCATACTAACGTCCTAATTAGGTGGTCAAACCATTTCAGTCTTTGGATTCTGATATGGCAGTGGTCCAATAGACCTTTTCTTAATTTCTTCTTCTTCAAAGAAAAAGAAAATTTTTTAAAAACATTTTCTTTGTTTTTAAACAATTTTTTTAGCATGTGCTCTAGTAGAAATATATGTTTACGTTTAAATAAGGATTCAAATCAAACTGATTTCAAATTCAGGAATGAGGATCTCTTCATTTAATTTGCTAGTAAGCATCTTAGTTTTTAAATCAAATAATCAAAGTTGCACCTGGGGTGCCCATCCCCCAAGGGCTAAAAGTTTACTTTCTCTCAAAAATTTTCATAGCATTCTCATTTGTACAATAAAACAAAGGATCTAAATTTTTTGTTCTTTGTTTATGTACAACTTGTATCGGTGAGTAAGTAATTTTTCTTGTTACCTCATCTAAAAGTCTCTCCAAATTAAATTTTCATACAAATATGGTTACATCTTAAAAACCCATAACCCTATTAAAAATGAACTCTCATAAAAAATTTTATCCTTTTTGCGCAAGGCACCCTCCCTTCTGGGCAGCCTTCATGACTTATTTTTTAATTATTTCATTTATTCATGAAAAGAAATATCCGATACATATATGTATGTAATATTTCTGAATTAACTGTGGTGTATTAGAAACAAAATAAAATGCCACAAAAATAAAGTATAACCAATCCTTACATTAGTTATTAATTACCCATAACATATAATTACTGCATTAATTATTAATTAGCTTACGTAATTGCATCAATTATTAATTAACCAATCCTCAACATTACATAAAAAGTGTTTAGAAGACACTTACCTTGAGCCTGTGTATCCTCCTGGTATCATTGCCAGAGAGCGCCAGCATGCAGACAGATGTGATAACCAGAAGATTGTAGGCTGCAGAACCGACTATGGTACCTGGACCGAGGGGCCCTGCCTCGAAGTTGTGGCCCACCGTTTCGATGATGGACAGCAAGATCTCCGGCGCGGATGTCCCCAAGGCCATCAGGGTGAGGTTGGCAACAGTGTCGTTCCAAATTCGGACTTCGATCACTTCCGGTTCGTCTTCTTGCAAGCCTGCCACCACACTTGTCACCATGTTGTAGTTACCATTGAGCTGAAATTTAAATAATATTTTTTTAAAAGATAAATTTATTATTGTTGAACATAAATTGTTTAGTAACTACATTTATGTGACTAATATAAGAAAGCATTGAAGGAACGAGATCAAGAAAAATAAAAAGAGCAAACGAAAGATTTAGTAAATTAAAAATGAAGTAAACAAGATCAAAATTAGGTTCATAATTCATCTTTAATTTGTTTTTTAAATCGTCATTTCAAAATAAAAAACACTGTTTGACAAATATTTTGCTAATTTACGTACAAAAATTAACTTTTTAAAAATGAGGATTAGTGATTATTAGAATTTTAAAGCCATTAGCTAGTTAAGTCTTAAGCCTACGCACCCAACCTAGAACAATATTGAGTTTATTTTATTTTTATTTTGTGACTATTAAAAAATAAGTATTATTTACATCTGTGGTTTTCAAACTTTTTGGTTTGTAATTATTATAATTTTTCTTTTAAGATAAATAAAATAATGAACCATAGAATTAAATAAAATACGACTATATATTAAAACAAACAGATATTGGAACAGCAATAAAAGCAACCATTTTTTGTAATTGTTTTATTATTTAATTTTATTTTTTTCATTAGAAGCTCGCTGATTGACCGTGTGTAATTAATAAATGGAAGATGGTCTGGGTACGGGCAAGAAAAAATATCAAATAGCGATTAATCTATTAATATTGAGCCAACGTTTCGCATCACTTTACAGGACTTCATCCGGGCTTTCAGAATGAAGGAAAACCAAAAAATTACAATAAATAGTTGTTTACTATTTGAGTTATTTTTGACTAAAACCAGATCATCTTCCTATTATTAATTTTTTATTGAGTTTAACGGTACTTTATGACTTATGGCATCCTAAGGATTGCGGTACTATGGGAGCCATTGTTGTAAATCATATTGCCACACAATAGAACGCTTTGAAGTACTTACGATATCAGTATAATTAAATTTGTTGTTATGCGATGTGCTTTCTGGATTTTTTTAATCTGGCTTAAGTATTTATATTATTAATTATTCAGAATATTGCATTGACGAATTATGTTTTTAACGTTTGAATTCGAGTATTTGATTTATTCAAGTTTTGTAATCATTAGGGTATCGTCAATTGACAACATAATTATAATCTGAGAGCTTAAAGGATTTGATTTGGTGTCTTATCACAATGATAGCGTATTCATGAGAAAGTCACACAATGACATCAAAACAAATTTTGGTATTTTTTAAAACAAACAGTAGATAGACTTCTTCTTACTTAATTACTTTTAAATTATTCACGATTTCAAGGATGACCAAAACATACCACCATCCTTAGGGAAATGGTTTTTTTTTTATCACGATTATTGTTTTTATGATTTTAATGTCATTTACCCTGGTGATTGCAAACAATTATAGATGGAAAAACCGAATTCCAGATCTATCCACTCGTGACCTCGAACAGCGACCAAGTTCACCTTGTATGTTGTGTTTACGCGGTGCGGATTATTGGTTTCAATGGAAGTGCTAAAATGTTTTATTTTATTCCTTCCGTCCAACTTGTGATTATTTTCTTTTTCAATTCATCGTATTTGGCTGATAAAATTTTTGGACTATAATGCTCTAATCGATACGGAACCCATTTGTTTCCGATTTTCATGATTACTACTGAGTCGAAAAAGGTTTATTTTTGAAAACTAGTTCCGTCATCATCAAATAACATTCGTAATGATGTTTCTATCAAATTATAACTTTATAATAAATTTTGATGTTACTTAAGTGTATAATCAAATTAAAGAATTGTTACGCTACTTTCTTTTTTCTTATACATGATTGCCTGTTACATAATAAGTACCTATAAAAATATATAGAAGTATATGTCTGCTAGGCATATATATATAGGCTATATTTTATACTTGTAGCTCTATCAACATTCTCCTTTCGCCGCATCTTACACCTTAAAATAGAGCTTTTTTTTGCAAACGTTTAAGCCTGGATTTAACCCAAGTGCCACCAATGGATCCGGCCTTGGTGTGGAAGTTGACCTGAGGTAAACGCTTAGTAACAATATTTGTTTTAATAACTTTTTGATGAATCAAGAATGATCTTCAATTTCATAAGTGATTTTATTATGCAAGGTAATTAAAATTTTCATCATAAAAGTTATTTTCTCAAAGAAAATTTCCGTACTGACCTCTTTCTCCTGAATATGTATGAAGGAGCATGAAGAGTGATCCTTAAAATGGGGTGTGTTATGTATGAAGAGATAACACCAACGCTTCTGGATAGATAGATTTTAATGAAAATTATAATAATATCAGCTAAGTGCATAGGTATATCAGTATAGTTCCTCGCTATTTCTACTAGGTAAATATAGTGCTATATAAAGTATAGTACTTTATATACTAGAGGAGAAACACTTTATTCAAATAGCATTGAGTTGCTATACACACAGCATACTAAAACTAGATTGACAATTGCTCATTATTCTTATATTACATAAGCATTGAGATTAAATATAAAAATATATAATCGTAGTACATGATTTTTTGTCTTAACGGTTTACTTTAATATTTTTCTTTTTTAATGCATTCATTTTTTTTTTTATAAAATTATTCTTTTTTTTATTTCTATTATTAATCTTTTGATTAATAATAGTTAATAGTTATTGAATATTATTAATTATTATTGAAATATGTTAACATAAATTCCTAACGTTCCTTCAATGTTAAGCTGAAACAGACAAGCCGTTTGAAGGAAATTCCTGCCGTTAAAATAAGCAAGCCAAAAATTATACGTTTACACATGCGTAAGCAAAAGTGGAAGACGGAACCCTATAAAATCTATATGGGATCAACAAGATATCACACACGTAACATACTTGAAAACTTGAACAGACACGGAACTAAGTAAGTTCCTCGATATCTAAAACGCATAATGTGCGAGTGAAAATTTCTATTCTGAGAGCGCATTATTTTTAATTTACTGCATGAGTAAGAAGCTTTTCTACCTTTGATGATGTAGAAACAAAACACAGAGATATAGTAATAAGGTTTTTTAGAAATACAATATAAGGGAATTTTAAGGAAGAAACAAATAAAAATGAAGATGTTACTTTAGATAAATAGTTAAATTTTGTATTTTCTGTTATAGTATTTCTTATTGTGTTCTTATTTATCAACATGTCCAATTCCTAAATCCTCATTTTAAAAGATAATTTTAAGAAACTTTGTATATGTGTTGTGGCTTGTTAGAATCTTACATTTGCATTAAATGGCTCTGGTTTTAATGAAGTTTGACAATCCACTTAATGTTAGCTGGTCCCTTTTGTAACAAGGAAAAAGCTGGAGAGTGCATAAAAAAAAAGATTGTAGTTTTCATACTCAATTGTTGAACAAAAACTTTTTTTACCACGCAAGGAATTTCTAGTGTCCAATTACTCTCATTACAATAGACTAGAGGATTTAAGATATAGAAAATACTTAATACCTATTTTTGTTCGTTCCATTATTACTGGAATGTCCACCTTTCACCCCAAACCTAAAGCCATTAGACGAAAATCGTTAGTGCTGACAGATTAATCAGGACGGAAAGAATAAGAAAGGGTCCCGAGATAGACCTGTCAAGTTCCTTTCCAATTGTAACAAGCCTTCTTGATCGGCTATCAATCGCAGCCAATGTTATTTCGTTCCCTGTCCAATGCTTGCAATACATTATATCACACATATCCGATCTGGCTCATAAACATAATGACTTTGACATTTGGTTCAAGGGATAGCATCGACGACCCAAGGCGAGTGAGAAAGTAACTGATCGCTGCGGCCTTTGTTTCAAGTACGAGATAACAGAAGAGCACTTTATACTTTTATTCCAGGATTTGAGAAATATATATCGCTACAAAACTTATGATTTAGTTCGAAGCAAAAGGTAAACTATGTCATCACAGAGAACAATTTTCTTCAAAGGTTACGATGCTTTCGTGTGCGGATAGAAGGAATAATATGATTAAATAATTTTAATATCAATATAAAAATGAATAAATGGAAAATGGGAGAAATTTCTTATCGGTAGAGGTGGCATACGCTCCCCACTGTTACCGAAATCTGTCTAGGCGAGAGGCAGGGGAAGAAGAAAAATAAAATAAATAACTTGGAATTTCACTACCAAATGAGGTAAGAAATCATGTTAATATATCAAATAACTATTACGAGATCATAATTCCTTTAAACGTTTTAGGTTTCTTAAGTCAGTTAATGAGTCAAAGACTATAAAAAATGAAGAAATAAATCCGGTGTGGTGCTCACAAAATATAACATTCACTTCCGACCCCAAATGTGTAGATTAATGAACTCGTGTTGAAGCTATTGCTAGTTTTGTGATTTTCGAAAAAAAAGAAATCTAATGCCCAGAGAAGAAAATTATAAACAAAAATTTTCTGTTTTTCTATTGTTATAAAAATTTGTATTTAAGGATTGTTTGAGGAGGGAATAACGATTATAAATTTTGTACCTGCCAAGAATACAATAGTCTAATAAAACATAACGAAGCCCTAATGCAGTCGTGAATGGCTTTTCTCATTAGAATGGGATATTATTATGTTTCTTTTATTTATTCATAAATATTTTGTATTTATCTGTTGTTTATTATTGCTAACAATGGTTGTTTATAATTTTCAAATAAACAAAATTAGGTAAGTGAAAGTAAAAAATGTTTTGTAATGCACTGACGTTTCGAACCAACTCAAATTTATCTAAATCTGCCTTCATAAGTATTTATCATTGTCACAATTAATTTATATGTGCAGCTTGTGCACTTTTTATAAGAAATAAAAATATCAGTCCATATTTTATTAATTAATTTCTTATATACATTAGTCCAGTCATAAAAATCTCAATAAAAAATATGTGAGTGTTTTCTAATCGATTATTTTTGTGGTGATGAATCAGATTTTGGAATTTGTCACTGCTTATCTATAATGTTAATTTAAATAAATTAAACTTTTTCATTTTTTATACACAACACCTATGCACAAAACAATCTATATACAAAATCAAATACAAGAAGTAATTATAAAATTATAATTATAACTTTTATTTAAGTTTTTAACTTCAATTAAACTCCGGTTAGCCGTCTGAATCATAAATAAACCCCGGTTTAGTCGAAGAACTGGTATATCCTAAATGTTGCTATGTCTTTTTCTTTAAGTTTATGAGAAAACAGCAACGATAAAATGTCAGAGATCTTGGTGTTAGATAATCAAGTCATTATGTCGTCCGGCCTGGGACTTTGACTTTCCCATTGAGTGGTGGTCCCACAAAATGAAAAACTTTGGCCCCCAATCATGGTTAGGCAGTATAGGACTCCAATGGGAGTCTTGTCCGAAAGAGAAAAAAAAATGGTAAAATGTTAATGTACATAAAAAAACATTGATGTACATCTACATATTCGCATGCTATTAACTGTTTTTTTACTTTTTAATTTTAAATTTTGAAAATACTTAATAGTTACAGATAAAATTTCGCCTCCTGATCACAGAAATATTAAAAAATAAAAATAAATAGATTGTATTGGTTTGCCCTTAGTACCTGGGACATATTATATTTTAACAGTTTTTAAGAACTATTTACAAGAAATTCATCCTTGTTTTTATTTTTAATTTGTGTAACTTTAATTTTGAATATTTGTTTAATTATTTTCCTTTATTAATTCTTCTGTTAATAGATTGTTATAGCGTCATAATTTTGGTTTAAATTTCACGTTTCGTTTATAAACATAATTAAACCTAGGTTCGTAATAAAAACTTAAGTTACTGCTTTTTTTGAGATGACGATTCCTTAACAACTAGTTATTAAACTATCTAATCTCCTGTAATGTATATATTTATTTAGAACGGGAAGGCTTTTTATTAACTTTTATAACTTGCTAGGTGCTTAGTAATATTCATCAATTGGGAATTCATAAAACAACTAAAGACAATAAAATTAATTCTAAGACACAGGTCATAGTTTTACTACATCATACAGGCAACCAAAAGATTCTTTTAATCTCTCCCCTCTTTCACCCTAGTTCCTCTACTACTGTTGTTCATTGACTACTAGACAAGCAGTCACAACATCAAATATAAAAGCCGGAGGTTTGCCAGTGTGCGTCAGCAATGAAAGCTGTTAGATTACAAAAAAGAAAGAGGTGATGTCATCTGGTTTGGAATCTATGACGTAATCAATGACGATGCCGCATGTATCTATGTATGACATCAATCGATTTATAACCATTATTTCTAGCTATGAAAGAATCATTTTCAAACATTAATCTATGATATATAAATTCAAAAACGATAAATATTCATACTATTCGTCAAATATTTTATCAATGTTCGATTATATGTATATATATATATATATACAATATTACATCGCTGTAATGTATCTTTTCCAAGGCAATAAACAATAATCTAAGCTAATACGATATATAAGTATATAAAAATCAAATAAATAAATAAAATAATGATGATTGTAAGTCAATAATAAATAAAATCGAGGGTGTCAACACTTAATTTATATCCTCCCTGTTAAGATTTGAAGATTAGAATATCGAGGTCAAGCGTATCGAGATATTATAATCATCTATATCTTCAATCATCAGGACCTGCCTGCAGCCCAAATATTTTATATAGTTTTGCATTGTTTTCGAGTATAACCATCAGATCTTAATATGGCTTAATATAATATCAAGCTTTCAAACTTTCATCCCTTTTCAAAAGTTTTTAGTAATTTTTTTATAATTATTTTTAATTAAAATCAAATGAATGTTTTGAATTATATTGTTTAATTTTCGTTTAAGTTACAAATAAAAAAAAACCTACACGAGCACTCTGAGATATAAAGGTGATGTTCTAGTGGCACTGTTTTAGAAAGTAACACTTACTTGAAATAACGGTTACTTCAGTTCCGTCTACATAAGTTATTTCATGCTACTTCAATCACATTTGGAAAAATTAGTACTGAAAGAAATTTTATGGCATTTTTTTAAGGGGTTCAAGTTTCTAAAGAGTCTTAGAATTATTTATTAAGTTTTTAATAACAAATATGAATTTGTTATATTTAAATTTTGTTTGTATATCAGAATAACAGACTGAATCCTAACTGGTAATAGATAAGACATGGTCAAGAAAATTATTGAACTTGGAGAATCCTTGTTCTTGAAATGTTAGTTATCCGGACTAGAAGAGGGAGGAGCGATATGGGTTTCTTATCGTTCAAGAGCTTAAGAGGAGAATGCCTAAAAGTTAATGACTACCAGCCTTGTAAGGAAAAATGAAAAATGGCTACTATCCCAGATATCACAAAAAATTCATTTTTTATTTCATTCAAATAAAGAAAAAATGCACTTTATTTCCTGTAAGAAAAAGTTCAATTTGAAGGGATACAGAGAATGACATTATGAAGTAACTATTGAAATATTTAAGGTGTTTCTAAGCGATAGTTTTTCTGTTCAACGAGAAATCAATATTGCTACTAATTCTAATCCCCTAGTACTACTTCTCGTTGGAAAGTTACTATTTATATTTCTATACGTCAATCTTAGGCGTAGCACTATTCATGACATATATCAAACTTAATTTATAAAGTATTGATTTTATTGTTATTTGGAAAAAAATTGTTGCTTTTTGAAAAAAACTATCTCTGAAACTTCAGAACGTAAACAAATCTGCTAGAACTCATATTTTAGTCTATTTACATTATTTTAAATAATGTTCTATTAACTTTTTTGGTATTTTGGGTAGTTATGGAGCTCCGAATAAAAAATGTATTTCTCCCAACTATGTTTAGCAGAATAATTAATTTTGACTAGTAACTATATAGTTTTCATTAAAGTAAAGTAAAAAATGGTATAAAACACAGGAAGGCTACAGGTTAAAACCCAACGAGGAAATCTACAAGGAGATAAATGACCTGGAAGCCGTAATAAGAAGACAGATTCTACAGGAACATGATGAGAATGGACCAAAGCAGAATAAACAAGAAACTCTTTGACAGAATCCGTGAATATAAGAGGGCAGGAGGATATGTGAAGCAAATGAGAGAGGAAACAAAGAAATCGAAAATAACAGACAAGGACTGTCTGGATAGAGAACAGTACGGAAAAAAAATTGAAATAAATAAATGTTCTTGCGGCAAATAAAGAAAAACGGAAGGATACTGGCGTGGTCGGAAGAGAGGAAGCAAAGGCACGCAGAAATTATGAGAAGTTACTGGGAGAGAAGAAGAGAAAAAGTGAGAAGAAAAAAGTAATGATATTCGCGTGGTCTTGAAAGGTAAAAAAAATGGGGTAAACAATTTTCTTTTTTTTCACCGGCCTCTTGGACTTCTAAGGTTTTTTAATTAGTGTTGGGAATGTTAATTACTTCATTAATTTAAAAATATGAATTAATGGCTTGCTTTAGCCCTGAAGATGCCTGAAGTTGTCATGACGTTGGCTGGATTTAATAAAATAAACGTCACAGGTTAATATTTATTATTCGGGATTTGATAGGCTTAACTTTAGTCCACTTTCAATTTGCATAAACATATTCATAATTTTACAGTTTTTGTTAAAACAAGGATTCTACGTTTCATATTCTGAGCTTTATGTTCTCTGCATTTCCTAAGTTTTTATTCTTTAATTGTCACTTGTTGATCATTTTTTTTATTATTCAATGTTGACGAATTAGAAAGTTGAGAAACTATTTGTTTATGACCAATTATCACTAGAACCAGTGGCCGAATTGCTCTCGAGTTATTCGGAAATTTCTAGAAGGTAATTGAAACCATAAAAAATTAAGCAAAACAAGGCAATTTTTTTTGCGTGGCCGTTAAAGTGGCGGCCGACTAGAGGCTTGGTGCACGAAGGGATAGGAACAGGTGCCCTTGAACCAACCAGTAAATCTAAGGGGTCGATCGATACGACTTTTCAAGGCAATAACACTACCTTGTAAAGGTATTGTAATTTTTACTTTTATTTCCGGAAGAGAATACCCGTTAACATTGTTAGGTATTCTTTGACTGGCACCAAACTCTTTTGGACAAGATCGATAAGTAGATTATATATCAGATCCTTTTACGAGTGGAACAAGTGGTGAACGCCTCATGTTGCTTGAAGACTTGTGTAGCAACGCAACCTCGCAATTAAGATGGAAACATCATTTGAGTAACTTATTCAATAGCTATCACTGAGAGTGTTATCCGAGGATAGATATTAAGCCCTTTTTATTCTCTTTATTTATTGTAGATATTGACTCTTTCTTATAGGAAAATGGGTTTACATAATAAATCCAAATGATGAAATTATCAGTTATTGGTATATCCAAATAGTTATTAGTTTCTGTAGATAATCTATTCTTGATTGGGGACTCCTAGACGAATGTTCCATTAAATATAAACATTATAAACAGATATTGCATATAAAATTCTTTAACTGTAAATATTTAAAAAACAAAATTATTAAAAATTTACATCAGTAGTCACTAGGTAGAAGCTTTATAACTCTATGTGTTGTATCCTTTATAATACGCCTGTTTATTATAGATATTATCTTTGCCGTTTTCTAATTTTAGATGCTATTAATAATATAACTTATTATTATTATTAACTATTATAAATATGACTTGATTAAACTTAAGTGTCCTCTTTCCGTTTTAATATTTCAAAAGTGATATAGGATCTTAGTTATAGTAGCTTTCGGGTGGTTTTAGTGGGGCGGGTCCCGCCGGGAAGGATTGCCTTTTTATAATTTTTGTTTTACGATTTCTGCTTTTTGAGATTGCGACATGTCATACATCAACCAACATACTCGCTTCAAGTGTCTGAAAAGTAACGGTTACCAGACATTGACCGGGCTAATATAAATACTCAACATGGATTGTACCCTTTTCCCAAACAGTTTATTGAAGTGGGTAATAATGACTGGTTGAGTTGGCAATATAAATGGGTTTCACAGCTGAGGAAATGTTCGGAGAACAGAAAATTTTTAATTATACCGTTCATAATAAATCAGATCCAATACTATTTGATGGTCCTGTCGGTATTAAAACAACATAGAGCGGAATTTTCGAAAAAGAAAATTTGTCAAGAGTAAAGATCTATCGTTACTACAGACATTGTCCTACAACCTCTGTACACTATGGTTTTCATTAAAGTGAAAGTTCTCCTAATTAAGCTAATTGCTTAACTACTTTATCTAAGGACTTTCCTGGGAATATGAAATCAACTTTAATGTCAGCGCACTCCAATACACATTTCTGTCACATAAGCTTTGCTCGAGCTTGTCATGGATCGGTAGGTATTGGTGGATTGCTATAATTTTGTATGTAGTAGTAAGAAAAATAGAGACCGACATAGTTTTAAAATAAAAAATATTAGTATAATTTATTTGAAAAAGTCCTGACAGTCACCACAAAAATGGATCTTAATTTTTTCTTTATATATAAACCGAAACCGCAAACTTAGATGTGTATACCTGTTTTATGTATATAATGTAATTATAACTGAATGATTATTAACCTAAATATTAGTTTCTTATGTGAACATCCATTATATTAATGTTGGGGCTAACTCTATTTGTTAGGATGTGATCAAAAATCAAATAAAATATGTTATATTATTACATACTGGTATTAATACATTAAAATTGAGTAATTTTTATTTTATACGTACATTTTTCGATTTGGCCTTAGACACATATATCTTTCTGGTCTTGCTGGTGATGGCTTCGATAGAGGCCATGAAGATGTCAGTTAGGATGGCCACTCCAAGGAAGAAGTAGAGGAGGCCGAAAGTGTAGATGATGGTTCTGAAGGTGACGTTCCATGACCTCTCGTCCAGGATCGGCAGGATGAGGCCCGCCCTGCAGATGTCTGGGGGTCCGTAAGCGTAGACTGTCCCGTGGGAATGATTCGACATTCCTGAAACAGAGATAGCAAGGATTGAAAGATTTTAATTTATAATAACATACTCTATATCTTTTTCCTAAAAAAAAATTATGAAATGATTTAAATTCCATTCAGACAAAAAAAGGCCTGCTTTTAAGGTTAAATAAAGCTTTAGTTGATGAATGAAACGATGAAGTTGACTGATTAGAGCGAAGATGATTTCAAGTCTCAACTGACAATCACTACAAATTGAATGATGAAGTAAAGACAACCACTCCACACCATCATTCCATTTATTACCTACCTGTCGTGAGCAGTATCTGGTTACTTGTAATATAGTTAACAAATATTCATTACACATATTAATAAAACACTTGAGAAATGAATGGGTGTAAATAGTGTATCTAAAATTACAAGAATATAAAATAGTTTTATATTCATCCCACCTTCCTAAAAAATAATAATACAATAGAGGAAATACTTAAACAAACTATAAATCCTCTAAACACGTTTATTTCCGTCTTATTCACATTTATTATATAATTTAGTATATAATAAACTAATAATAATATTTTTAAACAAAATCATAAGTAAAAAATAACATTTTAAATTAAACATAAGTTTAATTAATATCTATATTTTTAATATAACTAAGGGAGTACCCCCTGACCACCTATCAGCGAACCAACCCCAATTTTACAAATTATACAACCGTTCATTTAATTGTACTACTTGTTGCTCAAATTAATTGAAATTTACATGTATTCTGTAGTTCAGATTGTATTATATTTTTTATTATAGTGTAAGTAGGAAAAAAAAACTGCGTGCAGTTTCCTGTCTTTTCAGTCTTGTGTGAGGATTCCAGGTTAGTCGTTTGTCAAGGTGTAGTCCAAGATAACGAATCTGTTCTACAGGGGTAAAAGCCACATTATTAAAGTATACTGTAGGTTTGAGAAATCTATATCTCAAAAACCATTTGACGTACAGATGTCTATTAGCACTCAAATTAAAGTTAGTTTAATGAGCTATAAAGTAGTTTATAATGTTTATTTTCGTAGGTGTAGAAGTTTTCATGAGAATTGCTAAAATAAATTGATGAACTAAAAAACATTTTGTGAGCTTATTTTGTCAAATATCATAAACACTACTAATCCTACAAAGATAAACGTTACGAACTATTTTATAGTAAATTTTACTAGCTTTAATTTGAGCGCTGGAAGACATCTGTACGACCAATGGTTTCTAAAATAAAGTTTTTCATAAATCAAACTAATTATCCTTTCAACTATAAATCAATTTATTTTAGCAAATATCCTGAAAACTACTATTCCTAAGAAGGTAAAGGCCATAAATTACTTTATAGTACAATTATTTAGCTTTAATTGGAGTGCTAATAGATATTTGTATCTCGAATGGTTATTGAGATATAGATTTCTAAAAATAGATTCACTAACTACTGATATTTCAGTACATTTTTATAAAATGTTGCCTTTTAAAAGGCTATATCTCGAGAACAATTGAACGTAAATAGCTCTATTAGGAATCATAATTTAAAAAATTTACTCTTCTCTAAATAATGTTCTTTTAGATTTTCTTGTGTTGTTGGTAGTTTTCTAGATACAGAGCTACAAATGAAAAATTAATGTTTTTTTAAGGTTTTGAAACAGCCTCCATTTTTTATTCCCCCAACCTATACTTGGCAGACTCATCAGTTTCGACTAGTAATTATACATAGTTTTCATTTAAGTAATCAAAAATTGGGGTGAGATAACTGCCTTTTTTTCTTCCCGGCTCTTGTACTATTTGGTTTGGAGCGGTTGGTTAGAGTGTGGTCATTAGTGGCTGCCTCATGAAAAATGGAAAAATCGAAATGGCTTGATGAATATTTCCGAATCTACTTATTTATTGTATAGCAGTGTAGTTAAATAAATGGAATGAAATCTTTGTATTGTAAAATTTTAATTCTTAGTCTATTGAAGGTCTTTCTAAATCAAGATAAAATTTCTTCACAGTATAAAAAAAAAAATAGTAAACTAATTCCTTATTTATTCCCTCTTTTGCTTATTGCTTCTAACCTTCGCTGTGTGATTTAGCACGCCCGTGTGGTCACTTTCAGACGTATTTAAATTGGGCCATTCCGTGACGCACAAAACGAACTGATGTAGAAAGAAATCCACGTCGATAGTATTAAATGAGTGTCCTTTCCTCAACGGAAGTTATAGCGCAGGCTGGAAATTCCAACTGGCTCATGCTAACAATTAGTGAATAAAATGGTTATTTTTATGAGGTTAATTACCATTTAGAGAAATAAATCTCACATCCTCCATTTTACCAGCTATCCATCCAATAAGGCAACATACATTTAAAAAGTGATGAACGCTTAGTAAGGAGTAAGAAAAGAAGATGAACCGATGAGAGAAATCGGTATTAAAATAAAATAAATTATATTTTTGTACAAAATAATAATAACGTTCATCCGAAAACAAAGCAAAACCTTTTTTGTAATCTTTTGAATTTTTAAAATTATAAACATATACTGGAAGACCGTTGACCGTGTGTAATATATAAAAGCAAGATGGCCAGTGTGCGTCAATAAAAAATACTAATTAAACTATTTATTGTGAGCCAATGTACATTTTGAAAGAATCAGCAGGGGTAAGAAAGAAACAAAAGATTAAAAGAATACAACAAACTAAGATAATAAATAACATGAAATAAAAGTAAACTAAGGTATGGCTGAAAATGATTTTCAATGAGTGAAAATTTACATAAGTGAAAAAATGAATTTAAGAAAAGATAAATAAGATGTACAGTGAAAGTATGGATAATCAAGAATTACAAAAGGCATTTGAAAATAAATGAAAACGGAAAAAACAACCAATAAAAAAGTAGATAAAAGAGAAATATAAAAATGCAGTGTTCATTAAAAGGCGTAAAATAAGGGAAACAAGAATAAAATAGAAGTAAAGAAAAAATGAATGAAGTAAAGGAGGATACGAGGTATCAACTGGGTATAGTACAAGAGACGGTAAGAAAAAAAGCCAGTTATCTCACCCCAATTTTTGACTACTTTAATGAAAACTATGTATAATTACTGGTCAAAACTTTTCACTAATTAATAAAAAATTCACAAACTACTGATCTTTCAGTACGTTCTAACAACATTTTTATGAAATCTTGCTTATTACAAAGCTATATCTCGAGAACTATTGGACGCAAATAGCTCTATTAGGGCTTACATTTTAGCAAATTTAATCTACTTTAAATGATGCTCTCTTAGATTTTCTATTGTTGTTAGCAGTTGTTAAGATATAGAGCTCCGAATAAAAAATTAATTATTTTTAACGTTTTGAAACAGTCGCTATTTTTTATTCCCCCTACCTATACTTGGCAGACTCATCAATTTTGACTAGTAATTATTCTAGTTTTCAATTAAGTAATCAAAATTTGGGGTGAAATAACTGCCTTTTTTTCTCCTCTTGGGCTCTTGTACTGGTAGGGGAGTGGGTGAATTCGACGGTTACAATTGAAAGCAAATAGACATAAAATGATATTAATGTAAGATAATATTAGGAAATTTAAGAAAATATTAAATCTAGGCAGACACAAAATGATAATATACAACTATACATTTAATTTATAACATTTCCTTTTCCTTAACTGTCTAATACATTTTGTAATTCTTGTTTAATTATACTTTTCACTCTTAGTCATATGTTTATGTTCTCTAATTTACTTCGCTCGTTTATATAAATTTCCAAATATTTTAAATAACTTTTAGCCATACGGTAGTTCATTTTTGTTTTATGTTATCTATTATCTTACTTTGAAATATAATTTTAGCTGTATCTTTTTTTAGCCCTGATGAAATGCTGCAAAGAAGGTTACGTTTGCTCACAATAAATAGTTTAATTCTTATTTTAATTATTTTGACCAACCAAGACCGTATACCTTTTATATAAATAATAAACATTTATTTATTGATTATTGAAAAAAGAGCTCCATCACTAAAATGGAGCTTCCTTAATTTTTATTATCATTTCCTCACTTTTTTTTTTCCAAAACAAGGATGAAAAATGTTAATTTCGTTGTATTAATTATTAAATACCGCGAATTTTATTAATAATAAAAATGTGTAAATAATAATAATACTAAGAAATTAAATTACCAAAAATTATTATTTTACCAGTCAGAAGCCTTAAATTAGCAACAGCATTTAATATTACACTTGAATTAAATTTACATGTTTTTTAAACTGCTATTTGATCTATGAAAAAGAAATTTCACTTATGGATATTTAGATCATTGAAAATATTGTATGGAAAATATTAGTAATACCGAACTTCATATCGACTTTAATGTTTTCAGCTATGAGATTGGATTGTTACTTGATTACCCTTATCAAGTTTTACCAAACATTTTAGAGTAAACGACTAGGTAGTTTCAAATCGTTAAGAAGCTATCGACGATTCAATCGCCTATAAAAAATTACTTTTTTCTAAAATTATCCTAAACGTCAGATTAAAATGAAATCATTAAGAATGGTTTTACTGATTGACGTCCTATCAAATCATCAAGAAAAAGCAGCCGTCATTTCATCGGCGCAGTTCTCATTTCAAATTGCGGTTTTTGATGGATAAGGAGGTTAGTTTAATTGTTGGTCGGGATGCGATTTTCCTTTTTTTAGACTGCTCCGAGGAAAGATGATTCAGTGTCTCCTTGCACGTTCGACACACTTGGCACGTTTCACCTATATCGGATTATTTCTCGCTTTCTAAACGATTCGGGAATCACAAACGATGAGCCGAATGCATGCACTAAGGGAGCCAGGCATAGGGGAATAAAAGAAAATGGAAGAATGAGGAAAAAGCTTTGTGAAACACGTAGCGTTGGGGGAGAAACTTGAGTGACCGCGTCCCAAGTCGCTGAAGCGAGCAGTAGCGCTCCAGATCTATCAACATTGGACAGATTAAGGGCAGCTCTGAGAAATTCCATTCTAAGTAATCGCAATTCCTCAAAATGAATCAACGATTCTGTATTTATTTTTAATGGCAGTAGGTAAGCAATCATGGTTCTGTATCTTTTCATCAATTTTTCTTCTTCTTAATAGATATCTTATCTTATGTTATTTTATTTATTTATTTTTCATACAGATAGTTTGATTATGTTCATCTTGTCTATTCTTTTGTTTGTATATATTTTAAGAGAGTTTTTTTTTATTATTATTTTTCTTTTATTTATTTTTATTATTATTATTTTTTTATTTATTTATTTTTTTTTTATTTTAGTATGTATGAGATCATTCATCACTATTACCTATTGCCCACAACTGTGTGGCAGATTGTAATATCTATCAATAAATAAATCTATAAAAAAAAAATAGATATCAAATTACGTTTCTACGTAAATTTTCTTTAGTATTTCCTTCTTTTTATTTTTTTTTAACTACTGTTATACTGGTAGCATAGTGTGTTGTTAACTTTATAATAGCACCGTATTATTTTATATATGAACAACTCTATGTCAAATCCATTCTGAAGGAGAAGGTGAAGATAGTTGACCATAGATATATAAGAAGAGAAGATTTTTTTTGTGTGTTATGATATCTTGTGAGATTGTGACATGTTTTCAAATCTCCTTTGGAGACAGTTTGTAATTTCAATTTTTAAGGAAATTATAGCTTCTTAAGAACTCCTGTTTCACAGAATTAAGGCTGTAACAGTTAGAACCTAGACAAATCAAACTAATAAAAGTTTGTAAACTCTATTAATGATTAATTTTAATTTGTTTTAAAAATATATATTTATAATAATTTTATTTGGATTTTAAAAAATAATGATGAAAATATTTGTTCTGATTTATAAAAAATGAAACTAAGTGGTTCTGTTTGACATTTTTGGGGACAAAGGTATAATAAAACCATAGCAATCAATGTAATTAACTCCGTCTTTAAGCGTCAGCCGTGAGTATCTGCGTGCTTCCAGAACCTCTCAGCTGTCATCTGGTGGGATTAAATATAAACATTTGCTCAAGGCACATTCATCGACAGTTTTATTTTGTTCTTTATTATAAAATTAGTTTTAAGGGTTTGTAAAGTATTAAGTTGTTTTTCCCTTTTTTTTATTAATGTACAAAATTAATTTGTTTACTATTCTTTCGTTTTGTTCATATATATATTCATTATATTTTCGTTCTTTATAATACATACAATTTATTTGTTGAATAGATTGAAATCTCTTATTTCAACATATTTCTATAATTATTCTTTGCAACCCAAAAATAATTTTCCCAGCGCATATTATACGGTAACAGTAGTTTTAAATGTTCAGAACTAATTTTAAGTGTTAAGATTTTGTAGAAAATGGAGTTATTGATATTTGACTTCAAAAGGATTTTGTATTTTTTTTAAATGTGTACGTATTAGAATTATAAAATTTGTTGAGGTCTATAAAATTTAAATAAAACTTTTTTAATAAACTGAAAATAAGTAATGAGTCACTAGAAATGAATTATGTGAGAGGAATGGTAGTAGAATAGAGAGAATAAAATAGACGCGGTTAAGAAGTAAACAATGAGAAAATAAAAGATTGGTAAAGAAAAGTGTAATGTAGCTTAGTTATAAAAAAATAATTAATGTGTAATAAAGTTGTATTGAGAAGAAAAACCAAATGTAATGAAATATTATACCTTTGTTAATTACTTTATGTTAGTATCTATATTTTATCTAATACGACTGTTTAGTATGCCGTGTCTTATAGTACCCCAATATGTTTGGGTAGCATTGTTTATTACGAAATTGATTAAAACTTTAAAAACTTTTTTTTTACTGATTATCCGTGCTTATCCTCCTAACATTGGTAAGTTATGAAAGGAAAGCGCATTAACTATAAATGGCAAGCATTTAGTCCGTATTTTCCTGGTTGAATAACATTTTTAATAGGTAACTCGATACCGTCATTAATGCCCCAAATTACTTCCTCACCTCTTTGCAATTGAGCTTGATAAAGAAAAGGTACTTGAGCTAACACATATTTTTTGTAAAGACAACTTTCATCCCGAACACTGTTGGATATAGCTTATATCATTTTATAAAGACTTTGAGCTTTCTCTCTCCAGCGATTGGTGCTTTGCACGGGTGGAAAAAGTACAAGCGTGAAACGGCCATACCCGTTAGTGAGCTATCTAGGAGGCACTATTAGAAAAAAAAAGCAAGACCAATCGAGAAGCCTAGTCGTCCGGATTGAAACAGCGCGGATGGGTGGCGTGCTCCTCTATGACTTTCTCTTAGTACTTTGCATAATTACAGCCCAACATCGGTGATGGTAGCTGGGATCTGACCTCTGAGACTTTGACTTGGAAATTCAGGAGGATATGGGGTCAAGTAAGCAATACCAACGCTACATTTCTATATAGCTTTCTTACAGTTTGTGTAAATTAGCAACTTTTCCTGAAACTTTATTATATACACTACGTTCCGGGATGCATGGATGTCATAGTATTACTGCAAAAAAAAAAGTAAAGATTTTATTGTATACAAAAGATAGTATTAGTAGACTGCGGTTACTTTCTTTACTAAAGACATCCTACAACTTTTCCAAAAATTATTAGATTTGTTAAAACTTAACTCCAGCCTATGGTATTATCTCTGGAATATATTAGACATAAAATAAAAAAGATTTTTGTTTTTTATGTGAGATGTACCACTATTCAAGCAATACAGCGATATTTTTACCTAGGGCTACCCAATGCCAAAAAAAGTTTAAATAGGAAAAAATTGTTTTTTGTCAACATGGAGATGTCTGCTCTGAAGAAATCCAGTCTGACTTAATTCTCTCAGTACATTGAGTACTGTGAGTTGGAAAATTAATTTTTCCATAACCGCATTTGATTATTTTTCATCAAAAAGATATATTCACTCAAAATCGTTAGTTGTTTTATGTTTTGTGGTCTATTCAGCTAATAATGCAAGCTCTATAGAATATATCTTAAATATAGCTAAAAATCTAACCTAAAAAGATCATTTCATATTGTACCATGGGTCACTACGTACTATAATTTACACTTTTTTTTTCGGCCAAGACTCTCATTGGAGTCCTATACTGACAATTTACATTAATTATACCTTTATTTCTTTATTTTTATACATTTGCATTATACCATTATTTCATCCTTTATTTTAAATTTCAGGCACTTATTAAATATTGCTCAATTTAACTATCTCAATGTTTTCTCTTCCCGTTTTAAGCTAATATTTCAAAAGTGATATAGGACCGTTGCTCCCTGGGGGTGTTAGTGAGGCGGGTGTGGCGGGGAAGGATTGCCTTTTCTTTTTGTGTTATGATCTCCTCTGGTGAGATTGTGACATGTCGTACTATTTACTTGTATATACTATCGTCGTATTAATTTCTTGTAAAAAAAATGTTTTAATCATAATCTGAACGTTCGAATAGCTTATCACCGATCTAGATAGAAATTGATGTTTTAAGAAATCGTCTTAGAAGGAGTAATCCGGGATTTTACCAAAAATATTTTTAGGTAATAATTAGGATAAAATAATCAATATTTTAAAAAATATATATGTATAAAGAAAAAAAAAAAGGAGTTTCCCTAGAGAAATTTCTCATAACATTTTCATATAGATTTCTTCCTTCTTCTACTGGTACTGCTAAAATTCTTTGTTTCTATTGGTTCTACTCGTTGAGGAAGGTCTGACCGACCACCCGTGGGCTCAGTCTAGCAAGAACAATGGAATTAAACAAGTTCCTAGCGTCTGTCTATTGTAGTAATAATTATTCTTCAATGACAAACACTAAGCTTTACCCTGTCTACACCCTTGGGCATAATGAAATGGATATGTGTTTGTCACTACATGTCTCATTTGTTTAATGAATGATTGCATGTAATCATTCATAAACTCTAGGTCATGTGTTCTATAAATATAATCAATGAGTTCAAATGTCGTTGATGATGATAAATCATGAAATGCTTTAATATATTGATCCATATAAAACTATTATTTATCGAATTACTACTTATTCATAATTACTTCTTGATGTTTTAATAAAAAAAAAAATCTAACGTCTTCTAAATCAGAATAGTGTTTTACCTTTAATCTATTACCTCATCTATAAAATCGCTTGATAATTTTCCTTAATAACTTGTTAACTTATATATTCATTTATTTTAATTTAATTATCTTTTGAAAGACTAATTAATGAACTCTATAGGTTTACAAGCACCATTCCAAAATTTTTAACTCAAATTTGCGATTTGGTTATTTTTTAACTATATTGTCCTAAAATTAAATATGGTACTTGTTCTATAAACATTTACCACGGGAATTTACATTAAATCAAATATTGTAGTTTTGAAAAAAATGAAAAAGAAGGGTCTTGTTTCTTCCCTTTCCATTTTGGTTACAAACTGAAATACAAAAATTGTTTGTTGTTGGAAAAATCGTTGGACGCATACCAGCCATTATATTCTTGCTAATCCTCATAACATACAAAGACTAAAATGGCTAGGTCTTTGTTTTTAAATGTGCGAGGAGATAAAAATTTCTTTGTAGTGCCGAAATAAGTTGCTGTTCTTCTTTCTTTTCCGATCATTTTTCCTTTAGTTCTTTTCCGATCATTTTCTCAGGATTTTCCTCAATACCACTCTTTCAAACCTATCTGGTTGATACTTTTATTGTTGAGGGTCCATATGACCTTACTTTTAAAGTATATAAAAAAAAAATGGCTAAAGAAAAAAAAAGTTATGATATATGATTAGCTCAGTCCGATGACATAGTATGAAAACAGGTTTTGATGTCATCAACAGAGGTAGAAAATAAATTCATCCTTTGCCTTTAGCTCCTACAATATGCGCAGTTTACATATCCAGGATTTTGTACTAAAATCTTTTCTTGGAATTCTATGGAATTTCCAGGTTGTTTCTGAAAAATTGCTTTGGTTATAAATTTTAAAGCATGCTAAATTACTTCATATGCATAGTCACACTCACACTCTCTTAGTTAGTGAAATTCTTTGACTTTTATTAGTTTAAGATAAAATGTCCGCACTAGTCCAAGTGTAGGTAGGTTTTTTAGGTTTTCCAGGTAGAGGTCATTGTATATACTTAATGTTGAACATGAATACTCTTCGATGAAGTACATTAATTATTTGTAAACGTTCCCTTTTTTCCTTTTTAATTAAGGACTGTCGCCAGAACATAAGGATTTCATTTTTTTTATTTTGAGAATCAATTTATTAAGACCAATTAGATTGCTTAACAACCAATTTGTGATATTTTCTTCCTGTACTAGAAATTTCCTTGGAACTACTTTTCCTTAATGCCCTCACTGCATTTAATTTAGCCTCTATTAATTACTATTATTCTCTTAGGAATGTTGTCTTTTCAACCTGAGGTCTGGCATCATCAGGTCGTGACCTGGCGGAGAACATCTGTCATCCCCGGATTTAAGCTTAGCTTGTCCTTGGTCACCTTGGGATTCACTAAACCAGTGATCTTCAAACTTTCTTATCCTTTTGTATAAACATCATGTTCACGGACATTCGTTGGCATAGTCGTTTTCAAGGTTTTGGCATCAGTGACGGACCCATGGAGAGAGGAAAAGTGGGAAATTTCTTCCACCACCAAAAGAACTACAGAGAATAAAAATATTTTTACTATGGTGGAAAGTTGCAATAAAGTTTTTTTTTTTTAATTACTGGTGAATATATATATATGAGTTTTGAGTTGTTTTTTTCAGGTTTAAAAATAATACCTCTCAGAAGTTTAAAGATACTCTTGTATTACTTAAATCCACAGAAAATGTAAAATAATTTGACAATTTAAGTTAACAATGTTCAGTAAAATTTTTACTTGGCATTATGTCAAAAAAAATGTGTACAGTTCCTTAAAAATTAATGGGGCTACATTGGAACAACTGTTTAACGAACTTCACGAGATTAAAATAAAAATATCGTAGAATAAGTTCTTTATTTATAAATTAGAAAGTTATAATTTAAAAATTATTATGGAAGCATCACATAAGTTAAATTTTTATTGATAATATTGATCCGCATCAGCTGTTTTACGGTGGAAAAATTAAATTTTAAAACAAACAGAATAAGTTTGTGGTAGGGAATTTTAATTATTTTAATTTATAGTAACTAATCATTTAAATTTACTATTCAGAAGTGTAAAATATATATAGCATTTTATAAATCTCTTTATATAAGTTAAGTACTGAAATTGGAAAAATATGTACATAGATTTAAGTATTATGTTGTGTTACTTCAAGGCTTAATGCACACGGTTATCCTTCACTAGGCGACACCTATAATGCACTACAATTAAAGCCACATATACTGTAAGGAACCAACTAACATTCTCATGAAATTTAGTTTTGAACAGTGGTCGGAAAAACCTGCGTAAAAGTCTACAATATGATACAATTTTAGTTCTCTGAATGATGAACATGTATTACTTTTGTTGAAATCAAAATAATTATGTCGTAATTCGTTATTATCATATTTATTTCATTGTTATCATAATAAGTAAGTTGTTATAAATAAATATAATAATTAATTATATTTATAAACTATTATCTCCACGACTATTAGTCTGAGCATATTGTCGGAAATTATTGATAAAAACTAATCGTTATATTTTTCTATTTTTTCTTTAATTCTTGCAATGTTCAATATAAACAAGACATGGAATCATCAAAAAAGGCCCTCAAGTCGAATTAGTTAATGTTACATAATCAAATTTTTATATCAAAAACTGCAGGAAAGTTTATAAGATTACTTTGCATTATTGATCCTCTAAACGGTCAATGTTATACATAATACACAGGTGTAATACATAACTATTTGACATAATTATAGAATACATTCTTAATATATTCATTTGTATAATAATTATTTGATTTAGCAATTTAAAAAATTATTTTAATTAATGAATTATTAAAACAGACAGGTAGTTTATATTTTGCTATACATAAATTTAACAAAAAAAAAATTTTAAGTCTGGAATTATGGTATGGGACGATTGTTCAAGTCTGCAAAGTTCAAAGGGGTTCATCTTATACTTTGAACAATCTTTTAATGATTTCAGTTAGTTAAATAGACTACGTTTCTCAATAAATTGGGGTCTAAAAAAAAAAATCGAAAAAATAAATTGTAATCAGATTTCTTTAGAATTAGACTGCTATGCAGCGTTCCTTTTTATCATTTTACGAAGTAAACAGAGCCTTTATTTATTCTTCTTAACTGATAAATATGGTCCAATGGTCAAATAGCCAAGCTCATACAGATGGAATCCTAATCGAGATCAAAATAGTTTTAAACTGGTTCAAAAACTATCATTTGTTGTTGGGTTATTAATTACTGAGATGTCCTGACAATGCCCACTGGCACAGGATAAGACAACGCAGTCGCATATTTCTACAAATACTCCTTCCTATTTTTCTTTGTAAACATGAACTGTAAATTAAAATTGGTTTGAGCCTTGAATGAAGAATATGCACTGTATATAAACATTAAAAATTACAAGAGAAAATATGAAATAATTTCGTGCTATTCCACGAGGTTCCAAATTTTGTGATACGCTGATACTTCTTTCTCCTTCCTTAAAAAAAAAGAAGAAAAAATACTAGCTACGGATCTGCCACTGCCCGTTATTCTTGGTGTTTCGAATATACCAAATAAGAAAAACTAATATGATTGGAAGATATAACTAACAGATTTAACCGCCATATAAATCTAGGAAAGGTACTCTTATTTTAATCTATCCATAATCATCATATGATATATACAAGCATTTCTAGAATTGTTTATATTGAATACTAACCCGGATTTCCGAATATTGAAAATCAATCGTGTCTGTTCGCATAAGTGTAAGAATTCCCATGACTTATTTTTTTATTGTCGTTGCCAATGACAAGATATCCAATGACTGACAGGTAATTGGATCCATTAGCTCAGAGAACAATGGCCATCGAGACAGGAAGTTCCCTTCGGACTCCTACCTCCTCGAAAATTATTCGACGTGTCCAGACACCTCGTTCTAACCTGTTTCCCGGAAGTTGTTCTATGCGTAATTACCACTCACCCAGTTGTAGCCTGCGTACCGGAGTTTCATTCATTCTCGATATTATGGAACGAGAAAAAAACATTCACACGAAAGGTCACGGTCAATGACGCATTCACTCTGACCGCGCGGTATAACTAGTCACGAATGATTTAAACTCTGAGAACATTTTATAGTGAATACGTGATAATGATGTCAGAGAGCAGGAATAGAGGTGCATGGACTTCAACAAAACATTGGTATGCAAGTAGTTCACTCATGATTCATGAGCCATCCGCCTTTCTAATGTCCGTTCTCTTAATGCCTTTAATGATCCAACTTAATACATGATTTTTTTAAAATATATAATTTAATTTCTATCCATTTCAGTCTCAAAACATTTTATTTTTCTTATAAGTCCGACGTTTCGGCCAATCCG
>NW_027111449.1:2497314-2521104 GCF_000696795.3 Halyomorpha halys
TAGTAAAAGAAAAATTAATGAAATGTATTTGTTCCAAGAAGCGCAAAATTATAGATTCAAAAGTTTTTTGTTAAATGTTTTGAAAACAGACCTAAGTAATGTTAGCATAATCACATCATTGCACTCCTACTACCCCCACCACATGCAGTGTGCATCTTTCTTTACAATCTGTACCAATTTCCACGGTCCATTTCGTTACAACTAGCTTTAGCTAAAGGTGTCCAAACCACCTTAGACAGTTTAGCTCAACAACCTCAGTTGCTGGTTCGATTCCGAGATTTACCTGATTATTAAGGATTCGGTACCTTCAGGTTTCCCTTATATTTTTCTGAGAAATGTCATTTCAGATGGTTGTATTTTTATTTTTTTATTTTCTGATCCCTCTCAAACAGAAAAAAAACATTAAATTAATAGGTTGCATAACGTATGGTTACATAATTCAGATTGGATATTTCTTTTTCTACCAGTAGTATTTGAAGTTATACGGTCAAATACTTATCTGATGATTCGATATGTCCGTTCTTTATGAATTCTATTAGAAATATTTGGAGGTGAGGGGCTTCCTTATGTTGATTAAATAGAGAAGAGAAAATAAAACAGTTAATATTTATAGACGAAAGATAATATTAAATAATAAAAAACAGTCAGAAGTCGAAAAAATAGTAGGGAAGGGGGGGGGGAGGGTTGCAAGAGAAGAAAGGAGTTATAGGATAATGTTTTATAGGGTTTTTGGAGCCTTTCCTGCCCTGCCACCTCGCAGGAAGGTGGGATGGGGTGACTGATCGGAAGATTGGATTGAAGGAAACAGGGAGACCTGTCGAAGAACTTGATGTGTCTCCGTGTGATGTGTTGTTGTACTCATCCCTAACTGTAATCTTCTGTAGTGTGCTGTTCTGGTATTGTTGTAGTGATTTCAGGGCTGTTGGGTATAGGAAATGTATTAGAGGTGCACCGTGTAGAAGTGATGGTCGTAATATTACTTTGAATAAATCAGTAGCTTGAGTCTCAGTGACACCCCTGGTGCTGTATTTTAATCCTACGCTTCGTAGTTTATATCTATGATTTCGAGGAGTAAGTTAGCATGGAGGGAACGTATAATTTTATGTCCTTGGATACTTTTGTTAAGAAGGTTTACAGCATAGAACATCTTACCAAATGCAATCATTCTTTCTTTAGTTTCATTATGGATAGTACCTTTCTCATCCAATAGGGCACTCAAGGTATTTAAAACTTTCAACGCGTTCGATGGCGTCTTTTATTCTTGTTACTCCCTTTTCTCCACAAGACGTCCTAACAATTCTTATTATCATTGTTTTATAAGGACTTATCTTCATACTAATTCTCCCTACCTATTCTGCTTGTTTGAAAAATAAGAAATAAAATTCTAAAAATAAAAATAAGAATGGGTAGTAAAAATTATTTAATTTTTCACTAATTTCTACCAAACTATCAGTATGATTTGAAAAATTAATTTTTGTGTTAGGGTGTACGTTCTTTAAGGAAGACTTCAGGCCATACAACGTCACGATACGACCCATAGCAACGGAGCAGTAACCGTATAATAAAAACCTGGGTAGGGACGTAGACACTATGCCAGTCCATATACAGTTACATTTTTTAATAATGTTCCTAGTTCTGTGAATGTACAATAGATTTAAATTTAAAAAAAAAAAATGATCTAAAGACTATCTGCCAATTAATATTTTTTTTTTTTGCAAAAATTAGGGGTATTATTTGATTAATTTCGTTTAGTTGCATTTAGTCTTGGATTCGTGAAAGAAACAGCCATGTTTAATTCAAATTTAAAGCGGATGAAACCTAGTTAGATAGTTCTATATATAGAACGGGTGTTATTACTTTTCTAAAATAAATCCAACTGGTCATTGCGTTAAAGTTATCTCCGTGAAGCTATATGTTTTCATTAAATCTGGCAACCTCCTTCATTCATCATATGTTATTATTGAATCGGTTTATTAAAATTAATAAAATATCTAGGTTTGTTTTGTTTTATTTATTTAAGTGTTTCGACCACTAGGGTCATTTAAACTGAATTTACAAAGTTAGTACATTACTATTGACATATTTACAATGTTACAAGGTGAGAAAGTTACATATAATTACAAAGTGAGAAAGTTTAAAAATTAACAGTTACTGTTACAAGTTACATTACAATATACAAATTTAAAATTACAATTACTATTACTATTACAGGTTACATTACATTACAATTTACATTTTACATAATTTAAAATTTAAAATATCTAGGTTGTGCGCCTGTATATGCCTATATGACAGAATATTGTAACGTAGAGTGGAGAAGTTGCTCCTTTTCGAATAACTGAGCATAAGAAATAGTTTTTGATTTTGATCTGTGCAGAGATATATAAGTATAAGAGTGACCAAAGCTGACTACTCGAGAGGCGAAGTCTGCCTCTGCAGATTCTTCCCACATATCCTAGGATGTAGTTTCCAAGGTGAACCACATCTTCATGGAGAAAAATTGATGGAGTTTCCTTAAAGAAAAATATTATTGCTTGAATTCAACCTAACTGACTTAATTAGGGTTTGGTGTTATCTCATTCAAAGAGAATTTTGGTAGAAATTTCATTTTTTATACAAAAAATATATATAAAAATGAAACTGTCGA
The DNA here is from genome assembly GCF_000696795.3 of Halyomorpha halys. NCBI lineage: Eukaryota > Metazoa > Arthropoda > Insecta > Hemiptera > Pentatomidae > Halyomorpha > Halyomorpha halys. The sequence goes on from NW_027111449.1 coordinate 2,499,962, forward strand.
TCAGATTCGGCCATGGGTTTTTTTTTGGAACAAGACATTCTGATAAAAATTTGATTAAATTTACAATTATATTACAAATAAATAAGTGTGTTTAAAGGTACGATTTGTTAATGGATCGAATGAAAATAAGTACTTTAAATAAACACACCGATATTCTTTGGTATTCAAGTGAAGTTAAAAAAAAAAAAAAAAATGGAACATAAGAAAGATTCGATTTAAAATATTAGCTAGTTTTATCTTTGGTTGATTTCTACATATACGAAATTTGTAGTATGAAGCGTTGCCATTCTGAAAAATTTTGAATCTGATTTTATTGACTAACGATTTTGATGAAACTCGCTGTATCAATGTTCTAAGTGGTCTTTAGTATAAGCAAGATCTTATTCAGATTGAAATAGTCTGAGAGAGCTTAAATGCCGAGTTTCAAAAAATTCTTTGTATAAAGTACCTTTATTTTTGTTTATCTGAAATAATTAACCATATCTCATTGTTAGTAGAATTAAAAATTCTCAAATATAAACTACGAAAGGATTTGATAATTAAATAAACATAAAGATTTAATTTTTTCATTGTTGTTATGACAACAGTTAAGTGTCAATTAACATGGTTAGTACAATATGCCTTTTGACTATTGTTATAATAACCATGGAACCCCAACATAATATTATTAGTTTTTTCTTTAAACTATAAGTGGAAATATAATAAGAGGGGTATTTTCTTGCTTTTACCATCTTTATATTGTTTTTTCCATCGTGAATAATATACATAATAAATACTTTTCACTTTAAATTAAATTTTTTAAAATATATTTTACACTCTTTATACTAAAAAAAGAAAATTTAATTTAATACTTTAGATTAGTTGAGACGAATAAATTTGATCTAAACCTGAGGTAATAACGCTATCATTAAAAAAGTATTTAATATATATTATATATTGTATATCCAACAATATAATATATAATATCATTAAACAGATATCTTCTTTTAGTAAAAATGATATTTTGATTATTTATTTTGCTGTAGGTTTATTGTTTCTAATTGGCGTCGGGTATGTTTACAACACATTATGTTTTAATTATTACGTTAAAACGATGCTATCTAATGAGGTAATCCTTGTAATTAGTGATCATGTGCGGATTCCTTTGGAGAGAAATCGTTGATTAGGGGGATGATTGCCTCACGATAGTAAGAAACATTTCCAAATTGGCAATACAGTCTGTTCTCAGCTTTGGAAAGGAACCCAATATTGTGATCCCATTATTGTAAGTTCGGGATCTTCAAAACTATCTTATATAAATTATAATTATATAATATACATTTTTTAAAATTAAAACTAAGAGTTAAGCTTATTAAACATCAATAAAAATAATCATAGAAATTTGAAAGTAGTAATAAAAAAAATAATCAACGCATTTAGTTACCACAATTTTTTTTTCATTTATTAAAGTAATTTATAATTTTTCTATATCTACTATATTTTATATAAACCTTAATAAAAATTTCCTAAATTGGAATAATCATAATCAAAATAATACCTTAATGCACTAGTATTTAAATATATATCATAGTCATAATTTGGATTTATCAGTATCATAAAAAAATTATCAATTCTGTGGTTTATAATGTTTGCTTTGTAGGGAGTTCGTGAACAAACTTATACGGATTCTTAAAGAATCTTAAATTTTCTTTTGTGTATTTTTATCTTATAAAGTTTCTTTAAATTTATATTTTATAGGAGCTTAAAAAAGAGATATAAATAACATTGTTTCTGATTGTAAAGGATAAAAAAAAACCATTACAATGAACTATAATGGTTAATATTCTTACAGCAACTGACACTATTGATATTATTGAAAGGTGACGGTCACGGGAAAGCGAGGAAAATTAATTTTTTTTGAAGTTATATACTGAGCCAGAGCGATATTCAGGCCTCGGAGTTTATACTTTATTTTTCATTCTAAATTTTATAAATGAGCCGTTTTTAGATAGACGTCTAAATGAGAAAACCAAGTCGATAGTTTTTATTTAATTTTCGACCGATTATCACACTTCCTCTTGTGGTTGAGGAAGTAAATACGAAACTCTAATCTAAATCTATCAACTTTTATAGCAGATCTTATCAGTTAGCTTTGTGGGTGCGATAGATGGCAAAAAAAATTTTACGGACCAAATCAAGGCGAAAATCGATATTAAACTGGAGTTTTTATGGGTTCGATAATGATCGATACAATCGAGGCCAATTTTAAAGAGCGGTGACTAAATTTGTGAATTGATGACTAAATTTTTTAGTTGTAGGAGAGGCCGACATGTTAAAGGCAAAGGTGAAGGCCAAGCTGAGATAGAGTGGGAAAATAACATCGCATCACAGAGCAAGTATAATAAGAAATCTTTGCTAACAGGATAAATTACGAAATTATTTAAGTGGAATTCAATTGTGGTTCAATTTGACACAAGATTCAATCAGACCATACTAGACCCATGATTTAGTCAATAAGGGAAATCAACATTCTCGGTATGTTTAGACATGCTATCAAAACTCGATAAATCGAAGTTAAAGAGAGATAGATTTTACTTTGAGTTATCGGATTTCCGAGACATCTGAAATCGATTTTAATGAAACTCGATTCCAAGTTATTTATCTTTCTTTGGTCAATAGGGGGATTCAACATTATCGCTATGTTTAGAAATGCAATAAAAACTCGATAAGTCGAAGTTAAAGAGAGATAGATTTTACTTTGAGTTATCGGATTTCCGAGACATCCGAAATCGATTTTAATGAAAAATCGATTCCAAGTTATTTATCTTTCTACTGTGCAGGTAAAAGGATCGGCACTAGGCCGCTCTTATTTGTTTTTAACATGCTGACCTTATCTTCTCTATATTTATTAAAATGTGGAAAGGGCTACTCTGTGGAATATCGAATTCGTCTGCAATACTCTGTCTCTTTTCCTTTGACTTTTATAGCGTTAATGCTTTAAACTCACTTCCTATCGTAAAAGTGATGATTGTCCTTTTTCTTTTCCGTGTCTGACATTATCGATCGTTTTGATATAGTCATACATAGTAAAAAACCCACCAGGAAAACAAGGACATGACTTTCTATTGTTAAGAGAAGAGACTATTGTATCCTCATATTAAAAAATAAACCTTATCGTACCAAGAGATAAATTCGAGAAACTTAAAAGTTACTAAATATCTCCTTCATACGAGTTCGACTTTATAAGGTTTGCTCGTATCATAATGCATTGTAATCTCGATAACCTGAACTTTGGTATTCCGAACACTCCAGAATCCGAACTGGCGTAAAAAAAAAGTCTCTTTTTTTTTTTTTGAAAACTTAGGAGGTAATAACATTTTTGTTTTTCAAATAAATATACAAGTGTGTAAAGGAAAATTTTAAATTCCCAACCTATTAGCAAGTTATTGTAATCACCATGAAAATCGAAAGTGGAAATGTTTACAGTTTCCATTTCAAGTAATGTAATTCCTATGAAAGTATTCATAATACATTTTATTAGAATTAGAAATACATAATATCTATTGTATAAATCATTTAATTTTGTAATAATAATTAAATAATACTAGATATGTATTATACAAATTTTATTGGTGAACTAATTTTTTTTTTTATCACGTCTGACAACTAAATAAATCCACACAAAAAGTATTTTTTTTTTATTTATATATTTTTTCATTTATAAATGAACAATCTTATAGTTTTAACAAATTAAATCATCACTTGAAATTACTGCGAGTGTAAAAAAACTTTATTTTTTTTTAAATTTAAAGCTTTACCCTTTCAATAATCCGATAAAATATGTTTAAAAAAATTAATTAAAATATTTATGTACATCCGTATTGTTAATTTTTTTTTACTCCTGTGTCAGCAATTAGTTCGGATTACATAGATTACACTTTATTTATTTCGAATTATAAAGCATCTGGACATTGATGCTTGGGCTTGAGCTATGGGGCTCCACTAAACCTTCCAATTCCTCTCTTATCCAATCCTTACAATCCAAAACCCTTCGTAAAATTCTCAGTGCCCCTTATTTTGCTACTAATAAAACCATCCATAAAGACCTAAATGTTCCTTATGTAACCGATCTAGCCCGAACTCGATATCATTCCTTCCATTTTAAACTCCCTAGCCATCCAAACCCACTAGTTCCTAACCTTGCTTCCTCTTCCATTCCTGGCAATCCTCCGAAGCGCCTGAAAAGAAGATGGCCTCGTGACCTTATATTGTAAAATGTTTTTAGAGTTCTACTACTAGGTAGTTTCTCTACGTGCTGCATCATATCATTATGACCTTACTTCAAATTTTCTTGTAGTATTGTATATACAGTTGTAAATGTCAATAAAAAAAAAAAAAAAAAAAAAAGAAAAAGAATTATAAAGTCGCTTACTCGAGCTAAGGAGTTCAATATTATCTTAAAATAGAAAGGGGAACTGGTTGAATATTATATTCTAATATATACAAATATATTTAAAGATTTACACAGAACGTCCTCAGGTATGATGGACACCCGACCTAGACATTAACTGGGATTATGAAATTAGTTTTAGGAAAAGACATAAAGTCGAATGCAGGCCATGGTCAGCTCTGGCAACGGAGACGCGAGTTCCTGAAAGCAATCTCCGCGACCTTCTCAAGGATTAATTTCAGGTAATTGCCTTGTTGACACAATGCTCTATATCGATATATTGCAGGCCTTTGTTCTCATCGACCTCCTTCAAAAGATCCGGGTACAGGAAGTAGAGTATATTAATAGTAAATATTAATAATATAGTATACAACTTTATCAGTAACGACGCATAAATTATTTTATCCGTTACCATCTTACGATCTGAAAGAGTGAATTTCGTAGACATTAAACTTTAAAGAGGTATATTTTTAACGAAAAAACTGTTGAACAACAACGTTTTTAGTAGATATAGTACCAGTGATGCGGCGAGAGGGATGGGCTGGGATCTCTTGAGCTCTGCTCTACCCCTCACACGTGGGGGATAGAGTGGGGATCCTCAGGTCGATTCTGTAAATATTGTATATATTATTTTATCATTATGTTATTTTATTTATTTATTTTTCATACAGATAGTCTGATTATGTTCATCTTGTCTATTCTTTTGTTTGTATATATTTTAAGAGAGTTTTTATTTTATTTCATTTTTTTTTTTCATTTTTTTTTTACTTATTTATTTTATTTTTTTATTTTTTTACTTTAGTATGTATGAGATCATTCATCAATATTACCTATTGCCCACAACTGTGTGGCAGATTGTAATATCTATCAATAAATAAATCTATCAAAAAAAAAAAAAAAGTAGATATAGAATCATTTTTGTTTATTTATTAAAAAGAGCTAAAGAGGGAAGAGAATGGAAGAAAAGAAACACAAATGCTTTTATACGTAGCAACGATATTCATAGGAGCAGGTTTCATTCAATAAATAAAGTATTATTCATTCAGAATATAACAAACCGTCCAGTTACATACAAGTAGACAATCATATACTCGTATTTACGTTCTGTTACAAATATTTTAATACAGAATATTTTAATGAATTGAAGTTTTAGTATCACCGGCATATTTAGGAAATTTGTTTTCTTAAGATAATAATGTTTATATCAAGTTAAGGTAAGCGACTCCAAGTCGAAGAAAAAATATTGCAATGAACAAATATTTTAACATTGTAAAAGTTTTCATTTTGTCATTATAGCGTTGAACGATGAATTTACCATGTTTATGGACGACAGAATGACTCATATACACATGTATATTATATGTATATATAATTATTAAGTTCTATCCCTCACAACACTTCCTTGTAGAAATGTCTCCGCTGAACTCAGAAAAAATATATAAAAAAGAATGCTTTTGGTAGCTGGGGAAAGACGACCGTTAACGATTCCAATATTAATAATGCGTTCTGTCTATACGTTTAATTTAGTCCATATGTTTAGGAGAAATGAAAGCTAAAGTTGGGCGGGTTGTCTATTGAATGCCGAGATAGCAATTGTAAATGTTACCAAAGACAAATGACCAAGACCACTTCTCGAGTCGAAGTAATAGAATTTTTGCGGCCGAAATATATTTTGTTTAAGCTAAAATAGTTTAAAAACCAAATGATATGAGTACACTAGACACTAAACCACACACATATATATTATATAGGTATATATGTGAAAATTATATATATATAATTAGACTTAAAAACATGGAATAGAACTGACAGTTAATTGATTGCAGCGACTAATCAGTGAATATGTCTTGATATGAGGGGAAGAAGGTAAAGATGGACGGGACATGTGGCGAAGCAATTTATCAGGACGCCTCTATACAACAATATACCATTATAGTTCACAACAAACCACGTGGGGACCCAAAAACAAGGCGGAGAGATAGAGTCAACAAGATGGGAACGAGTTACATACAAACTAGATAACATAGTCAAAGAAAGGCAGGCGTGGAGAAGTCTGGTTCGGACGGCCAAAGATCTATAAGATCTGGAGAGCCAACCGAAAATACATATAAATTGTAGAGGCCAATTATAAAGTCTGGATTATGTCAGCCGCTTATATCGTAGCCTTATCGACATCCAAAAAAAAACATAATCTAATCGGGAAAAATGTGATTTTTGATGTTTCAGACTTACCTAATTTATTTCAAACTTCAGAGAAAATTTAGATAGTACTTAAGCACACCAACGAACTATTTCACGCTTTAAGATCTTTTAAGATATTTCGGGAGATTCAAATACCTCCAAAAGCTATACTTGTTAATTCGAAAAAATAGAGTCACGTGGTGTTTTTATTGTTAGTCGTACAGGTGGATTATTTTCCTGGCATGGCTGAATACTATTACCATATGACGTGATCCTCGAGATGAAGAGACTATACAAGATGATAGTGAAACCTGGTGCAGGGTACTGCTGTTATAGTGAGAGTGAAAGCAGGAGGCTACCGGCCGCTGAGGACCGCATTACCTCACTAATTGGTGCAACTATCTGCCGTTAAGGTAAACTGAACTCAGCTCTTGTTAAAGTATGATAGGTCTGGTTTTGATCGGTTAACAGGTTAGTTATTTTCGCTAGCACCGTATTATATTATATTGCCTCATCGTATAACCTCGACGTAATGAGATAAAAAAATACCACAACAATAAAGTGAACTCCTCTTAACTTTCTCGCATTTAATATGCTTTGTTCGCAATTAAAGCACCTTAGTTTTTTTTTTTTTTAATTTACAATATCATTTCTGAGACTAAGAGTAACAAAAACCAATGTACTGATTCCAGATCACCAAAAATATTAATTTTAAAATCAAACTGAAAGATAAAGGAAAGTATATGTTGCAGTATAAAAAAAACAAAACAATAATTACAGGCTTCTGAGAACATTATCTCTTTTTGCATATAAAAGTTTGATATTTTACTCACAATTTTATTATATTAATCTAGAAATCTAATTGAGGAGAAGATGGTCCGGGGCGCGGTCACTAAAAGTAAAACTTATTTATTTGTGCCGTGTTGAACTGAATTTGACGCCTTTATTAGGGTTGGAAAAAAAAACGAGATAAAAACCTTAAAAAACTATGAAATAAATGACGTTATTAAAAATCAGACATTGCTCATGTAAATAATGAAAGATACGGAAGAAAATGTAAATGATTAGTATCAGTTAGTTGAATTTAACATATTAAACTATGTAAGTAGTGATTAAAGATAAATAAATAGCGAAATAATTTAAGTTAACATAATGAAATTGTTTTCACTAGTTATATATTTTTTAATCATTACTAACATATTTTATTGTTACATATGTTAATTTCAATTACTCATCATATACATTTTCTTCCATACCTTTCATTTTATTTATTTCTTTATTAACATGAGCACAGTACGATTTTTAATAACTCTTCTATCATTATAATTACTTTATTTTATATAATTATATAATTCTGACCTCTAAAATATTATATTTTATCTATGCTATTATATTTCATACTAATAGAGTATCAACTACTATCCACTTAATTTATTGTTATGTATATTTCCAAGTTTGTTAGTAATTATTTTTTTCTGAATTAAGGTTATCTCAGTTTGTTTTACAACCCTGATGAAGGCTTGAAATTCTGGCTGAAACGTAAGCAAAAATAAGTAATTTTTACTTCTTCCCTCATAACAGTCTATGGATAACTATAAAACCATATTATAAATCTTATTGCTCTAAGCCTTTAACGGTATTAAAATATTTAATCGCTTGTATCAAAATGTTTCACATGTTAAATATACATCATGATTCTCATTGGCGAACTAGAAATATTTTAAGGGTAAATCAGCCATTTTTTCCCTCCTATATCTTAAGACAGGCCTGGTTTTGGTGGATTTCAATAAAATCATGTTCTTTATTGGTAGAACTAAAGCTAATTTTCCTTAAGCGTTCAGTTGTATATTTGGAGCATTAAGCTGATTTAGGATAAACTTGGGACATATGACCTGAATATAAATTCTGTAGAAAAATATGTCGACAGGTAAAGGAACAGGATTTCACAAGAGGTCTACAGGATATATGAGGCTTCTTTTTCAGGAGTCTTGAGATTTTCAAAATGAAACTTGGTTTGTTTTCGTTGTAGTGAAAGAAATTAGTTTGGTAATGAAGTCGATTTTATAACCTAGGATTTGCAATAAAAAGAAATATTTTTATGGAAGAAATCCTACAACTATTTTATATCGGTCATTCTTTCGACCCGACAAATCCTGGAAGACTTAATCGCCAAAAACCGATGTTTTAGGGTTTTAGACGCTTTAAGTCGAGATGGTATGGAAAATTGGGAAAATGTAAAGAACGAAATCCTCGGCTGATTTGCTCAGACTTTTCTTTTAATGGCTTGAGCCTCTCAAAAAAAACAAAAATCAGTTCAGGAAAATCACAGATTTAAAATTGTTTTAAAAATCAGATTTTTTATGAGAATACTCTATTGAAAGTATTTCTTTCTGTCAAAACACCAGAATTAGGGGTCGGCTTTATTATCAAAAGAAACTGCACTAATTAAAATAGAACTTAACCCTGAACATATCTCTTCTAATGTCCACAGAATTCTTGAATGATTACGATTTTTCCCTGTATGAGGATGTTACCCCTATTTAGTTAGTATCATGCCATTTAATAATTTGTATTGATATAGTATGGTAAATTAGCCCATCTTTTATTAGAATACAATATAGAAACTATTTGTTAGATTATTAAAGAAAAAGGAAATCTTCTATCCCTGGGGTAATTTAAGCTGGTCACAAGAAAAATTTTGACATTTTTTATTTTTATTTGGTTTTTAGGGGTTCTTCTTTTTAAAAATATACAATAGTAAATTAACTATAGACTTAAACATTCATACAACAGAAAACAAGATTTTCGATTAACAGATAATCAATTAAAAATTGTGTTATTTAAATATCAGCAAAAGTCCTTTCATTAAAATTAATAGTTTTTGTTGTTGACTGAGCAGTAAAGACAATCCGAGTTTTAATGCAAGCAATGCAATGCTAAGGAGCGGAAATGCCTTGCTAAGTAATAGATGAGTTGCTGAACATGAAATAAAAGCATCTAATTGTTAAAGTTTGAGATTGGAATCAGAACATTGTCCTAAATGTAAATCCATATTAGTTCGACGATAATATATGCCCATACGTAAATCAACCTAAAGAAACAGTCAAAAATCAGTTTGGTTTGTGTAAAAACATTGTTTGATCAATTACATTTCTGGTTATTTAAAGTTTACTGTAGTTTAGATTAATAATATTCGTCATGGTGATGCTTAATTATAGTTTTAACTTCATATCAACATCATATTTTCAAAAGCAAATAAATAAACTAATTTTGGTATGACTGATTGTGGATATTGCCTCCCAATTGATAAAACAATTAACAAACAGCCTGGAGATATCAAAAGGCCGTATCAAAAACCTCAATCTTTTTTTTTTTAAGTGTACACATGTATTATAAATTAATATGATACATAAAATAGACGGCGACATAAAAAGTTGTCATAAAAGGATTTCATGAACTATAAACTACTTCCATGAATTTTTAATTATTTCAGTTCTCTGATTCGCCTCTTAATACTTTGTGTTAGAATTTCAAAATTATTTAAATTTTAAAATATTAAGTTTCATGTATATGTGAAGTCCTTAATAATTATTTAAAACATTTTACTGGACATACGGAGTTGAGGTTTGGGGCTCCACTAAACCATCAAATTCCTCCAGAATCCAATCCTTACAGTCCAAAATCCTTCGTAAAATCCTTAATGGTCCTTACTTTGTCACAAATCAAGTCATCCATCAGGACCTCAATATTCCATATGTTGCCGATTTGGCCAGAACCAGATACCGTTCCTTCCATAATAAACTTCTCAACCACCCAAATCCACTTGTTTCTAACCTGGCTTCTCCTTCATTACCTAATAATCCTCCTAGGCGTCTGAAAAGAAGATGGCCTCGAGATCTTCTTCTCTAGTAATGTTATTGGAGTTCTATCAGTGAGTAGATTCTCCACATGTTTTTATCATGTTACTATGTCACCTACAGCAAATTTACTTGTTGTATATATGTGTATACAGTTGTAAATATCAATAAATAAATTATTAAAAAAAAAAAAAAAAACATTTTAAGATCGAATTATTCATATCAACAAAAATTTAAACAGCATGTTTTGCTCTAATTAAAAGAGGGCAATAAAGATGTTTTTTTCCCAATGTGATTAAGCTTTTGTACAAATTAACGATTTGTAGATTTAGTAACAATTTATTTTTTTTTTTTAACCAAAACAAAATTTAGTTTCTTAGATGTTGAAAATATTACTTGTTTTTTTAAAAGCTTTGTTTTTATTTTCTGTTTTCTATTGAAAATTTACGTTAGAATTCATTAATGGATTTAAAAAAAAATTAATGTAAAGGAAAGTAATTGGTTTTTAAAAAATTCATGTTCAGAGCAGACTGTTTTATGAGTTTGCCAATAGATGGCGGGATCTCGATTTCTTATTCAAAATGTTTGAGGAGGGTCTTCCTCAAACACTGAGTTTTATATGTTAATATGTACTAAATACAAACAATTTCATGACATACTACATCTATAAGCTAGTATATTATTTGGAACTGTAACCACAACCATCATGTATTGGAACACAAGATGAGAGGCCTTGGGACGGAAAGAATGTGGATGGGAGATCTACTCTGGTATTCAAGAGTAATTGCTGGATATGGCTCCTTCCTGATATGATATTATTGACAAATATAAAAGATTATCCACTGATGGTAAATAATAATTTGACAGGCCTGAAATAAAAACAATAGTGTATAATTTTTGAAGGTAACATTTGAATTTCCTTTGTATGAAAACATCCTAGGTTATATTTTTTTATCATAAGAAAAATAAAATGTTCGCCCATTAGTGAATGGAAGTATAATAAACATACTACATTGCAGGTTTTTTATTTTTATTTTTATCTCTTAGGAGGAAAAAACATTGGAATATCCACGTCGCCCACGTATAATGGTTTCAAGGGTAGGAACAACTACGTATAATTTTCAACAAACTATGACAAGAAAAAAAATACTAAATACATTCATTTTTGGTCAGGTATTTGTTATAAGATGAGTTTCGTTTTATAGAAAATTATGGGTTGTTGTTGGTTTTTTTTGAAGATTCGTAACTATAAATGCGTAAACTATCATTTTCGTTCATTATTTTCAAAATACGATCTTAGCGTTTCATGAGGAGTAGGATCTAAAAATAGAATCAATAAATACCTTTCAGAGTTCAGAGCTACTGGCTTGAACTTTTTTAAAAGATTCAGTACTCATTTTGCAGGGCACTCCACCATGATCTTCTTGACGACATAACATCAACCAATTTTTCAAAAAAATTTTCTTATTTTTATTAAAAGATAAATAGTTTAGTGTAATAATGCGCAGCTATTTTTAATATAACTGTAAAACCATAATTGTTCTCAAGTCATTCAATAGTGTGATGTTTTAATATATAAAACTGATTTGTTTCATCATATCACCTACAATTTTTATAAATTAAAAAAACCATATATATTTTCTTTAATTTGAATAATTTTATGACAAAAATACAATTGTTATAAAATTAACATTTATTTAAATTATTTGAACATATTAAGTATCATTTAATTTAATTTGTTTATTGATATTGTTTCATTTATAATCAGAAATAAAACTAAAAATTATAGAAGCACTGTTAAAAAAAAAAAAAAAACGGTGAATTATTTAATAATGGAGAGGACACAGTACCACTGAAACTTCCATAGAGAGAATAAAATATATATATATATTAGTATTTTGTATATTTATTCGAAAATAATTAACTTTAAGGGAATTATCATTTTTTACTTATTTGTAAGTGTTTAGTTAATTTAAGTTATCATTTAATTGTAAGTGGATATTATAAAGAACTAAAGTGATGCTTTATAGGAATATTAAAGGGCCCGTCAAGCATCTTTCTTTAGTACAAGAGCCGGGAAGAAAAAAAAGTAATTATTTCACCCCAATGTTTGATTACTTTAATGAAAACTATGTATAACTACTAGTCAAAACTGATGAGTCTGCCAAGTATAGGAAGGGGGAATAAAAATTGGGAGCTGTTCCAAAACCTTAAAAAAACATTAATTTTTCATTAGGAGCATTTTTATGAAATGTTGCTTTTTAAAAAGCATCTCGAGAACTATTTAACGTAAATAGTTTTACAAATTTACTCTACTTTAAATGATGTTTTCTTAGATTCCCTAGTGTTGTTGGCAATTTTGAAGATATAGAGCTTCTAATGAAAAATTAATTATTTTTAACGTTTTGAAACAGCCACCATTTTTTATTCCCCCCGCGTATACATGACAGACTCATCAATTTTGACTAGTAATTATACATAGTTTTCATTAAAGTAATAAACATTGGGGTGAAATATCTGCCTTTTTTTTTCCTCTTGGGCTCTTGTACTACTTGATACGACTCTTTCAATTGGTTAGGAAGAAACGTCTAACGGTTAAGTTTCAGCAGACAGGAGAGTTAGAGACTACGAATGACTGCATCCGCCATCCAAAACGTTCTTGAGAGCCATCTATGCACTCCAACGGGACTGCTCTCAATGTCAATGCACAAATGTCACGCGCCATATTCTAGTTTTGTCTTTGACCTTTGCGGAGGTGTTAGTTATACTCACTCTCCCTCAATTGCAGTAGGTTTGCGGGTTAGCTTTCTACTAGCAGTTATTCGGTGTCAATTCAACACAGATAAAGACAATTTTAAATCTTCCCATCGCAGATTTCCTTGAAATTAATAAGCTAAGAAACATCTGAGATATGTCTATCCACTTTGGAAGTATAAAACTGTCAAATTTTTAAGAATGAGCTATGAAACATGAATGTCGTTTGAAAGCATTTTTCATACTCGGTTTTAAGATATACAGTACTATATATGTTATGAAAGGACAACATTTTTCAATCCATCACACTGCTAGATAAACTGCATAAAATTTAGCTCTCGCTACAGTACAAGTAGCTATATCGGAAGATTATGCTGTTGTATATGTATGTGTTCTTATTTCGTTTGGTTCATTTCAAATTAAGGGGTCCTGAAAAAAAAGCTCAAAGCCAATTTTTTTTTTTTTCGGCCAAGACTTCCATTGGAGTACTATACTGCCTAATCATGATTGGGGGTCAAAGTTCTTCATTTTGTGGGACCGCTACTCAATGAAAAAAGTTAACATCCCAGACCGGATTTGAACCGGCACCGCCAAAAGAAATCAAATTGGCAAGACTGTGTCCCCAAGCCAAATTTAAATTATTTTTAAAAGTACCTAATTAAATTTTTTTTTTCATTAATTTATTCTGCCTGCTCTATTCTCTCAATGTCATTATCATATCCAAGAAACGCGGATATTCTGCGGGCTTCTCTGAAGTATATCCACAAGTTCTTTCCAGTGTTTAAATTTGTAAGTCTAAAATCCACAGAGTGATTTATTTCATGGATTCTAAATTTCTTTACGAAGCGAATTTTGAAGTGAATGCCAATTCAAATATTTCTTAATATCGCCAATTAACTACGCATGTATTTGAATTAAATGTTTTTGTAATGAAAATAAATGATTTCTTTTAACTTTTTAATATATATATTTTTAATTCCTTGATTTACAATATTGGCTTTCAAATTCCTGTAATCAATAAATTAAAACAATGCAAGAATAAACTGAGAAGTAGGATCACTTCAAGATACAGTAGGTGGTTAGTTGTCAGTTGAAAGTGAATAAAATGTAAAGAATTAATCCATGATTTTTCTGAAAATCATCTTGTAAATTTTTTTTTTTGGCGTTTGTTACTTTTCAAATATTAAATAAATTAATACTTTTATGAAGTATAATTTTTATTTCTGCTAATAACCCAAAGTTGTTCAATAAGTAATTCTTTTATCAGAAGTACCTCTATACCTTGCTGTGCAATGGCTCTCAGTTAGTTAAAGAGCATGGTGGATTGAAACGTTCATTATTATTATGCTTGTTAAAAAATACTTTAAGTTTGGGTTTTTTGTTAAGTTCCCTTACCTGTCTGTAATTTTTCAATCATAAAATTTCAGGTCATAACTACATTAGTATAATATTTTTTATATTCTATTAAAATAATAAAATATTTTTTAATTCGTTTTCCATTTAATTTATATTTTTTTATTGTGATACCGCAAAAGAGAAAAACTAAGATCTCTGATAGTTATCCAGGAGTTAATGTGTTGATATTTTATCTGAGATATCGTATTGTAATGTAATTTAACTCTTGCGGTAAGAAACATGCCATTAAACAATCTTGGGACGAATCAGGCAATATCCTTGGACTCCTTATATCTATTATTCAATCTTGTTCACTAATACACCTCTTTATGAACGAAGTAATTAGGTTATTTTATCTTATCATCCTCATTATCATATTTGTACTCATCTACATAACCGACAGGTAAATTCATGCTTATTGAGCCAAATCTTCACAAAATTATTATCTTGGAAACAATTTTTTTTAAATCTTTATTCCGAGAAAAGTCTCGAAAAGTCGAGAAAAGTCCCGGGCTATCTTTCTCCTATCTAATTCATACGGTCAACTATCTTCTAAAATAAAAGTAAAATATTAGAATAAAATACAAAAAAAAATTTTAAAATGTTATCAATCACTGAAATCAAGAAGATAACATCTTTATATATTATAGCGGTATGGCAGTCTGTAAATATTAAACAATATACTTTTTTTTTATTATAGCCAGGTTTTAACAAGCCATGATATAACTTATGTTATTGAACCTTTTTTATAATAAAAAATAAAAATGGGAAACATGGTTTTCATTACAAATATTATGTAACTAATAAGTCTAGATTATTGCATGTTTTCAAATTCTAAAATTTTTTTATTTTATTTTATTTCTGATTTTCCTCTAGACGAAATGCTTTATATAAAAAAAAAAAAGAAACTATTTTAGGTATAGGGTTTTGCAAAAGGGTAACCTGATATGAGATACCTATTATTATTTATATTATTTTATAAATTTTAATATAGAATTATTCAGAGTTTGGATTTAACAATATTTAATAATACTTATTATAATAATGAAATGATTTTTACTTAATGAATTTTATGACCAGTATATTACGCTCGCCAACTAAAAATATTTTATAGGATGTAATAACATATGCTTATATTATTATATTGGTTACATATACCTTTCAGTAAGGCAGATATACTAGAAGTATGTTCCTGCCTACGTCAGGCGAAACATCCAAGGTTATTGTATTACGGTAAATCAAAACAGTAAATTCAGAATGTTGATATAAAACATAGTTTACGGCCTTCTAGTTCTCTGGGATCGAGTTTCTTAACATTTAGTACGAGTCAATGTAACTTTCCAAATAACGTTCCTTTGCAACATTGTAAATATTTTATTTTGTAGTTATAATGACATGTCGGTAAAATATAGTTTCCATTTTCGATTTAGAAAAAAATTCCATGTATTAAAACATATAAAAAAAAATTTTAGATAAAAAAGTTATTTTTCAAATCCAGGAAATATCAAAATTATAAAAAAAAATTATTATAAAAATACATCAAATGAAAATCATTATATTAACCGATTTCCATTCTCTCTCAATCCTAGCCACTTACGTAAGCATAGTATACTAATGATACTTGAGATCCCCTGAATTCAGGAAATGACTAAGTATCGCAAAATAGTCTTTGCGTTTGTATCTGTGCCAACGTTTTAGCTAAAACGTTGACACAGCCTAGCTCAAAAACGAAACCTGCCATTCGAGCGTGATTCTGACCTCTGACCTCACCTCTGATTCTCACCTCCTTGCACATCCGTTGCTCTAATAACAGTACTCCCTTACAAAGTATTGCTAACTTGGCCTAAAATTTTATATGTTGTAGTAGCACAGCATTTTTCACATTTTTTTCGATTTTCCCAATCTGCTGATGCCAGCTGATGTTCGTTATTCGTACTTAGAGAAATCATAAAATACGAATTTTTATAGAAACAGAAAAATAAAAATTAAATTTTTATTCGAATTTTTTTTTTTAATTTTTGATACTTTCTAATATTAAATATTATAATTATTTTAACTTGTTTGTTGTTTATTCCCGTTGATAAAAAAAAATGTTTTAGAATAGAAATTCTAAAATCTGGAAGGTCACGGTATCGTAAACTTCCCATGGCTCAACTTGGTCTAATACTTTCTTGCATGAGCATTAAGTATAAAGTATTCTTGTCTCAGCCTTGACCTAGGTTAGGGTAGGTGCTTATTTCTAAGAAATGCCGAGAATAAGGAAAACTTTAAAAAAATAATAATATTAAAAGGATAAGAAGTAATAGTTTATCAAACGTATTTAATGCTTTAGGATTCAAGCCACGATTCTAACTTTAATTGTAACAAGACTAGTTAACGGATACAATAAACAATATGTATTGGTAGTATTGACCCCATAGAAGAACTATCATGTCCGACAATGAATCAGTGACACAATAGACATCCCCTCCATGACACATCCTCTTCATATTGGGTAATGGTCCTTGGCAAGCCTTATTTGAGTTCGAGAATGTTTCAGCTGCACCCTAACAGTTTGCACTAGTTCATCTTTAATTAATTATTAATTAATTAATAGACTATTAATTATCAAATTCAACTTTCCTTAGGAAATTTTCAGTTATCTAATTTGTTCAGCTTGATATTTTTCTATAAATACTCTATACTCTCAAGTGAGATCATATTACACACACCAATAAAAAAATATAAACAAACACAAAAATTTGGAGCTCACATCACATAATTTTTACTTACTACCCTAATTTAAAATTAGTTGCTAATTTCAAAAACAGCAATTTCTTAATACTCAGGATCGCAATATTTTAAATACTATTGCCAAAACAACTATGGAAATAAGAAAACATTTATTTTCAACTTTAATTAATTATGAAATTCTTTTATATTCTATATTTATGATTTTTTTTTACTTCTGCTAATGAAGATAAAAGATAAAAAGAAAATAATTATTTTCTATTTCACAGAAGCCCTCCGGGTTATACCCAGCCTCATGATGCGAGTTAATTAGTTAAAAATCTGGTGCTCGAGCGTGATTCTGACCAAATCACCTCCTAGCACAACCGTTCGTCAAGTAACAGTAATTCCTTACTACATCCCTGACCCTCTATAGGTTGTAGCGGTACTTATTTATTTTTTTTTTATGATAAACGATTAATTATATCAAAAAACAAGTTGAATGATACTTTATAGCAAGATTTATGAAAATTGGGTATTTAATTCCCGTCGGACTATTTCAAGGACGGCAAAACCTAACTAATATCAAAGAATAACTAATTTTAAGAGTTTTATAAAAATCGAAAGAGCAATTTTTGAGGCTTTTTTATTCGTTCCCTTCATTAAAATAAATTAGTACATCATACATATATAGTACATGAAATGTATTATATATGCATTTACTGATGTCTTTGTTGAGTTACTGATGAGTCTTCTCCCTTTGATTGCCTTGGGGCAGTATAAGGTGTTGATATCAGTCCAGCTAAGGTGATATAGTCTTGCTACAGCCTAAGGCTACGTCATGGAATGAGGCAAATGCTAAAATCGATTACATAAGGTGACATTCCGATAATTCGGTTTTAGCTAATGGGTAACAAAGATATTCTAGGCATATATCTACCTTAATTAGGTAATTTTAGTTCCGTACAGCTATTCCATTATGATCGAAGCTGTGGCACACACATACACATACAGCTACTAACTCGAATAACGTACTAATTTCTACAAAAGTTAACTTTATAATAAACTGTGGACAATTTTATTTATTTATTATCCGACATACAAAATGAAACTTTAATTTCTAAAATATAAAAGTTTTTTTTTGTTTTATTGATTTATATGATACCGATTTACTCAATAGCAAAGAATTGATAACAACAGTGAAATAGTAATCTAACTGTTGTAGAAGAGTTTTAAAAAAATAAAATTAAAAGATGGGACAGCTGTGAGAAGAGAAAAATGTGAAAGTATAAAGTTTTGGCACAATCTGAAGGCCATAGGGTACCTTTCAGATTCCATTTATTCTATTTTAGTTCCTGGATGATCAGAAGGACAGAGTGTTCGATATTTTTTAAATGGAAGAGTCTAAATCTTTAATACAACAATATTATTATAAGAATGTATTTGTACATTAAAATTGTAGTCTAAAACTTCATACTAATCATTTTAAGAACTGATTTAAAATAAAGTAATAAAAATAAGAGTAAGTTGAAAAATCAAAGTAAACAAGTATAACGACCTTTCAAACTTAACTAAGCACAAGAGTTTAAAGAATTCGTGTGCTTCACCGGTTCATTTCTGGAAATTCTTTAAAATAGAACCATCCTAAATAAGTAAGAAAAAAATAAATTGTTGATTACTGGCAGCAGTGGCATAAGCAAGCTCAGCGCACTAAGGAGTAAAAAATACAAAGGTGCGGTGCGAGTATTATTCAGCTTTTACATTGCACTCTACTTTAGAAATTAATTTATGCTTAAGTATGCATACTTCCTCTCACTATGTATTTAGAGAGAGAGAGAGAGAGAGAAATAGTTTATTCATTCATGCTGGCCAAATACATCGGGTTGCTACATTACACAGCATACTAATCAATCCGTGATCGGACATATATAAATTGCATATTTTTACATGATAAAATAAAAAAGAAATAAAACATTTTTTTTCCCCTCACAGTTTTCTTTTACAATCAATTCTAGTCTACACACTAAATACAAATATTTCAATTTATTCCTTTTTTTCTTTCCCTTTCTTGTCCCTTCCATTTCACAATTTTATTTCATTTCATCGACAAATTCACTCCACTTTATTATTATAAAATCTTTGGCGGCCTTACGGCATACAATACAACTGTGTTACTTCTCTGATTTCCAATTTGCTTTCAACCAGAGAAAATATTACATCTTTAGTTAACTATACAATTCTTTCATAGTCTATATTTATCCGTAATTTATTAATATTAACACTGCTAAATCTTTAAATAAATGAACGTAAAGGAGCTACAGAGGAACGCATAATAAAAATTCGGCGTTTTAACAATGACCACTTTAATTTAAAAAAACCTAACTAATACAAAAATCATTCAATTGTATAATTATAAAATAAATTTAATCCAAATCCTTAGGGGCGCTTTACAGAAAATGTTAAGAATTATCGATGATTCTGTTTAAGACCCATCGATACTAATTAAATTCCAAGCATATAAATTTAAAATATGTAATATCAGTTTCGTGTTATTTTTCGTTTTCTAGTTAGGATGTTCACAACATTTTAAGAAACTTTGTTATTTAAACTCTAAGGATCTTAAAACGTCTCTTTTTCGCTGAAAAATAAGTATTCGAAACTTATAAAGATTCCAATACTTAACATTTAGTTAACTGAAATTGAAGTATATTTGGAAGATCTTTCTCGTTTCCTATTAATCAGATCTTGTAGCTTTGATGTATTGGGTAACATGTGGTTGGCCTAGAAGAATTCGACTCTAGAAATATATTATGTCAGAAATACTGGATACCATTTCAGTATTTTTTAAGGTGAAACGATAAGATCACGTAGTCATTGTGTCTGTCAAATGAAACGGAAAGGAATCCGGTGAAAAAAAATCATTCTCCATGATCAGATATTGAGAAGGCGCTGTAAAAAACAAATTAGTAACACGAGAAGAACAAATGCGGAGCTCACTCCTAATAAAGATAACGATGGAATTTATCTTCGACAAGAACCTTTTGAGTATTTGCGAAACAGAATTATTTAATGAAACATTAGATGATAATAGTCTTAACTATCTAGAGCGAAGTACAATAAAAAGGATGCATTTATAAGAACATTTCCTCTATTGATAATAATTATGGTATATTTTTATTTTGTAACATAAATAATTAGTAAAATAGTAATCGAATTCCATATCACGGACAATCATAATATCACGGCCTAAAGATTTGTAAGTATTCATCAGCATAAATATTTTTGAAAATATTAAATTAGCGTAGATAAAATTCCAGAATTCCAATTAAATTAGTCGTGCTCTCCTAACGAAACCACATTTATTTATGTGCTAATAAATAGTACAAGAGCCCAAGAGGAGAAAAAAGACTGTTATTTCACCCCAATTTTTGATTGCATTAATGAAAACTAGGTATAATTACTGCTCAAAATTGATGAGTCTGCCAAGTATAGATAGGGGGAATAAAAACTGGCGGTTGTTTCAGAACGTTCAAAATAATTGATTTTTTATTCCGAGCTCTATCAACAGCAATAGAAAATCTAAGAGAGCATCATTTAAAGGTGAATAAATTTGCAAAATGTAAGCCCTAATAGAGCTATTTACGTTCAATAGTTCTCGAGATATAGCTTTTTAAAAAGCAACGTTTCATAAAAATGTTGTATGGGACGTACTGAAAGATCGTAGTTATTGAATTTATTTTGAAAAATCTATATCTCAAAAATCATTTGACGTACAGATTAGCACTCAAATTAAAGCTAGTTTAATGAGCTATAAAGTA
>NW_027111449.1:2521464-2527674 GCF_000696795.3 Halyomorpha halys
TACAAAGATAAACATTATTAACTATTTTATAGTAAGTTTAACTAGCTTTAATTTGAATGCAGACAGACTGAAAAAGTTTTTCATAAATCAAACTTATTGTCCGAACAACTGCAAATCAATTTATTTTAGCAAATATCATGAAAACTACAATTCCTACGAAGGTAAAGGTCATAAACTTCATTATAGTCCATTAAACTAGATTTAATTTGATTACTAATAGACATCTGTACGTCACATAGTTCCTGAGATATAGATTTCTCAAAATAAATTAACTACTGATATTTCAGTACATTTTATGACATGTTGCTTCTTAAAAGGCTATATCTCGAGAACTATTGGACGTAAATAGCTCTATTAAGGCTAATGTTTCAGCAAATTTACTCTCCTTTAAATAATGTTCTTTTAGATTTAATAGTGTTGTTGGTAGTTGTTACGATATCGAGCTCCGAATGAAAAATTATTCCTTTTTTAAGGTTTTGAAACAGCCGCTATTTTTTATTCCCCTTTACCATACTTGGCAGACTCATCAGTTTTGGCTAGTAATTATACATAGTTTTCATTAAAGTAATAAAAAATTGGGGTGAGATAACTGCCTTTTTTTCTTCTCGGCTCTTGTACTAAAATGTTTTGGTTGAAAGACATCTTCCTAATTCATCGAGTCATTAGTAACAAAGTGTGGAACGCGTACTCCCGTGCCAAGAGTTTTGCAAGTTTCGACAAACGCCAACTTGAATTTGCCAAAGTTCACAGGTCAGTATAGCTTCTTCACCATTTATGTTGGACAGGTACTCGTCGGTTTTTGCGCCTGGCGATGAGTTTACTTTTCTTTAAAAAGCAGATATATAAATAACGTAAAAAAAAATCTTTGTTCCTACTTAAAAAATCTACACATTCAACATATGCCTCCATTCCTGGAGCTGAAGCTGTCCAGAAAACAGTGTTAACTCAAAAATCTCCAATTCCTGCGGATTAGTATGGAATTATAACTTTCTTGTGATTGTAAAAATAGGAACAAATTTATTATTTGCTTATGTAAGTTTGATTAAATTTACTTAATATAATTTTTATCTAAACATTCACGATTATGGATCACTGATTGAAGACTGGAATTTCAAAAACGAATTATGGTATTAATAAATTTTCTTTTTTATTTAATATTCTTTTGTTTATGTACTAAAGAATGTCTGCAATGTGTATAGGTCAGACTTCACCTTTTCAACTGGGTAACACTTCTAAGTTTTAAGATTTAATAATACTGCAGTTTTATCAATTGGTAGATTCTCCACTTGTATCAGATCATTTTATCACTAACAGAAAATTTACTTGTATATATTTTTGTACAGTTCTAAATAATAGAAATATGTCTAATTCTAGACAAATTATATATAAAAAATTTAAGAATACGATTTACTATTTTTATTTTTTGATAAATTTGATTTGTTGTTTGAAAACAAAATCTATTGGAAGATCCCTGTTAGAAACATGCGTATCAAGAAAACTATTTTTGCGCATGGTAAAGTAATTTTAGAGAATAGAATTTGATAAAAATAATAAACTATTTTCCTACTAATCTTCAAATCCTTTTCGAGGTACAGGTATTCGGAGAAAAATACTTTAGTGCATGTGAAAGAGAAAGTAGAGGACCCACTGGTAAAATACCTGAAAATTAAAAATAAATCGGATAAATGGTCCGATCGATTTTGCTGGAACACGATTTTGATTACAGTCTGACACAGAGCCAAAATGGATCCCGGATTAAAACATAAATGCGAAAGAAAATTTTTGATTCTATCCTATTTTCTGCACGAATACTAAGCTTTATAGGCACCTATGGTAGTAAAAAAGCATGGCATATGCGCATTTGCAAAATGCTATAATTAATATTTTAGATGTTATCTATGACTGAAAATGTATTAAATAACTAATTTAATAAATAGAGTATTAAGTTAAATAAATCAAATTATTAAGTCTCAATATTCTTTATTATATCAATAGTCCAACGTTTCGCCCAATTCGGCCTCCTCAATTTTGCCCAGGTCATCAAATTCAAGTCAAAATCACCATATTTTTTTATAACTATTAATTTTTAAAACTTTAATTTTAGATTAAAACTACATTATCCACTATTATATAAACCAACTAAATTTTATGACCTGGCCAAAATAGCATGTAAAACATTTTTTTTTAAAATTTTGATGCCCGAACCAGATATCACTCCTTCAATTATAAACTCTATAACCACTCAAACCCCCTACTTTCTAATCTTGCATCCTCTTCCATTCCTGACAATCCTCCGAGACGCCTGAAAAGAAGATGGCCACGAGACCAGCTAATGTAAAATGTCATTAGTGTGCTACCAATGGGTAGTTTCTCTACATGCCTGTAACACTCCAATTTAACTTAGATCAGATTTACTAAATGTATTATAATGTACAGTTGTAAATGGCAATAAATAAATATTAAAAAAAAAAATGTTTGATGTGATGTGTGAATTTATATTTAAGATTGTCCTTGAGGATTGCCGAATTGGCTGAAACGTTGGACTATTGATATAATAAAGAATATTGAGGCTTAATAAGGATACCATTTGTTCTATTTAATAGATAAATACCAATCTCAAGAATTTGAATAAATTATATAAAGTATTAAGATAAATAAACTAAAATACCAATTATATTATAGTTTTAATTATATTATAGTTAAAATAATCAGTTTCTGGAATAATGGTTATTGAGTCAAAAGCTCTTATATGTAGATTCCAGTAAATCTAAAATCAAAGCTATTTTCAGGAATTCTAAAACAAGGTAACGCCTAATAAATATTTACTGTTTCGAAGGCAGCTGTTCAAAAGGAACTATTTAAACTTTTTTTTATCAACTAGTTAAAATATATCTCTGTTTATGATCTCATGTAAAGTGAAGTTTTAATGCAATTTTCATGAGTATCGTAAACATGAAACGGTCTATTTGAGAAGGCTGGAGTCATCGCACTATGATCAATTGTAGAGGTCAGTCAGCTTGTTCCTCGGTCAGTATGTCAACAATAGGAATCCATGTCCGTGATAAGACATTTGTTATAGGTGTAATACATAACTAATATATAAATGGAACAATAATACAGCACAAGATAAAGATGCATTACTCACAAAATCTGTACCCTTACCATATCACTAGATACTGATACTAACAATTAATTTGAAAAAGGGAGGACTTCGTTTTGTGGAATATATAAAAATATATTGATCAGTATATTATGGTGCAATTAGATTTTTTTAAATGTAACGTTTTGCAAGTTGTTGTTTCAATAAATTACAACTTCGATTTTCCTTTATATTTAGAAATAAACACGATTTTTTATTAAATTCAATTTAATTGTTATTGAATTTAAAAAAATGGTTTTTGGAGATTTTTATGATTTTTTAAAATTACGCCTGTCCGTTAGTTTCATTAAAAAATATATATCTAAAGCATAAATAGTAACAATACTTTTTTACGTATAATCTGGTCCTCAGCGTTATTTGAGCTTGATTTATGAATAGAAATTATGACAATTATTATCTGGTTGTTTTTATTAAATAAATAAAATTTATTTAATAAAGTAAAAACTTTTTTTCAAGTATCGTACCAATTTTATTACTTATTTTTTTAGTAAAAATCGTCTCCGAAATTTTCACCAAATACAGTTCCTTAGTTTTTTATTAAAAAAAAAAAAAAAAGAAATGTTTCAGGCCAATTTTCAGCCAAATGATAGAAAAAACATGTTCCCAGTATAAGTTGTACTTTTTTATTTCATATCAATGTAAGATAAAACAAACATAAAATACAATAAATGTAACTCTTAGTACTGATCTGATAATTAAGGGAACTAATTAGTTTAAAAAAAAAAAGTGGAACACTGAGACATATTCTTTATGTTGATAAGAATACATCCGAAAATTACGTGCTGATTTTGTTAAGTTATTTTTACGACATATTCTCCTGTGATTGTTTATACCTACATTGAAATAAATTAGTACACATTGTTTTGCATTCTTCACGTCTGTTAACCCGACAAATTCCTTATTATTTCGTCGGAAAGCGTTCTTTAGTTAGGTAGAAGAAGTTGTGCACCGAAATAGGGATTCGCGAATAACGTGTTTTAAGAATAACTTTATGGGGTTAAATTCAGGGGACCAAAAAATGGAAACCTAACTGATTTGTAGCAAATCAGAAAAAACTAGCAAAAAAAACATTTTTTAGTTTAGTTATACTCTTCATTAATTAGTTTTCATTATTATTATTATTATTATTATAGTATTCTTTTACATTATCATATTGGTATTCATCCTTCCATTCATTCAATTTTTCAAAATAGCGTATCTAAATACAGTAAGTAAAAATCAAATTTTAAATTCAATATATTTAACTAACTCTAACAGGGCTATCAAATATGTATAGACATACACATTAAAATAGAACATAAAGAAAAACAAATTTCAATTTCTATGTATCATCTATATAAGTATAACGATGAGGACTTAATTTTTAATTCGTTTCCTGTGATATTGGAATTCTTCAATTGCTGTTTCAATATTAATAATTAATAAAAATATTAAGTATCCTTACATACCTATAATATAAATATGAAGAAGCTTTAACGAGAGTACGATAAAAGATAGATCACAAGCGAGAACTACACCACAAACGGCTACTGGACGGAGACTGCTGAACCGCTAGCTTCAGTTCCAGCCTGAGTCATCCAACCCCCACCACTCTCCTCCAACCCTCTGGCTGCAGGGAGGGTACGTATGGTCCGAACTCTTTAACTCAAAATATGATAAGTCTCTTAATAGTTTTTGATCTTATGATTTATCTCAGAGAAAGCTAGAACTCAATTTTCAACAAATTCAAAAACTAGAAAAATTGGAAATCTCATAGATTTTCACACATTTGACAATAGGTTATACAATATTCATAACATATTTATTATTGGAAGAAGATAGTTGACCGTATGAAGTAGATTGTAGGAAGATAGTTGACCGTATGAAGTAGATTGTAGGAAGATAGTTGACCGTATGAAGTAGATTGTAGGAAGATAGTCCGGGTGGCGGTCAATAAAGGTATCAAAATAATAAATGAAAACTGTTTATTGGTAATCAACATTTCGCTCCACTTTGCATGACTTCGTTAGGGCTGTCTGATTCAGCACCCTTGTTCCTCACTATCAGACAGCCCTGACGAAGCCCTGCAAAGTCTTTAGTTATTGGTTATAATAAATTGTTTTCTTTTACTAATTTTGTATCATAATTGACAGGCACTGGATTTTATTATTTTCCTCCTTTCTTGCCTTTCGAAAATACGGGTGTCGGCACTGGGATTGCTCATAACTCAGAATATCGTAGTACACATGTGACTGCTGTCTGGTATCCGACCTATACGCAATAGATAATTTATTATTCATAAATTGTGAATAAGCATTAAAACACACACATCCTTTTTTTTATTAACTATATGAATGCAACCTGAGAGACTGAGAATGATACTGAAAATATAAAACAAATGTTAGCAAGAAAAGTGGAAGAAGATTAGCAGGTTTTTATTTTTTTAAATAACTTTTCAAAAGACAAGAATTCATGTAATTGATAAGTTCCAACTTCGAAATGAAACCCCGAAATTACAATTTTGATTAAGAAGCTTTTATTAGATTTTAAAATATTTCGTTATTTTTTTTTTAAATTTAGTAATAATAAAGTTCATCCACTAATGATTATTTAAATGGATAGTAATTAATAATTTAATTTTCTAAGTCAAATTTTTATTCTGGATCAACAGATCACACTTTCAACAAAAAAATCTGTGAAGTTCTTAAAGTGGGTGCCGCAAGCAAATATCACTTTAGTAGGGATGAAAGACCGGTTCTGGGCCAGTGTCAATGAGTCAAATTGGACTTTGGACCCTAGCCTCGAACCAGCCTTAACCACGTGTCCTTGGACTTTGGACCCTAGCCTCGAACCGGCTTTAACCACTGTTCAATGAGTCAGTTTGGACTTTGGACCCTAGCCTCGAACCTACCTTAACCACTAGTCACGTGATCTATGGGGGGGGGGGTTTGAATTAAAATTTTCACATCGATCTACCCTTAACCACTCACGTGGTTGGTCACGTGACCATTAGGGAGCCAATCAGAGACTAGTATTAGGTCGCGTGACCCCTGGGGGGGGGGATTTAAATT
>NW_027111449.1:2528299-2529120 GCF_000696795.3 Halyomorpha halys
TACGCCATTTTGGAGATAAATAGATCTGTTACTAAGTAGGACATTTTAATCTCTCTTATCTTTTAATAATTTCGACTTTGACCCTTATTCCCTCTGTTTTTAATCTTTTAGTGTAAACAATGTAAATAATTTGAACTGGTTAAACCTAAAATATAGACACTGATATGTAGACCTTTATCTTCTAATCCCTTCGATGAATGTAAACAAACAATGTAAACACTCTTATCTTTTAATACTTTCGACTTTGAACTATAATACTTTCTATTTTAGTTCCTTCAGCGGATATCAACAAAGCATTTAATTCCCTAAGGATTGCATTTTGAACAGGCAATACCTAAAACATAAACACCGATATTGGTCTCGATTATCATCTTCATCAGTTAAAACTTTCGGTCGAAGTGAAGAAATTTTAAACCACTAATAAATTACTTACAGGAGTAGGATATGTAACGTCATTATTATCACCTAATAGAATTGTCAAATGTTAAAAATGCACGAATGGTCGTGTTATTTTTTTTTTTTTTAACTAAAGCATAAAATAGGATATTTATTTTTTAATCTCTTCATGAAATTTAAAGGTATATTATGTTTCAAACAGTAGTAGCATATAAAAAATAATATACAACAGATTATAACAAAAATATCAAATAAGGAAAAATAAGAAAACGAATCTTAATAGTATAAAATCTAAATAGTAAAAAAATCTTTTATGATATTAAACTAAGAAAAAAAATAATACTGAAGAAAAAAGAAAGGAAATCACTTCCAGAAATTTAAATAAATCTACTTACACGTTTCCGGAGGTGGTGTTTACTAAAGCA
>NW_027111449.1:2530845-2535474 GCF_000696795.3 Halyomorpha halys
TAGTAACAGATATATTTATCTCTAAGTTTGTTTAAGCCGAGAATCGTAATAAAATGGTAACGAACGAAAAGAAAAGGTCCGCGACACACTTGAAAACAAAAATGGCGGCTAACGAAAAGACGAAGATCGCAAGACCCTCATAATAAAATGGTCGTGACGAAAATAAAAAAAATGGCGGCGGGGCACACTGTGGCACTTCTAAAACCCTCAATCTCTCAAGTTGCAAGAAAAACCAAAATGGCGTACAGAGGTTATAATATAAAATATGGTTACCTAGCCCTTCGATGGGTGATGGGGGTAAACAAAATGAAAATAAAATGACATCCGTGCAGCCCCTGGTGGCGGTCACGTGACTTAAAAGAGATCGTGGACTAATGATCATGTGAGAGGTTATGTTGAACTAAATGTGAATTTAAATCCCCCCCCCCCCCTCAGGGGTCACGCGACCTAATACTAGTCTCTGATTGGCTCCCTAATGATCACGTGACCAACCACGTGAGTGGTTAAGGGTAGATCGATGTGAAAATTTTAATTCAAACCCCCCCCCCATAGATCACGTGACTAGTGGTTAAGGTGGGTTCGAGGCTAGGGTCCAAAGTCCAAAATGACTCATTGAACAGTGGTTAAAGCCGGTTCGAGGCTAGGGTCCAAAGTCCAAGGACACGTGGTTAAGGCTGGTTCGAGGCTAGGGTCCAAAGTCCAATTTGACTCATTGGCACTGGCCCAGAACCGGTCTTTCATCCCTACTCACTTTATAAAAATATAAAACAACAGACAAAAATTTTAAATTAAAATATGAAATATATACTGTGCACCCTAGCATTTACTCTGCACTAGTTTTTCTTCTTTCTCTACATATTCAACCGCTCTAAAAATAGTTTTGCCAACAGTTTTATTTTTTTTAGCTTGATGAGGGTGCAGCGAAATGTTTTTAGCCCAAGAGAATGAATTAAACTCATCAGCATCTTGAGTTTCAACTCCGTTCCTCGCCTCCAGGTTTGCGTCCGTCTTCTTCGGTCTTTGGCCTGACTCTCTCCTCAAGGCTAGACCCACTGCGGTTTTCTATGCATACCGCTGTTATTATAATACGGCTAGTCTTGTCTTTAGTGATTAAATGCGGAAGATCGTTCCCGGTGATGATGCTGAGTAACTCAAAGACAGTGCAGTTCAAAATGACGTCCACCTATGAGACGTTGGGAATCTGTGTCCTTTGTAAGGCAACATGAAAACCCACCCATGTATGAAATCTAACATGGAAATCCTGTTGGGAAATGCGAGCCCAGTTGTCAGAAAGATCTCTTATCTTACGTACGTGCGGAAGGTGGGAAAGTATACCAATATAGCACTTGATTTCAATATATAAACATAAAATAAAAAATAAGTAATTCAGGACCATCAGAAAGATATAACTACACATATCCTCGTTTCTAAATTTTTTTTCCCCACATCTTGAAAATTAGCTGGTTTTAAACATTTTATATACAAAATAGTGAAACTAACAAAGTATAGCTTGCAAAAATATTATAAACATATTGTAACAAAAATATATTCGTAATAAATTAAATTCCTTATATCCTCACTTCTAAAAAATTTCTCAGCACCAAACCTTTAAAAAAAAAATAAAATGAATAATTTAATTTATTACTCAGGAGGCTCAATGAATTCATTATTTTAGCACCTGACCTTGTCATCTAAGGGAAGATAGCCGAAAGGATAATATTAATAAAAATAAAAATCTACAAGGATGTGGAAAACCCCAAAAATGGCAAACTATTGTCTCCGTGAAAAATCTGTTTCAGAAAGAGTCAAAGCCCTCAGAGGATTTTGGGGTCTTCTTGCCTTCCTAGTTCGAACCTTAAAAAAACTTGTATGAATTCTGATGAGAATCTCATTCTTAAATTTTTAATTTTAAATTTATCACATACAAACTTTATGATATATTATTCTCACAAATTTGCGATGAACTCAGTAGAGAGGTTAAATTTTCACAGTTAAAAAGAAAATATAACTATTAAATAAATCAAATGGTATCCTTATTAAGTTTCAACATTCTTTATTATATCAATAGTCCAACGTTTCAGCCAATTCGGCAATCCTCAATTTTGCCCAGGTCATCAAATTTAGTTTCTTTAACTAATAGTAGATAGTGTAGTTTTAATCTAAAATTAAAGTTTTAAAAATTAATGAAGTTCTAAAAAAAATAGGGTGATTTTGACTTGAATTTGATGACCTGGGCAAAATAGCCTATAAAACATTTCTTTAAATTTTGATGTGAGGTGTGAGGAAGGCCGAATTGGCCGAAATATGGAATATTGATCTAATAAAGAATGTTGAGACTTAATAAGAATACCATTTGATTTATTTAATAGATAAATACCAGTCTCAAGAATTTGAATAAATTATAGAAAATATAACATTAACATAAAAAAAAGGTATTTATTATTTATTATTTTTAAGTTTTTATCAGATTAAAATTTTAGTAAAGTCAATGACTGAAATTTATTTATGATAGTTTATCGACGAGTGAATGCGAGTAATTTTTAATTGACTTTTATTCTATTTTATTATTTAAATGATTAAATATTAGTGTAAGGCTCAGTTTCAAAAAATTAATTTATGCTCTTTGGATTGACCCTGTCAACTCAAGTTATTATTATAAAACTAACTGTATTTGTCTACCTTCACCACAGATAATTTACCTTTGAAACTTTGTGCTTTTTCTAAGATTCTGATCAAACCGCTAAAGAGTCTGGGTGGCATATACTGTTGTTAGTAACACGTTTTTTTTATTACTCTTTGTTTTTAGATAAATATTTAAACTATTTATTTAAATATCGATATTAAAAAATAATGTCATCTATAGAGTCTTAAGTGCTCTATGACAACCCTCGATAAGTTCCGGAACACCCAACTTTTTCTCTGAAGGAAGTACAGACCAGGAGAAAGGTCTGTTTGGCCAACTGTTGGACCATGACTAATACTGAGAGGTAATTGCCAGCTAGCTCAAGGCGTCCAATGGTAATCGCTCCCTAGGGCTGTTCTTCGTCACCTCACACCAAGAACAATATTTCTGAATCCCCCCTTTATTTCCCGTATCTCTTTTCGTTCAGCGAAAAAAACTAAAAAAAGGTTTAAATAACTGTCTTAAATTGGATAAAAAAAAGGAATTTTTCCTTCCTTGAGATCGCGATTGACTTGATAATAGGATATTAAAAGCAAGATAATGGCCATAATGTTTCTTTGCGAAGAGAACATTTAGTAAATACAGTAAATTCATCTATGAATGATGGCTTCAGATCTACTTTGTCTAACTTAAATTTAAAAGATAAGAAACTAAAGGTTTTGAAAGAAACGTTCTTAAAGGCAAATCTTC
The DNA here is from genome assembly GCF_000696795.3 of Halyomorpha halys. Taxonomy (NCBI): domain Eukaryota; kingdom Metazoa; phylum Arthropoda; class Insecta; order Hemiptera; family Pentatomidae; genus Halyomorpha; species Halyomorpha halys. Next base: position 2,534,219 of record NW_027111449.1, read on the forward strand.
GGCTCTGTTGGCAATATAGGAAAACACCAGTGAAGAACTGATAATGAAATTATCATGTATCATCAGTTATGAAATAACACAATATTTGAAACAGATCCACTTCGTTAGGGAGATTGAAGTGAAAACCACGCCAATTTTCAGTTTTACCCACTTTTTCAATGTTGGTTGATTTACTTTTTTTTTTTTTTTTTTTTAATAACTCCCCATTATCTGGAAATGTTTTTAAGATGAGATAAGCTCGGGCCTGATTTTGGGATTTTGAGGAAGGATTACCTCTATTATTTTTGGTGTTATGGTCTTGACGTGTCTTACATTGACCAAAGAAAAGACAAATAAGGTTACCACGGAGGGGTTGTGGGTTTCACACCGATTTCCAGTTTTAGCAACTTTTTTTCAATTTCTAGGGTGCTACTGATAGAACCCTTTGGACGGAGGTCGAGCTGTGGAAAAACCAGTGGTGCACCCAAGGTAAGAGACAGAAGCCTCATGAATCACTTAATAAGGAAGTATCACGATAATTGTTTATTTATTCATTTTTTACTTATTGGAATGAAAACTTTATTGGGAAAAAAATCTTTGTGTCCTTTCTCTAGAAGGTAGGAGAAACACTTCATTCAAAAAGTAGTGCCGCCCAACTACCTTGGGTTGCTATACACACATCATTCTAAGACTAGTCCGTCCATTGTTAATTATTCTTATATTACATAGGCATAGTCAGTAAATATTAAAATACATAATAGTAATACATGTTTTTTTATTCTTATTGTTTTAGTTTTTTTAATATTTTTCTCTTTCTATATTTTCACCTTTTTCACTTTTTTTTTCGTTATAATACTATTAATTCACCCCTTCTATTATTTACCTATAGATCTGCATCTAATTCTCTCTCAGTATATTATAACGGCTCTTCCGATTTGGCCTAAATTAGAAGAAATGTTAGGGGATACTGTAAATGGTCCGGTATTCATTTTATCAAACTCTTTCTGCTTACAACAAATACATGGAGATATTAAATGGTAATATGGATAATAATTAAGTAATTTATCATTACGTTATTATTTACACCATTATATTATTATTATTTTATAACATATATCATATTATATCCATTTAGAAGTAAAATTATTTACTACTCTGTATGGTCTACTTTTTTTAATTAAACAGTACTGCTCCTATATTCACATCTTATTTACATTAATTATATTATAATTACTATTCATTTATCATGTAAATGTAATATAAAAATAAAAACACCT
>NW_027111449.1:2535955-2537814 GCF_000696795.3 Halyomorpha halys
GTTTGGGTTGGAAAACAGATGAATCCTTATTGCAACTTTATGCTGCATATGAAGAATATCCCTACACTTAAGTAAGTCAAATTAAAATTGTGAACCATAATCATTGGATTCTTATGATTTTTTTCAAGCCAGGCAATAAAATGATATGGGCCAATTAATTATTGACATAATCTCAGGAGGAAATCTGCAACGACCGCAGATTGCAAGGGGAAATAATCATCAAAGCTTCAAATTGACTTGACACCTTCAAACGAAATTTCCTAATTCATAATTAGCTGTTCTTTAATAACATAATATATTCAGGCGATTCTGGTGATCGACAATTAATTAACTAAATGATGGACAAGAAAAATATATTTGTCGAATTAATCGATTGTAAATAGAATTAAGAATGCGATATTGTGGAGAGGTCGAAAGAGATTCTGGGACAAGGGCAACTCCTCCTACACTGGGCCGAATGCCGTTCCCCAACAATGTGACAGCGCCAATAAATGATAACGATCTGTATAATAAGGGTAAATGTCGTCTCTGTAGTCTGGTAGAAAGGAAAAAAATAATTTAGGTAAGAGGTTACTATTTTTATAAATTTATTTTTATAGTTAAGTTTTCTCATATAATTTAGTAATTCAGTATTGCAAGAGGTAGGTAACTGGTGGAGTTGGAGATAGTTCGATTGCTCTAACTAACGATAGTTTCATTAATATCGAATGAAAGCTATCGATACTTTCTATGTATAAATATTTTTATAGTTTAAATATAAATAATCAGTTATGCCCAACAGCTTAAGTTCCAAAGGTTTTTATTTTGTTAAAACTTTATTTTTTTACCAGGAATATGTACCCTTTGTTTTACTTCTTTATTCTTTATGCCATCCGAATAACGTCTCTGGCTCTCATATCCATTATCAAGTTCTAAAAATAAAACTATTAACAATCAACCAATTTTACATTGCATTGCACAGAAAAAAAATACACAAGAACAAATACTGAAATCCATAAAAATATTAATGCCGCAGCATAAGCAAACATAGAATATAAAATAATCATGATTTTTTTTTTAAATATTTATTTATTGCTATTTACAACTGTACATTATAATACATTTAGTAAATCTGATCTCAGTTAAATTGTAGTGTTAAAGGCGTGTAGAGATACTACCCATTGATAGTACTCTAATGACATTTTACATTAACAGGTCTCGTGGCCATCTTCTTTTCAGGCGCCTTGAAGGATTGTCAGGAATGGAAGAGGAAGCAAGGTTAGAAACTAGTGGGTTTGGGTGGTTAGGGAGTTTATAATGGAAGGAGTGGTATCTGGTTCGGGCTAGATCGACATAGGGAACATTAAAGTCTTTATGTATGATTTTATTTGTGACAAAGTGAGGAGCATTGAGGATTTTGGATTGTAAGGATTGGATACGAGAGGAATGTTTAGTGGAGCTCCAAAGCTCATCTCAGTATGTCCAGATTGGAATTATTACAGTCATGTAGATAATTGTGTGAGGATTCCAGGTTAGTCATTAATCATGAATTTAATTTTAAAGAAGTAAACATTTTAAACAAAGCAGAGGGTGTAAGAATTAGATAGTATTTAGGATATATATAACAAGAAATATAAAAGATCTAGTTAATTTTAAAAAATGATATAGGAGGAATTGGAAAGCATTATGTGGACGTAATAAATGAGATAGACTTTTAAAACAATAATAATTAGTAAGGCAATAAATTAACACCAATACACAACATAGAGAAGTAGAACTAATCAAATTCACAAATCGGTTCAGGGCTCAGTGCATTGAAATTTGAATATACAGATGAACATAAGAAAAAAGTACAATTTAAATAGTAGTTATTATATAAT
>NW_027111449.1:2543164-2554411 GCF_000696795.3 Halyomorpha halys
TAATTCACGAACTGACCACTTATTTTTGCAGTAAAAATCAACAGTTTTTTAAGGAAGGAATTTGGGCTTTACCATCTCGTTGGGAGAAGGTTACCGACTGTAACGGTGGATATTTTGATGAATAAAGGTGATTATTTGAAAATATTTATTTATTTATAATTTCCCCCAAAAAAACGACAGGACTTTTTGAATGACCTGGTATTTTTATGTGCAGTCTAACTTTTTTAAAAGAGATGAAACTGCTCCAAACCATGGTTTCTCTGATATTGAAAAGTCATCTAATAATGGCTGGTAAGGCAGAGTTCGGAGATCTATATATCAAATTATGCTCTAAGACAGGCACGGTTAAGGCAGCTATCGATAATTGCTGGCTTAACAGTCTTTCTATATTATAATTTATCTTATTTAGACCACCTTATAGAACAGAAAGATCATACCATGATTCCCTAACAAATAGGTTCTATAGCTTACACAAATTGTTTATTATTATTAGAGATATTTAATAAGAAGAGTGCAAGTATTACTCAAATTATAAACCTTATGTTGGTGGGTATGGAAATCATATTTTTTCATATATTTCAGGAAGGGGGTAGGAGAGAATATGCCCCTTTCATCTGCCCATACCATTGCATTAGTAGTTAAGTATTCAGTTTAAGCAGTATCCAGTTGGCTGACATTTTCATGAAGTTCCCAAGTAACATTTAAAAAAATCAACAGAGTTGCACTCTTTACCACCACACATGATTCATTTGTGATTCAATTTAAAATATTAAAAAATGTTAGTTCAAAAGAAAATAAATAATAAACTCATGATAGATAGGATATGAGGAAGATGCAAAGACTTTCCACAAATAAGACTTTATTTATAACAGAGAAAACAAATTAGAATCACAAGAAACTTAGGGAACATGAAATTTTCCATCATCACAACAAGTTTACAACAATGTAAAGAGAATATATATTCATATTTATATATATACTTTATAATATGATTTAATATTATATGAAGATAGGCCGTATATAATTGTCGCCTCCATTTTTCCTATACAAAAAAAGGGGGCTTGAAAAGAACCTTCAAGGTCATTTTATCACACAAACACACATAACATCAATTTTCTGATCCTACAGCTTTGGTTTCGAATATTTAGCTGAGGATCTTAAGATTTAAGCGTTTGTAGCTTGCCCATATATCAAATATAATTATTACAAGAAATTCCTTCTAAATAACAGAAATAGAATAAAAACAGTGTTATTTTTAAATAATATTAAATGCTGCAACTTAACATTAAGACTTTATACTCAGAATGCTTTCTAAAGTATACAACGAAGATTGTCAATACACTTAATTTTAGTAAATATACACAGTAATGTACAAATATAATAAAGGTTATGATTCATTTAGCTTAAAATTATACTTAAAAATAGTACAGTTTTGTGACATTAAAATAAAAAGTTATGGAATGACGATTTCTGATGGTACTAGAAAAATTTCATTCAGACCTTCGCCATAATCTACATTACAAGTGCAGGAAGAAATCGTGGCAATTCAATTGTCAATAATATTTTGATTGTTTTAATTTCACAATACAATACATAATTAAAGTTTATTAACTATATAGCAAAAATTTATTTTTATGAAATTAGAAATAATATTTAAATTTTTTTTTGGTAGGGTTCAAGCATATTACAATAATTAGTTACATTGTAATATTTTTTTTTGGAAGAAATGACATCAATAATATAACAAATATTAGACTTTGATAATAAATTATTTAAATAAATGTATATAGTTTCTTCGTTTTATAAAGAACAATTTATGTGAATGACCACGTTTCTTTCCTTCACAACATTCCGCAAAATGCCTGCAAGTAAAGAAATGATTTGTTTTCAATAAATTAACAGAGAAGATGATAGTGATTTTATCAATTACTAAAGGTTCTTAGCAATCTACTAAAATATTACAGGAATTTTTTTAAATGAGTAAAATATAATTAAAAGCTGCATAATAATGTGAATTAATTCTTCAAAAAAAAAGTAAGAACTTGCAGACATATATAGGAATCTCTCTTTAAAAATTCCTGAACTAACATTCGGCAGGATTGCATTTTAAATTTTCCTTATAACTGTAATGACTCTTATCACAAAGTGATTTGTCTTCTTTTCCTTTGATTATGATAGCAAATATAGAGGTATGAATTATAAAGTAGGGATATACAGTATTTTAAAATAATTTTTTCATGAAGCCGACACCTACAAACTTTTTGAAAATATAATAATCTCAGTATAAATATCTAACTAATTCAACATTTTCATAAACTAGGTATTCTTTAGAACACCATAATTCCAGTAACTACAAAAAAAAACAACATATACTTTCATTATTGGGTAGGAATTGCAGTTAAGAATTTGTTACATTTAAACCTAATCTATAAGTAACTATACCCTTTATTCAATAATGGGTTATCACATAAAATACCACAATATATGTATATATATATGGATATATATATGTACTTATATATTTTTATCATAAAAGATAGATATTTACATTATAAATGTTTTTCTTCTCTATGTATTGACTTTTTGGTGTCAAATGTTGCTGTGTTTGGAAAAATTGGAGTTTCTTGTGCCAATGTGAAGAGAAAATGAAAACATACTCGCAATGGCCGCAATAATTGTTTTTTATATTCAATTTGTATGTGGTTATATCTAGCTACATTTTCATGGGAAGAATACTATTGCTTACTATTACTAATAAATAAAATGTTTGCTAAGTTATTCAATTCAAAAGAAAGAACCTTAATCAAAATTTACCTCATATCTTTAAATACAAAAGTGATCGAAAGATAAACTTTAAAATAAGTTAAAATGTTATAGACAGGTTTTATATGGGTTATTAAAATTAAAATACAGTTAAACCTTTAAATACGAGAGATGAGTGTGCAAGGATGAAGCATGGATGGCCAATCTAAAGTTTTCATTTATTTATTCCGTTACAGTTTTACTGTTTTATTTTTATGTTGACTATTCATGACTAAACCCAACAAAAAATAATGATTACAAACTCCTTTCATTTCTAAAACTATAGTTACTCATATATAAGTCTTTGATTGTATTTCTTTAAATCTGAAAGATATTTATATATTGAATTTAAAAAAAAAAATACTTTTAAATGTGATTTATAAAGGTTCAACTGTATAATTAATTTATTTGAAACTCATTTACAATAGTTAAAATGAAAAAAAAATCTATTTGAATAAATACAATGTTAATAATTTGAGTTAATGAAGATATCGATTGTAAAGTAAATTGTTTATCAACTGTAGTATATATATATTTTTGATGTTTACAACTGGTTACGGCTTCGATTACATATTATTTAATTCGTTAGCATGTATATGATTAGGTATAATATTATATACACATTTAGTATATGCTTACATTTATCATAATTAAAAATCTGCTAAAGTACGTATTATTATAATGGTATTAGTACTATGTATGTATTATTATATTCTGTAACCCTTTATAAATCTAGCCTAAGAATATTTCAAATTCAGAAAATTTTGTGAGATAATTATAAGCACCCATATACCATAACAATAAACTATGTTATTTTTAATATTTATTTTAAACTATTGCCATATGAACAGACTACGGTACAAATAAGTTGTTAAATAAATGTATATTGTTTAAGTTGAAGAAAAGTGCAAAGTCATAGAGAAGGATGAATTATACATAGTAACATTTATTCACGCATATACATACAAACACATATACACTTGGGAAACAGTTGTAAATATATCAATGAGAAACAGTTTCTAAAGTGAATGAAAAAGTTCTTTACAACATTTACATCTGTGCATAATACTATAGAACATCCAAAAAATATTTACAAACAAATAACTTAACAACATGAATAATCCTTAATAATTATTTATACTAAAAATTAATTAATAAATTGAAATAATAAAATATTTTTTGTGCATAAATAATTATTATTAAGAAAATTTTAGGTAAAGGTTCTGTTAACATTGAAAAAGTTTTGAATGTAGTCCTAAAAGATGAATGCTACAGCCTGTTCTTCAGATGAAAATAAACTGCTGGGCTAAAGTTTTGTAAAAATATTGTTTCTCTAGTTGATTATTAACTCCAATAGTTATCATTTTTTTTTAGTAAAAGATGCATTATTAAGGTAAAAGAACTGTTTTTTAATTCTTACATTCACATCTCACAGGGTAAATTCCAATAATAAAAAGATTTCGTCATTGCAAGATTTAGACTATCCTAACAATGTGCATAGCAGTATTGTTCATTAGTTAGTATTTTTTAACAACATTTTGATTTTTTTTCTTACTCAAATTTTGTTTTAGTTCTACTGAAATTATATTTTATTAATTATTTCATTAAAGTTTTATTTATTCACTTTGCTTGTTTCAATTTAGAATGGAAATAATTTCCATATTTGATCAATCCCAGTTCGGCTTATGCCAAAACATTGTACCTTCTAGTAATTGATTTCTACATTGGTTATTTTTAAGAACTTTGTTTAAACTATGAAATAGTTGATGACGAACATGAAAGATCTAAAAGTGGTTTAAGAAATGATTGGAAGATAAAAAGGGTTTGGTGAAGCACTCATAAAAAAATTCAGTTCTTTAGGAAATTCCGAAGCTCCATACAGGGAAAAAATAAAAGGAAACATATTCAAAATAAAGTTTTTGCAATAATACTTCGATATTTTTGGTCGGAGATGTAAAGAAATCTAAACTTGATTTATATTAATTCATTCAAATACTATTTTCAATTAATAGTAAAAAGATTCCTTGTTAAAAATTGATTCAGTATATATCAATGTAGTTTTTTTGTTTAGAGAACAATTTACGAAGGGTTTTTATCATTTTTACAAACCCAACAATGAACAATATATTATAGATAATAATTAATATACTATATAACGTTTTTCTAAGCAGACTTGTCCAAGAATAAATAAAAGAGTATATTATAAATTATAAGTATATTATAAATATTTTTTTAACATTCAGTAATTTTTTGCAATACTTCAGCCCAATAGTTTTATATTTCATGTAAATTAATCTTGATAAGTCCACATTAACTCTAAAAATGTATTGTATTTTCTTGATTTAAAATAAATATATTCTCTGTGTAACAAATAAAAATGACTACTTTTGATTAAACACTATGCCGAGATATTATCTGTAGGAAAATACCTTGAAATTATCCATTTCATTTCCATATAATTCTATGACAGATCCAAAATGGCAAAACCATCTCATGTAAAAATCCCAAGTTTCATCGATTAAATTAGTATCTAATTAAAGTATAGAGGTAATTGTTTTAATAACGTCTCCTAGCGTTAACAATAGATCAATCCAATTAATGCCGAAAATCTACATAAACAGATCCAGAAATGAAAACTCAAATCTATTTGAGTTATTTAAGGAAACCATTGTTTCGACATCAAGTGAAAGAGATATGATTTTTCACATTTTTAACATTATTCAAATAACATTGTCAATACCCAATACTTCTAAGAAGGGAAAACAGATATTGGCATATAAAATTATAGAACAAACTACTCCAGTTTTCTTTTTATACTTATAATTGATAACATTATTTTCTTAAAGTATAAATTTGTGTTAAAGGAATTGATCATATAACTGAAGACATTTCTAATGTGTATATATATTTATAAAAAAAGAAAAATACATTTATTTATATGACACACAAGCAATTAAAATTGACTAATATGTGACGAGTCGGTTATAAGAGACTTCTTACTTTATTTAGTATTTAGTAGTCATATATTATGCAAACTAAACCACTCATGACCCAATTGCTATTAAAAGTAATGCCTACCTAAATTAAATGATAGTGCTATTGTTCTGATTCATTTTTGCCTCCAAACAGTATTCATAATAATAATAATAATAATACTATGAAGCTATTAAATACTAAAAACTGAAAATATAAATGTAAAGCTGGTCCCAAGTACTGAACACTCGATCTGATAAATTAGAAAAAGAAAATTTGATACTCTTTCCAATGCTCGAAATTCCTTTACCAGATTTTGGATGGATTATTAGAATCTGGCTTAGGCTCTTGAAAAAAAAGAGAAACAAGATATTTGTTGAAGAAAACATAAACTAAATAGTAGTGTCATTGGAAACAAACAAAATTTTCAAATTTGAGAAAACTAAACTAGAATAGGTTATCTATTTCAAGCATACCCTAAAAAATACCACCCACTGTTTATATCTTTAATATGCAAAATACATTGAAACACATAAAGTGGATGAATTTAGTATTTAAAAGAATTACTCGTTCAAAAATAACTGAAGAACAAAGGTCTATAAACTGAAAGGTTTAATCTTTGAACTCATTAAATTCTAAATGAGAGTTAATACAATAAGAATTAACTGAATCCATTGTTTTATCAAGTATTCATAAAGTGAAGTATCACAATATTTGTCCTAACATATCTTTATTTTTGTTTCTTCCTTTTTTTTATTTATCAAAGAATGACAGTTATTTCTAGTACTTTTTGAGTTTTCAGTACTTTTATAAGAAAGAAAATTAAAATTGAACCCAGAGAATTGGAGGCTCCTTGAGCCTTGGGGCAAGCTGAACCCCTTTGCTCCTCCGTCCATGCACCTCGTCCATACACCTCGTCCATGCACCTCTCCAAGTAATATAGGGTGTGTTAGAAAGAATACCAAAAAGCTAACTATCTAATTGTGCTAAATGAAATCAATAGTTAGGCAGAAATGAGTCAATATGATTATGATAAAGAATGTACTATCGGTAGAATATACCATCAGATAACAATCGCTTGCCATTTGCACATCCTCACACAAAAATACACAGGACGGAAAAAACTGGAAGAAATGGAAATATACACAAACAAATCAAAATAGATGGAAAATAAATAAAAATAAATAGATGGAGGAAGGTTAGGTTTGTTAAATTATCCTACCAGCAGGTACCCCTACTACTCCCTTATCCTATAAACAGTGTTTATTTATAAGCATTATAAAGCCATATATCATGAGAATTCATTTTCATCTTTGAGGATACATCACTGTTAGCAGGAGGCAGCTTTGAGATATTGAATCAAGAAGTTGTTTTGCGATTTAATATCTGTGAATCCATCTGCTTAGCACACTTAATCACTTTTGGTTTCATATAATTAATGAAATAACGATAATAGCTATTGTTTCTACATCTAAATTAATTAGTTTTATTTATTGTCACTTTAAAATTTGTGTTTTTTTTTTCTAAATGAATGGTCGACCATTTCTATCAGATACATTGAGACTGATTGGATATTCTTATAAAATTTCAGAACCTCAATCTGTCCTTCAACCTCAGTGTGTCCAGATCATATCATGCAAATGCTTATCCTGATCTCTGTATAATCCACAAGTCAATAAAAAAATTTATTTTAATTTTTATACATAAAAGGAAAAAAAAAAATCAAAATATCTGAGAGCACTATATCCTCTTTGGCCCAAATAAATAAAAATCAGAAAAGAATATAATTCTAGAGTGACAATGTTGCAGGGGAAAAAATGTACAAGAATTGGAAGGTCAATAACAAAGGCGAGTCTACATAATGAATCCCAGACTAGCTTCAACAAACAATAAGTTCAAAGTATATAGGTTATAGCTAAGGAAGCATTGATTATCTTGTATGTTATAAAACTAACCTAAGCAGGAGTGATGTTCCAGATTTATTATGTTTATCCAGATTGAAATAAAAGTTAAATCTCACAAATTAGTCAACAAATTACTATTCCTGATTTAAGGATGCATTTTCATCATGAATTCCTCAATAGCTGTTGTCTTTCTGCTATAACTTGTTATCATTGCACCTTTACTGACACTCATCAATAGATGAGACCTCTATCTGGCCAACCTTTATGGATAGAGACTTATTTGCAAAGTACAAATACATCATTACTAACAATGGACAATATAAAGAAGGAAAAAAGAATAATGGAGGTAATTAGAAGGCAATGATGCTATATAATAGAAAAATACCAATAATTTTAATCCATCCTATAATCTTTATCCTGAGGTAGATGGCACAGCTAGATGAATAGTTTTTTTTGCAACAATTTTAAATACATTAAACATAAGAGGTTGATTGGATTGCACAAACTGAATCAGCTCATTTTAAACTGCAGGAAAAAGAATCCCATTGCTAATAATTAAAAATTTTAAGAAGACACTCATAGACCTAAACATAATATCCTAAAACTTTCTAGTTAAGTAAACAATGGATGATATCTGGTAGACATTAATGCATCACATGAAACCATTTCAGGAGCTAAGTTTTCTAATGGTAAGACAAAGCAAAGTATGGAGGACTACTTACACCAATCTCTAACTTATGAAAAGTTCATACTTTTCATTCATTCATTTGTACTTATACAGGCACAGGTAATAACTGAAAAGTAAAAATATACTTCTGAAACTTGGTAATGATCATCGTGTCTGTTTGAATATTAATTTTATTTTGTTTCACTTTAAAAAAAAACCAAAAAAAACCATAATAATGAAGAAGATATCTAAATACCATTTCTGATATACTTCAAAGTAATTAATGATTATGCGTGAAATAGTTATAGAAGTTATATGAAATCAGATATAAAATAAAAATGGATATGTTGCATCTAGAAAGACTATCATTTAAAATAAAATAAAAACTTTTTTTTTAAATCGACATTTCGTTGTCTCATAAATCTATAGTTAGTCATGTAATAAATAAGCAAATTTTTCTTATATTAGGTATTGATAATCTTAGTATGATTTTACAATATATTTTACCGAGTGTTGGAAATAGACTACTGAGGTTGGTAAATGACAATAACCTGGAGCTAAGATGAGTAGAACATTTAAGGAGAATCATTAGAATCAGAGCCGAGAGTGTGGATAGGAAAGAGAGGATACCAGCCGAGGGTCAGCTGAGACAGTGCGAGATTTTCAAGACCAACCTCAGCCCCTCCGAGACCAATGTTTGATTCAAAACCTTTAGATTTCGACCAAAGCATAACAAGAAGAGATCTGCCTGCAATGTCACACGCAGCATACCGTAACGTCTGGCGAAATTGTGGAGTGAGAGAGTGTCGAGCAACTCGAGTTTTTCTTTTCTGTAGCCAGCGTTCACCTTCGCGAAGGTAAGTTTTCACATAAGTATCTAAAATTAAAAACAAAATAATATAATTTTTTAAGTTCAATTTTAACGTGGAATGATATAATAAAAAAAAGTTATAATTTTATAATTTACAATGAAAACATAACTAAAAGTTTGAATTTGATTCAATATTAGTAAAAAAAGAAAGAACATATTTATGTATTTTGATCATGAAGAAGAATTTTAAATAGCTGTGATATGATTACTTAAGATAACCATAATAGGTATAAAAGCATTATAATTATAATTTACATATCATAACAGCCTCATGGAGATGTGATGGAGTATAAATGTTGATTGTTTAAGTTGTGCTGTTCAAGGCGTGGAAAGAGGAACACAAGGTAATGAATTCAGGGATGTAGGAAGATTTATTATTTCTTAAGGATTGGAATAGGGGAAAACCAAGGAAATATTGCATGAGAAAGGGAGACAAAGCCACAGTAATTGAGTGTGATAGTCAAAGACATGCGAGTGTCTTAAATTTTAGCAAGGATTAAAAGAAGAAGTTGTATTCTCTTAAAAGAACATATTATTAATTAGTATTTATTTTTATTTTTTATAAATATAGTTCCTATTATCAATATTTTATGCTGAAGTTTATGCCACCTAAAGTAGTTATTTGTCCCGAATCGAAAAAATTAGAATATTAAAGAATTTCTTGTACAAGCACCCACAAATCAGAGGTCTAGTCATAAAATATATATGAGAGACATTTCGTAGTTGAATAATATTAACCAAGACTTGGGACCTCTACGAAAAAAGTTACTTCACAGAAGAAAATAATTTTTTGTTTAGATCGACACTAATATTTATATTTTTAACAATGAATAGTTTAGTAATATGGAAATTTCTTTTGTTGCATTTAAATTATTTTGATCTTTGCAAATTTCAATTACGTGAATTAAAATAATATTAAACATGATTTACCTGGCGGTTCTCCTTTGATTCCTCTGGCAGAGATCACCTCCACTTCTAATTGACCTTTAGTCACTAAGAGACTTAGTTTAATCTCAGCTTGACCACCTGCAAATGTTATATATTTCATTTTAATCAACTTAAAGACAGAAAGCATCTTGAGCAGTATTATATTGTTACCTTTATAGGCAGAACTGTATGTAGTTCACTAATACTTAGCATAGGTATACTTAAAGTGATAGACTATAACTGTCATATTTTTTTTTTTAAATCAGAAGAATAAAATTGACGACAAAGAGTGTGTAACCAGAATATCAATGAATATGCTTGAAGTATAAGATACATAAAAAAAATGTCTGTACAATATGAACTAAGAAAATATCTCATTTAGAAATTTCTAATCAAGTAGTAATAAGCATTGTCACTTTTTTTTGTTTTTTAAGAAAAATAATTTATTTTAAGATGTTAAAATAAGAAAATTTTGTATAAGTATGTATATATTAAATTTGTAATATGAATTAAATAAAACACTTTAAGTATCACCAAGGAATCGTGAATATTATTTGATGTCCCACCAAGTAAAATTCAGAACAATTTGTGCTCTACTAGGACAGTGTAAAAACTGAAATTCAGAATACATTGTTATTTGAATTTACAAAGTATAATATCTCAATCAAGCATAGAGAAATATCTTTGAAAGCGCTCACTATAATTACACAATTGGTTATTACAATACATATAAGAATAACAGCATTTATTTCCCATTAACATTTTTTCTTTACTTTACTACTAAAATTAAATAATAATTCTAGCATAAATTATATTTAAAAAACTTATTTATTTTGTCTGAGTAAATTCAAAAAAATGCATAGCTTTCTTTTTATAAAAGAAAAACAGAAAAGGTTCCAAACTTTCTTTTATTCTATTTTAATTGTAAACATCCCAAAAAAAAAGAGAAACATTAAGAAAAACTTCTATAATTTTTTATTGAAAACATTTTTTGAATCTTAGTTGACCTTTTATATCTTGGATTAAATATATATGTAAAAAAAAAATGAAAACATAATACATAAATATAATCTGTTAAAAGACACCATGTTAAATAGTACATA
>NW_027111449.1:2554486-2593083 GCF_000696795.3 Halyomorpha halys
TGTACCAGCTTTCAATTGGTATCCTCTGGGTTGAATTTGTCCAGGACCTAGCTGCTTAACATCAGATTTTGTGCTGCAACAAAATTACAGTTAAAAGCACATATGTCAAAAACCACTCATATTAATAATTATTTATTTTTAGTTTTATATTCTATTAATTTTTTTCAGGATGCCTTCTTCATTATTGCTAAATATATTTTGCAAAAAAAGGGTTCAAAATATTTTTATATGGTTTAACTCTTCTTGAATGTTTTGGTATTTCAATCCCATCCTCAGAACCTTTTTGTATATGCTTTCTTTTGTCTTCATTTCTGCATTATTTTCCTCGGCCACTATATAATTTTTTTTTTTAGGGAGCATTCTTAACATTCTTAGACACATTAATCATTGTAAAACTATAACTGTCATGTTTGTACTTTAGTGGAGCCAAGGGTATTCCTCAATAAAAAATGGAAATCTGACAGAAAAAACAATGTAGATACAAGTATTTACATTGTGAACCATCGGAAGTGAATTAGAGCGATTGTGCTACAATCGATTTTTTTTTTTTAATCCACAAGTGAACATTGAAGAAAGACAAAGGAAGAGAACACTGTTTGTATGAACAAGAAAGTGACTCTTTGTTAGGATCACCGAAAGATTGGATGTGTGCTAAAAAGAGTAGAGGACCAATCCTTTGTTTACAGTCAGAGGTTGTTTTTGATTCAGAAGACATTGAGAACCATCACTCATTAGAGAAGATTGTATAATTGGTTATTGTTGCCCAAAATAGAAGTATATTTGTAAAAGTAGCTGTAAATTTAGTTAAGTCCCTTTGTTCTGATTTCCTGTAAAACCCACCCTGAGATTCTCATATCTATTTAATATTTAATTCATCCATTTGAACCTTGTAGCAATCAAATCTATATTTTAGATCTGAGAATATATAAAAATTATTAATTTCATTTTATTTACTTTAAATAAATCTTGGATATCACAATATATATATATAATGATGAAAAAAAAAAAAGAAATGCCAAAAATTTTCTTAAAAATTACTGTTTTTCTTTTCCTTTCTTTCTTTTTTTTATTTTTTTAATGCTGCTTATGAAATGGTTAGATTACAGTTTAAAAACAAAATAAATATTTTTTATCAACCTCCATTTATCTTCCTCATCGCTGGAATGCCCTGTCTCTAAAAACTTCTTAGCTTCTACAGCCACACTCCCTGATCCTGTAACATTTCATCATTTCAGCTAATCATGAGAGAACTGTTATGCAAATATATCTAGTTCTTAAATATTTTTAAGTAATATAATTTTTTATTACAATAATTTCAAAATGTTTTTTGCTCATTTGATTTCATTCAATATTTTGTATTGAAAAATAAATTATTTATGTTGAGAAAAATTTAGATTATATTTTTAAAAAAAGTAAAGATGCATTATGTTTGTGTAACAAACTTCAAACATGAAATTCACACTTAAGGACGGAACAAGAAATCACATGTATAAGAAAAATAACAACATGCATAAGGTTTTTCATTTTTTTTTTTAAATTGTTTTGGCTTGAGATTTGTAAGTAAATTTAAAGGTAGATTTTGTCTTTTCTTAAATTATGACTTATAACTTTATGTATTTTGTTCCAGTACTCTATAAATTAAATGTTAATGCTATGTTTGAAAGATATGAATTTAAAAAAAAAAAATGAATATGTCCAAGAGAGGGCCTATTGACCTGAAATTAGAAGAGATTCTTTCCAGAAATAAGAAGTTTCAATAGAATTGGGTCGGCAGTTTGCCAGTTTTTTTTTTTTTTTTTTTTTTTTTATATGATAATTTCATTACAAAGATATTATTAATTTTTTTTTTTAATCTGATAAGATTGTTATTGTTTTCAAGATAAAAATTTCTGCCTTACTTTTTTTTGGAGGTGCCTCAAAAATAAATCCACCTCAAATGGTTAAGGTACCCCACTGACAATTCTAGTATTTGATGTTGATGTTGATTTTTGCTTAAAGGCGTAAAACCCTCTGGTCATCAACGCCTATTTAGTATTTGACAATAAGGGCTTAAATATGCTATTGCTGCCAAGCAACAAATGAAATTGTAATTGTTAATTTATTTCTATAGAACAGATAATTTTATGAGAAGACAATGATTTATCCAATTTAAATTTGAGGGCAGAATAAAACACAAAATAAAAATAACTACAAAGATAGTAGTTTAATGCATAATGTAATGCAGCTCATATTTCTGCGGCAAGAATTAGATAGAAAAAACCTATTTATGTTTCTCAAAAACAATGAGTGGTGAGTTTTCAATATATAATTTGTGATTAGAAAAATTGAACTAATTAAAAAAAAATCTATTTCTAATATTTAGGAAAAATTTAGATTTTCAGTGAAAAGAAGTAAAGGTATATTCTTAATGAAAAATATGTAATTAAAAAAAATCCTGCAAATGCGTTCTTGGAAAACTTTTTTTTTTTTATATATAATTTCTTTAAAGTATAATAGAAGTGATATATAATTTTTCAAGCAATTTATCCAATTAGAAATCAGAAATTTATCCAGTTGAAAAAACAAGTATCCTTACAATATCCATTATCTCTGCATCAATGATTGAAAGTAAGAATTTATCTTAATATTTTATCATAAATGCAAATCTCAAGCCTAAACTTATGTACATTGTTCAAAGCTTGTCAATGTATACATATATACTTAAATATTTAGGAAGCTTTACGTCACCACATACTGCCAACAAACACACTGAAGCATACTCATAAAAAAAGCTGACTAAAGTTGCTCTAACCGTCTAGTCTAAGCTGCGTCACTTAAAATACATCGATAACACAGCAATCAATTTTATATGTACAAGTGGTAAATAAAACATTTATACAAAAACGATCATCAAACCTCAACATTAACAAAGTGCCTTAACAAAGCATTTTTCAAATAAACACAGTCAATACAAACAGTACTCTATTAAGATCATTACCCATACAGTGGACTTTTAAAATTTCTAATCTGCTGTTAACAAAACCAAAACATATGATTGAAAGATACAAAAAATATAAATTCTGAATACGTTTGTAAAAAAAAATTCCTGATATTCTTTATTTTTTTAGTAAAATACATTTCCATGTTATCTAGTCCAGCACATTTCACGAGCTTGCAAATAAATTGATTAAATTTTAATTCATATTAAAGATACATGTGATCGATACTTTATAGAGGCACTTTGCAACAAAGAGGGTAATCAAAAGCCAACTGTACAACAAATTGGTCAAAAATATGGTTTTAACTTTTTGGTAGCAATCATTTAAATAAATATTTAGAAAGAATTATATAAAGCACGGCTCCTATAAAACATTAAAATAATTTGGACCTAACCTCTAATGCACACCAAAGTTATGAAACTACTGAATTTTGTATTTCTGAGTGATTCAATTTTTAATTAGTTTATCAATTTTTATCAATCTAATACGTATAAACCCACGTATTAGATTGATAATGTAATTATTTTAGTAATTAGTTTATCAATTTTTTATAATAAATTGACATCTAACAACTAAAAAAATCATACAATTTCAATATAGTTTCTGTTATATCAGCAAGTTTTGTTTAAATAACAAATGTGTCAAATGAATTTTAGAATTTGAGGGTATAAAATAATATTAATTTATAAGCTCTAATAATAATTTCATTATTTACAACTATCTTACCTCTTATATATTTAATCATTGTATTAATCAATTTAAATTATTTATTGTAAGGACATAGTATAGATACAGTTGCCTACATTAAAATTAGGAGTAAATATATTAAAAATTTTCAATGGGAAATTCACAATTATAATCACAGTTTTACCAATTAGAAAGTTGGTATATAACATCTACTGCATTTTTACATAAAATAAAATAACACAATACACGAGAAATAATACTATCAATTTCAGTGGTAAAAGCTGCTGACATAACAGAAATAATACAGTTTACCTCTAATATCAATATTTTGTTTGTTCTATTCACTATAATATATATAAATGCATTACTTCAACTTGAAATCTTCAACATTTCTAATAACTATCTGCTTTTAGTATTTATTATTATTAAGCTACTATTATAAATAAATACTGATTCTATCTAGATATATATACTTTATTTTTGACCAATTAAAAACAACGCATTGGGTTTTGACCTAAACATAAACACATGAACCTATTTCAATACAAAACATTCTTTTTCGACCCATCAATCACTGAACATTATTCACTAAAAAAAGAAGAAAAAAAAAGTGGAAACAAATAAATGAAGAGACAGACAGACAAAGATAGAGAAATATACATAAGAGAGATGTGTGTTATGTCTGTCTTACCTTTATGCTAGTGTTTGTCTGCTACTCACCATGGAGTAAGGAAGAAGAGGTGAATAGAGAGAAAGAAGAGAGAGAAAGTAAAATTAGGGCATTAAGGGGAGTGTAAGACATCGTTTAGCTTTTAGTTTAGCTAACACAGTCAATAACATACCAAGCTCAAGGAGACTTATTGTTATGATACTGAGTTGCTTTAAAAGAAGGGACATGCTTTAAGTTATCAAAATATTATTTAATGTGGAAAAGGCTAAGCAACTTCAATGAAGAATAATATAAATTTAATATATATATTTTAAATCTTCACTTAAAATCAGGTTTTAAATAAACTTTTATTAATTTATTGCTTTTTTAATTAAGTAATTATTAATAATGCTACAGTGGAAAGCAAAACAACGAACAACAGATATTCACATCAACAGAAGATAGACATATTAATTGTGATAAACAGATATTCACATCAAAAGAAGAAATACATATAAATTGTGATAAATAAACATCCATGAATGAAATTGATGCTGGATCAATTATCTAAATAAAGCTAATAAAATTAAATATAATTAAAAAAATTTAATAACCATTTAAAAATGAGACCTGTTATACTAAACCCTGGTAATATGTCTGTTATACTCAATCCATTTTTTTTAAATTAGTTTTTTTTTTAGTCTTGTTTGAAATGTCCTCAATCTATGGCTAAAATAATTTACTTTAAGACCCTTTATAATTAGGTTAAAAGAACTGAACAAAGTTCCCTGTTATGATAAAAAAAAGAAAAAAGGGTATCAAATAGTTCATTTTAGTTCTATGATTTAGAAATAAATTCTGAAGAAACTGCTCCAAGATGTAGTTTAGATTCAAGGCATTCTGACAGCAAATTTGCTTAAAACTGTTTTATTTAAACAAAAATATACGCTTTTAACATAAAATTAAAGTTTTTAAAAAATCTTTTATTAAAGGCTTAAAACTTATAACTTTAGTTGATATTTAAAAACAATATTAAAAAAAGTAAAATGATTAAAAATATATTTTTTGAGGTCTTTCAAGTAGTTCAAAGCGATCTGGTAAAATCCACCAAGCCCAACACAAAATGTCAGAAAAAACATTTCTATCATCTTAGAAAATCACATTTTTCAGTTTTTTGGTCTTCTATAAAATTACAAAAATTGGCCTTAGTAGGGTTTAGTATCACGGTCAAATTTATTTTTAACTCTACATACTTAAAAAGTAATTATTTTATAAATTAGAGAAAATTTTGTTCATATTTAATTTACTAAAAAATAATAAAAACAAAATTACTATTTTTTCTAAGATTTCTTTTAAATTTGTAGTAGAATATTTAAAAATGACAAAAAGTAAAGTTTATAGAGACCATTCTTCATATGTTTATAAGAATAATTCTATAAGTAAGTAACATCAAATAGTTCAAATATATAGTAATTAAAAATAGATTTGATGTTAGTGATCATGGATTTCTTCGGTTTTAATAAAACACAAAGGGAAGAAATTCATAATTGCTATAACATTTACTAAATTATCGCTGAAATTCGTAAAGACTTTGTTATAAAAATATGAATAGTAATTTTAGTGTTGATGAAGAAATTAAAAAACATATAAAAAAAGAACTAGAAATGTTTTTAGTTCCTTCATTACATTACATTACACAATCTAAGACTGATTCCTTAGTTTTATTTACTTATTTAATGAGACAAAGGTGATTTAAATATTAAATAAACGAACTGATCGTTTGAAGTAATAAACCAAACAAAATCTGTACCCATGAACCAATCATGATACATAAAGGTCAAAATTGTATACAAAATTTGTATAAAATGTATTATGTAGAGGAAGAAAAATTTTTTTTTGTTTTTAGAAAACAACATGTATTTTAAAATAGAGGCTTATAACAATAAATCTCCTTAAATGATTCATTGAAATATTTCATTTAATACTAAATTCTCAAGAGCAGGCTGAACAATAAAATATGCCGAAAGAGAAATCAACAGTATTAACAGAAATAGTTTTTATTTTTACATTAATTTATATGAAAATGATAAAATATTACTTTATCAATAACCCTTCACTTAAGCACCAAATTTTTAATTTACTCTTTTAAATAGAGTGTGGGGAGGAGGGAGGAGGAATTTACATAAATACAAAAATCAATCAACTTCTCCTTGATTGAATCTAAGGTTAATGGGAACCTCACCCTTGTAGCCACAATTGATTTATTTATGAAATAAATTGAAAACACCTTAATGTCGACTCTCTAATATATGAAATATATTCTATGAACTGTGTGAACTGACAATTTTATAACAAATAAGGGCTTCTTGAATTCTTTGGTGTTTTACCTTATTTTGAGCATCATATTCATTTCTAATTTATTCCTGGGGAAAGTGAAATTTTGAATTTTACTGATGAAACATGTGTAAACTCTGAAACACAACTCATTCTCTCACCATTGATTTTCTAAAGTCATACTCATGAAGAATGTAATGAAAAATTGATCTAAATATAACCTAATAAAACATAATTTTTTGCAAAAATCTAAGGTATCTTACCCTCCTTTATCCTTTATGAACATGAATTATTCTTAACTAAACACAGTACTTAATCTAAACATGGAACTTAAGTTAAGTTGGAAATTTCAAACTGTTCATACTTTTTACTTGTTCAATACTAACTAAACAAGTGAGCTAAACTCCCAATTCATTACTGATAACTGATTTATAAGATTATCATCAGGAGTATTTACTGGTATTTATAAACTGTCATCTCTTCAGTAATAAATTTCTCTAATTTAAACTTATTTTGCATCGTCAATTCTCTTTTTAATGACATAAATTAACTAAGTGACAATGACCTAGAAATGCCACATATATTACAGTCCAACAATAATTATCTGCAATTTCACACGACCTTAAGACTATGAAAATGTATAACCTTAACACACTGACAGGAATGATTCTAAACTGTAGTAGGTAAGGAATGTAACAGCATTAGAAGGTATTTTTAAAGATTTCGAAATGGCAGTAAAACAACTAGAGCTCCAAATTACTGAACAGAAGACTGTTTACATGCTAACTTCAAGAAACTGAGTAGAGAAGACAAATATATCAAAATAGGAAACCATATCCTGAAAGCAGTTGAATATTTTAAGTACTTGGGAGCACTAATAATTAAAAGTAATGAAATAGTGGAGAAACTGAAAGCAAGGTTAGCTGCCAGGAATATATAGTGCTTTGTGATAAGAAAAATTCTAAATTATAGAGTCCTGTCTCACAGGATTAAGATTATAGGGCACGGGAGAGTCATAAGACCTGTCGTTACCTATGGTTTTCAGACCCGGGTGATTTCTAAGGTATCAGAAAGCAAGTTATTGAGAGAGATGGGCTTGTACAGGATCTATGGCCCAGTATGTGAACATGGACAACAGAGAACTGCACTAAATAGGAGTTGCACCAGATGTAAGCAAAACGGGATTTGGTGTCAATTGTGAGAGGAAGTCAAATCAGAAGGGTGGGTCATATAGCACGTATGCCCAGGGAATCAGAGCCCAGATTCTTACTCAAAAACTGACATAGTGGAAGATGAGGTAGAGAAAGACCATGCTTGAGGTAGCTGGATGAAGTGGAAGAGACCTTGAAAAAGATGGGCAGTAAAAGATGACGGATGCTTGATAGCATGATTTAGGCATTAGAAGATGGTAGGAGAGTGGAGAAGGGTTATAAGAGAAACCTAGGTTCTTGTTGGACCATAGTGCCATAAATTGTTGGGTGTGCTACCTACTGTTGGTTAGTGTCTCAAAAGGAAATATTTCAAGTTCAACATATTTACATGTTTTACTTTATATGATACCATTGTGTCGGTTCATGTAAGTCAATTATTAATTCATTGGTTTAAATTATTTCATTGATTCAATGTTCGGTACAAAACAACTAGCTAAAAATGATATAATTAACATACTACAGTGGAGAAATATAAGTAAACAAATAATTAGTACTATGAAAAATTTCAGATAAATTCCTGGAATGAAAAAAATTGTAATTTAGGTACTTTTTTTAAGAGCTGCTATTTTTATTCAGGCAGCTCAGCAGTAAGGTGATGTGCTACATACTCTAAGGACACGGGTTCGAATCTGGCTGTAGCAGATAGTTATTTATTATTTATAATCTTAAAATTCTTTCTTGAGACTGGCAATTTTTTAATAAATAATTCAAAACACTATCCAAATTATAGTCTCAAAACTTTTATTTCTTTTACACGTCCAATGTTTCGGCCAATTCGGCCATCTTCAGGGACAATCTCAATTCACTATGAAACATATAATTTAACCACTCCAAAAACTTCATACAGGCTATTCTGCCCAGGTCAAAACATTTATATCTAATAAGTCAAATATCCATTAAAAACCACAGTCAAAATTATTTCTCTTTAAACACTATTAATACACTTTTTACACACTAGAAAAAGTGTATTAATAGTCTTTTTTTTTTCTAGTGTGTAAAAAGTGTATTAATAGTGTTTAAAGAGAAATAATTTTGACTGTGGTTTTTAATGGATATTTGACTTATTAGGTATAAATGTTTTGACCTGGGCAGAGTAGCCTGTATGAAGTTTTTGGAGTGGTTAAATTATATGTTTCATAGTGAATTGAGATTGTCCCTGAAGATGGCCGAATTGGCCGAAACGTTGGACGTGTAAAAGAAATAAAAGTTTTGAGACTATAATTTGGATAGTGTTTTGAATTATTTATTAAAAAATAAGTTATTTATTAGGTTACTGTTGCCTTTAAAATCTCAAAGAGAGAAAGAAATGTAAACCTCTAGGAAGATTTTAATAGAAAAATAAAATCATTCATATTCAGAGGGCTGATCATTTTTAAAAAGCTCTGTTACTGAAATAGAACCATAATTGGAGAATGGCCCAAACATATAAGTTTTGCAATTTTATATATTTTGTTTTTTCTAGGAAATAAAATAGATCTCAAGATGTGGCTTAAGCCATGAAAGGTTTTAATCGAATAATAATTAAGGATGGAGATAAGAAATGAGGAAATAGCTGTATAAACAAAATATACTAACGAATCCTTATGGTATAAAATTTCAACCAATGAATAATTCACAAAACATTAACTTACTTGATCTACGTTTTTCTGAAATAGATCCTGATCGGCCAAGAAGTTCTCCTTTAACAGCTTTCAAACTTCGAAGAATTTCATCAGGATCTCTCATTGCTCGGCAAATGGAGGAACGCCGCCGCTCTTTATTGTAGTTCACTGGTGGTACATCTCCTTCTACAATTGCTCATATTAAATATTTTTACTATTAAATTTTATTACATAAAGTCAAGACAATTATAAAATACCTATAAGCATTAATATATTTACATTAGCAATATCAAAAGGATTTTACATTTGAATAAAAGTAGCAAATCATTCATTTGTTCATTTATTTACAAGAAAATAAAGATTATTCCGATAATTCTCGGTCTTATGTTCTTGGCAAGCAGGAATTTTAGGAGTGCTAAAAGCTGTATAAATGCTATAATCAAGACAAAGCACTATAAGCAAGCAATATTTATTATTTTTGATTGGCTTGAATCAATACCTAAAGGTTTCAAAAGCAAATTTAGAGGCTATTCATTTAGAATGATTCATCTCTCTAGCCATGACACCAAAGTACATGAGTAACTATAATCTCTATTTCTAAATAGACTTATTTACACTTCTGGCTGGACTACTGATTCAAGATATACTTTGATCGATATAAAAATATGACAATTGTATTCATTGTAAGCAAGAGTAAGTGCATTTCGTGGCTGATAAAATACTTGAAATTCCATTAAAAAATTAAGGAAATAATATTAAAATAGGTTCAAATTTTCAGCTTCTGAATATTTACAAATTTTTGTCATATTATTGAAAATATATTTAACTCTATTTTATAGTATCACTGAATATGTTGAAAGAATAAATCGTCATGTGTTTGAGCAAAACATTTATGACATGTTTCTAAATTTTTAATAGTGAACTTGAAAATATCATTTAAGGTTTTGGAATAAGAAAACTAAATTTAAATTATACCCAGAGAGAAATTTTTAAGCTGATTTATTTGATGGAAAAAGCAAGGTGCTCAACTGATAAGAACAAAACCAAATCTTTGGCCGTGCATTGTGATCTTCTTACAGTCATTATTTCTTACGAGAACACAGATAGCCTAGAGGGAGTCTATCCAAACTCATCTTGTTATGAATGATTTCAGACTGCTCATAGCTCCATAACCGGTTCCTTTGGGACTATTCCAGCAGTGTCTATTCCACTGACTCACTCAGGTTTATGGATAGTAACAAATGTAAAAACAGTTGTTTACCCAACATTATATATTCTCACTAAAAATGGTTGTAGATAAAGAGAAGGCTTGGGACAGAGAAAAGAATAGATGTTAGCCTTTCTGAATCAGGAAGCAGGTTTTTTCTGTTTAAAGAGAGGAGAGTTGAACATATCTTCATTCATATTGACAATACAATGTATCAGGATCCTAAGGGAGTAATCCACCTGAATGAAAAAGAATTATAACCATTCTTGTTTAAGAAAGGAGTGAAGCAATAGTAAAAATCTGTAAAAGAAGAACCCATGGATCAGCAGTTCCCAACCTTTTTACCACAGCACTCTTTTTGGACTAAAAAATTTCATGCCACCCTTATTGAGCCAGAAAAATACAAAAATGTTACCAAAATTATCCTTAGAGCTGGTAAGTATATAGGAGATTAAAAAAAACAGAGTAAAAGAAATGCTGGAAAGCACTGTATACTTGATACTTTAATTATGATTTTTTTTTTTAACATTTTGAAAAGTGGCATTTGTTCGCGGCACCCATGGCATAATCTTCAAGCACCCCAGAGTGCCGAGGCACCCACTTTGGAAACCGCTGCCCTAGAGCAGTGATGGGACATCAAAACTTGTTTTAAAAACTACACAGGAAGGGGACAGAAACAGATACTAACAAGAGTTAGGTGAAACAAGTTTGAAAAATGAGTGAGGACACAGGCACTACATCTAATGGAGAATTGCTAAAATTTCTGAACACCTACCGTTATCTCGAAACTATATAAAGTAGGAATGGTATGCTGGACCCAAAAAGTGGAAACCAAGGATTCCATACTATTAGTGTATAATTCTTCTGTAATTATACCAATGAGATTGTTGAAATGAAAATTTTTAGTTAAGTAGTTGCAAAAGGATGATTGTGTCTGGAATGAAATAGAGGTGACTGAGAGGTTCCATTCATAAAGATTAGGAGTGAGAAGTGTCAACTAAAATAGGTCAGTTATGTACAAAATGATGAAACAAAAGCAAAATAGTGTATGAAGGAAAAAGAACTAATGACAGGCCATAAATAACATCTAGTGAATATATTAAAAACTGGGGAGAGAACGTGGAAAGATACTAAACCAGATGAAATTTACGGCTGTGGATCGAGATGAATGACAGAAGTGGAATGAGTTAACGAGGCGGGCTCTTAAGTGAAAGGTACTCAGGAGCTAGTGAAACAAGAAGAAGAAGAATATAAAACAGAAAATAATATAAATCTTTTAATATTTCACTGATCAAATAAAATAAAATGCAAGACAATCAGAATGAACATTATTAGATTTGACATACTCTTAACCAAATAACAGATTTCCAAAATTTTAAATGAGTATATAGATGAGAACTAAGAAATCATAAAATAAAATGAATATAACCATAAAATAAATTATGAAATGTAAGTAACCCTTTTTCACAGCAGGAAGATGGTCAGGGTGGTGGTCAAGGAAGGAACAAGAATAGGCGAAAAACTATTTATTAGTAACAGATTATGCTATATTTGTATCTTTCTTAACTCCCACCCAGACCATCTTCCAGCAATTTATTACATACGGTCAACCATTAATCTTTCAGTATGCCTTTTTTGTTAAGCTACTTTTACTAACTAGTTTATGAGTTATTATTTTCAATACATAATAAAAGCTTATGTGAAGTTGGCTGAATTTGATACTCAAGGAATTTCAAGCATATTTATGGTTATTGTATGCCAGTATTCTGAATGCACTTAAACAGCATGTATTTCTTAATTAGTTTGTTGGTTCAATAAAATAAATAGTCAGTGCTGGTTTTAAGCAGCGTGAAAACTATGCTAAAGCTATAAGAGCTGGTCAATCAGCAATAAAAGTTAATTTTCTCTTACGCTGGATAGCTTCTAATGACTTCATTTTTTGCTTTCCCCACAATTTGGGTCGTTGCACTGTTTTATATAAAAAATAAAAGAATAGTTTAGGCACGGTATTTCTAGTTGTATTGAAAATTGCATAAGAGCACTTTGAGGGGCACTGGAGTTATTATAATTATATGAACATTTTAA
This sequence comes from Halyomorpha halys, assembly GCF_000696795.3. NCBI lineage: Eukaryota > Metazoa > Arthropoda > Insecta > Hemiptera > Pentatomidae > Halyomorpha > Halyomorpha halys. The sequence continues at coordinate 2,567,239 of NW_027111449.1, forward strand.
CTAATTTATAATAATTACTTTTTTAAAAGGATTTCTTTGTATTCATGTTTCAATTGGTAATTACATCGCTAACAATTTAGAACGCCTAGTAAACAATACAAATGTCTTTCACTTAAAATTTGTATGTACTGGGCATGTTAATATAAAGTTTAAAACCTTTTTCTTGGGTCGACTGGAAGCTACTTCTTCTAGAGCCTGGAAGAGATCGAGAAAAGTCCCTGGAGAGCTGATACGGCTCAAACTCTAGCTGTTCAGATTGGCTTGAACCACGACGGGAGCCACCCATATAAGCATGGTCAGGATGAAGGAACATGCCACCTTCAGCCTCTATATCGGACGTTTCTTCTGCCACAAATATATTAGTTAGTGATACAGAAATTAGGCATACTTGAGCAATAGTTGATTGGTATATTTACAGTTTGAATATTTACAAAATTTATTTTTAATAAATCATAATTACTTTGGCGAGATTACACCAAAATATATGTTTTAATCTTTTGAAATACATGACAGTTCTGTAATATTCTGTATTATACTAGTTGTTGTTGTTGTCTGGGGCTTTAGGATGTAAAACCCTGAGGTCATCAACGACCATATAATACTAGTAATGACTATAAAAAATATTAAGTAATAATAATGTGCATTTTTATTGTTTTATTCATTATTAATTTTTCCCTCTCCCAATTTCCAATATCTCAAGATAATTAATAAGTAAAATTCCAAGTGAACGTGAATAAACTGTTATTTTTGAAATTATTATTTCAGAAGTTTATTTGCCAATATTTCCATTAAAATAAAAAAAAAATTATGTTATAAAAATTTAAAACAGTTTAATAAGGTTTTATTTATTAAAAAAAAAAATCTATTCACACTTTTATTTTCATTAAATATATAGTGAGGGGAAATATTTAAATAGTGAAAAATCTCAAATCTGTGTTTTTGAAGGAAATGCATGTTTTCCATGTGTTCAAATAACTAAGTCTCACAAAATGGTGTGTGTGAGACAGCAGCCTAGCTCAAGAAGAAAAAGGTGTATAACACAGAATGTATGTATTAAAGGTAGCTACTTTATATATTATATGGTTGATTTTTTCCATCTTATCCATGGGATGTTGCAGAAACTTTTTTACTAAAACTGACAAGTCGAAATACCATTTTATATAATTGATTTAACACTTTTGAATAATTCTGTAGTTATTCAACATTTAATGAATCTTGAAATGAAAAATATTTCCATTTTTTCATTATCAAAATATTTAACCGCTTCCTTTATTTTAGTTGTCATTTTTTTCCCTCTTCATAGGCCAGTTAATCCAACGATGGTAAATGTGTGGCCAGAACACAAGAGTTCTACTGTACCCAAATTCCTCTGTCACAATACATCATGCTAAGTCAGACCTTTTTTCTCCTTACATTAGTATAATGGGTGACCTAAAGATTTCTAGCCTTTACAACAATGGTAGAATTCAATTATTCATCTTTTAAATATCCTTGAATGAATGCAAGTATGTGATATACTGTTCAAGCTTGTTGCATCGAAAAGCATTTTTCAGCAACTGAATTAGTTCTTTGTGTTAGTTGTTAGAAGCGGGTTATATTTTAAATTTCAATATTATTTTAGCAGTCCAAAAATAAATCAAAATGGTAAATTTTCAAGTTACATGTATGGGCAAAGACAACCAGTTTGTTATGGTTGAGGTTCTTCATACAGAATTTTAAATTTATACTTGAAAAAGTTTTTATTGAAAATCCAATTGGAACCAGAGCAAGAGTTTGAGTATTTATTCAACCAGGATTGTGAACATTTTTAATTTGATATTATATTTTATTTATATGTTTATTAATTTATAGAATGTGCAAAATGAAAAAGATTTATGTTTTTTACTCTCCTAGAATGTCCATACAATAATCAAATAGAGGTTGAAGAATAATTTTTAATTTGAAAACTAAATAATTGGATAGAAAATAACAACAAAATTCAGACAGTAAAATTGACTGTCTTTCAATCAAATAGGTTGAGGCTCACATGGATATCATAACAGAGAACAGATAAAATATAAATATAAACAAAAGAAATGTGCTGGGGAAATGAACGTCTTATTAACTAAAAAGTGCATAGAATTTTTTAAAGCTATATAACTCATAACAGGGGCACACTTTAATTTGAGACAAATACACAGACTGCTACTTTCAGATAAGGTATTCAGTATTTGAAACATAACTAATATTAACTATGCACTGTTTACAGGGTTAACAACATTATATTTAATGGAAAAGCTACTCTTTTTGATGTTTCATCCATTCTCAATATAAATATATCTATTGTTATTGAAGTACTTCTGAAAATTGAAGAGGGATCATCAGAGCCAATAGAGATTAACCCTTTCATCTTAATGTTCACATTATCTTTTTAGAAACTGACCAAGTTAAATCAGTTGATATACAAAGGTCAAGGCTAATACAGTGAAATATTTTTACAACTGACAGCAATGAGTTTGACAAATTTGTCCGTTGCCCAAGGGTATTTGCTGAGATGAAGTATTTTCTTGAGAAAAATCAATACGTACATGCATGTACCAAAACAAGTTTATTAATTTAGATGAAAGAAGTTCATTCATAATTTTGTATTCTTTTTATACATATAATATTTATAAAATTTAATATATAAACATATTTAAAAAATGATAAATATACTCGATGAACAAGCTATGCCAGGTTCTACAGAATCCTAATCACTATGGGACACTTTAAATGTTTGGCCTTCCAATTCCAGGGCAGTTTTAAGAGGTTTAGGCTGGATAATGGAATCTAGACATTTTTTGATTATGTACCTGCTTAAACCATTCAATGGCTTAGTCAATAATCATACCTCCAGTCACACCATGAAACTGGCATCTTGTCTTTTCGCTGATGACAAGACCAAGTATCTGTCATTTGAGTCATTACGACTTCAAATTTCTTTACCCATTTCCACATACATTTTTCTTTTTTTAAATTTATAATCTCATTTTTTTCTTTTGTTATAAGAAATTTGCAAAGTGTCATTTTTAACATTTTGAGATAAAAGAACAGAAATATGGGTTGGGGTTTTTGAACCCCTTTTAGTTAACACACTCTCGTTGTCTTTATTTATAAAACCTTCCCAAAATTCCACAATAACATTGGCATACAGATAATAAATATTATCATCAATACTTAGTTGATCATCACAAATAATATTAGGGTAATATCACATTATTTTTTTGAAATTATTCTTTGAGAAGCAGCAGCAAAACTCACATGGCTATGCGTAGGTGAAGTTGCAGTTGTTTGAAATCAAATACATTTTCAAGCTCATTTTCCATTATATTATGAAATAACAAAGAGGTACATTCATTTAATTTTCTTTCTATATAATTGTTTGTTAGCTTCTGTACAAACTGAAGGTCTATGAAGATAGGTTTGATAGTGAGTTGTAATTCATTACCGCTTGTGAATTGTAGTAATATCAATAGATGATTTACAATTACATACACCATTTCTGAACCATGCCATAATTAATTTGATAATTTTTTTATTGAAATTAGCGGATATCGAGACTTTGTCATTGAATGACACTTAACTTAGTGTATACTTAAAAACTTTGCCTAAACTTATGGTTTTTGTTTAAATCACAGCTTCAATTAAGCCTAAGAGTCTGTGAATCGAAAAAACGATAACAAATTAATTTTGTTTCATTGAAATCAACACTCAATGGAGGAAACATCATACATTATATCAAAATATGAAACAAGAAACATGCGTGATGAATTACTATAGATATATCAGTTTGGAAGTCTGGACTGACGGCACAAGGACTCTCCTCTGTTGGATTTGTCTTACCGGAATTCCTTCTGAAACATGACAAGAGGGAAACCCATTTTTCAAGACCATGATGATGATGATGGTGATGGTGATGATGTTGATGAAGATGATGATGCCAATAACTTCTTGGACTGCTTAAACCAGAGTCACAGCATACTTCCAGGGTGAAATCTGAACAACTTCCCCTATTACTATTTCTCCCTTCTAACTTTTATTCCCTTTATTATTAATGTATAAGAATTATTTATTACACCCACCATTATAAATGAATTTCCATTAAGCTGTCTATTAATTCACGTTAAAAATAAATTACTAACTTCTTTTAATTTTTGGAAAAACACCATTTAAATATTATATTTATAAATGGTATTCGAAAAAATCAATAAAAGCATCAAAGAGAAATTTTATTATTCTGATTTTTTTTTTTCTATATATAAAGAAGACAGAGACAATGAAAAAAATAAAAAAAATATATAAAACAATAGTGCATAAGCACACTAATACTACAAACCTGTTAATGCATTAATGAGTGACAGTATATTTCTACTTTTGATAATTTCATGTTATGTTCTACCATTGAATTTTGAACAAGTAGGGGTTTTGGGACATTTAGATCTTGGTTTATTTAAAAAAAATACAACAAATATGAATGAGTCCCTTCTGTCAAACACCTACGATTTTTTTTCAGGAATCTTGAATGTTTATAAGGAAAAATTCAACTAAGTTTCTATGTTTAAAATATAAAAACAATAACTATTAAAAAAAGTAAAAATTTTACAATTAAATAAATAGTTTGTACGATCATTAAATTTCAGATATCCGTCTGTAATAGTTTATTTATTTTTCTTCTGAAAAATAAAATAATGTCTTCGGCCAAAATTATTAAACAGTAATGGTTTTCAATATGAACTACATACATATGAGTGTCAATAATAATTTATTGTAACATCCGATTTTATATGAAGAATAAGGTTCAATTCCTAATATCCATATTATAATCTAATACTTCTTCTGACATAGAACAATCCTTTATTGTATTAATGAAGTAAAATAAAATAAAAGAATGTTCTATGCCAAAAAGAAATAGTCAATGATAAATAATAATTAATTTTTATAAATAAAATGTTTTCCAAGGGACTTTCAAATTTTATATTTTAGACTGATCAGTATAATCATAAAAATGTGACCACAAAACCCCCCCTTGAAAAACTTTTCACTACACTACCATTTTGCTATTCCTAATGGAAGCTGTAATGCAAACAAGTGCATCTGATCTGTCTTCTAAACACTAACGTGTGCGACAATCCGTGGCATTCTATATTAACTATACCCTCATAAACTGCAACCACAGCAACTACTGTAATGTAAACATAAATGAAGTTATTGAAAATTGAGATGCCAATTAATCCTATTAGTCTGGATTAGCTTCTAATTGTTCATGATGTTCAGTATAAGAATACAAAATAATATATTTTTTTTTTTTCTGAAGGAACTCAATAATTAATAATAAATCTTATTTATTTTTAAAAAACTCTATGTAGATCTATTCTATATCTAAGAAATTATTGTGACTGAAAATAAATGAACTGATATTTGTAAATGTATAATGATATGAAACATACCAGAAAGGGAACGATCTCCTTTCCTTAAAGTTCGTATTGAAGTGTCTGATGCTATTGATGACCGAGGAGATCTAGGCGACCTTAATTGTCTTGGATCTTCCAGTCGATACCAAACTGGATTGTCATCTAAAAGTGCTTTTTGGAGGTCCACACAGCATTCTCCTGGATAAAAATAATGAAAGTTGTGTATGTGGCATTCTAATTATTGGATGATTTGTATTTTCACTAATAATATTTTCTTTTATTATTAAATAAATTATGGAGTAAAATAATTTAGCAAGTAGGGTTTGTTTAAACTAGGACAGATTGTTCCAAAGAATAATTCTGTAGAACAGAAAAAAATTGATTGATTGTTTTACAAGTATAAATAAAAACTAAAAGGAAATAACAAATAATGCCATTAAGAAAAAAATGGATCAGATTTTACTTCAATTCATTATATCCGTTCCTACTACAAAGAAGTTATTAGAGTTATAACGTTAATTAGGTAAGGAGTTATCAAATTCTTCACAATTGGTACAGATATTTCTACTGAATTCTAAAGGTATGTATATTTTGTTTCACTTAATTACTTTTTTAACTTTTATTTTTATATTTGTTAAATTCTTTACTTTCTTATTTTTTTTTTAAATTTCTACTCTTTAATTAAAAGATTAACCATTGTATAATTAATATACTATTTTCACATTAATTAATTAATTAAAAATTCATGAAAGAGTGTATTTCTATTAATTTGATTGAACAACAAATATTTAATAATAAATTTAAAATTATACTGACCTAAAAAAACTTGTTCCTTATCGGGTTTGAAGTCCCATAAAGTTACTTCCAAGCTCTTCTCCATTAATTGTTCCCCTTGAACATTTTTCAATTCGAGAGTTGTATTCCAAATTGGACTTTGGGTAGCTTCAGCAACTTCAGTTTTAACAGCAGTTGAATCACCACTTTATGAAAATTTAAAAATAATAATGAACTCAATTAATATCAAAGATTCTGATAATAAATTAATTATTCATTAAAGTGGAATTATTTTCTTTTCCATGGTTCTGTATTTTAATTTGCTTACTATGAATAGCATATTATAACTATTCAATATTAGATAATACTTTGAATTCAAGACAACTATTTTATGAGTCCTAACAATTTTAAGGTATTATGATGAACAGTAATTCAGGGCTACTTGGATCTGAACTGAAAGAAGTAACAGGAACATAACTGGAGCAAGTGCTGCTACCTGTTACAGAAATTGTGAACTATGTCAATATAAACTGTATATAATAATATATATTATATAAATAATTATATATACTACAAGAGATTATTTCAGTGTAATCTAAAATATTTTTATGGTGGGTCCAAGTTAACCTGAGTTACAATATATTACAGATATTAAGACATAGTATATTTAAAATATTAGGGATCAATTATATTGTTAAAAAAAATTCGAATCCATAAGTATATATATATATGTGTATATATTATAGAAATTGATAGTAGTATACTGGTTAGTAAAAATATATCATCTTACGTAAATGGTAAAAGTCGAAGTTGTAAATATGCTTCTGGAAGAGCACCATATAATGGATCATCCCGAGGAGCAAGATCATCAGCAGCAAATACTGATACCACAAGTTCATTTTTGTCATCATTGTACCAAACTTGTAGTTGAACACGACCAGAAACAGGAGTACGTTCTTTCGGTGTTGGATCCTATTTTTTCACAATTAAAATATAAACATTAAATTGAGTATTTTTTTCAATTTTAACATTTATAGTAATAATAAATTCAAATTAAAAATTAAATTTAAAGGCTTATTATTAATTAAATTTAAAATACATTGCTCATTTAATACATTAACATAACTAAAAATCTAGATGTTCGGAAGTTAGAATTATTTTTAATTGCTTTTATTTTGATACTAAATATAATAATAGAATTTTTTGTTTAATTGTCTTATAGTGATAGTAGTAAATAATATTATACTATATTTAAAAGGGTGTAAAAGCCCCCTGAATTACAAAATCTAATCTGAATTTGAATTTTTTTTTTGTTAATTTTTATGGTAGTAATCTTCGTAGAAATGGTACAGATAAAAAAATCATATAAACATTTCGGCTGTACATAAGTGAAATAATATCTGTTCTAGAATATATGGGTTAAAAATATGCCTACCCAATTTAATATGAATATGGGTCATTTTCACAAAAAGGGACAGAAGTGATGTCCAGAGTATTTCTGGCATCCCATTAATGTTTTTTGAGTTGGAAAAACTTTTAAATTGTATTATAAAACAATATCTAAAAGTAAAATTTTTCTTTTAGTAGTGAAATATTTTATTTGTAAAGGAAATTTGTGACTAACATCAATATTAACTGTCCTGTCCAGACATGATCTAACAAACTTTAAGATTTTGTAGGTGTTTCATGGGCAAAAAATCATGAAATCAGTTTATTTTATTACAAGTCAGAGTGATTGTATATAATATAAAGGGATGAGCCCTATTCCTAGAACTGATTTGTTGAGATATTAATATGAAAATGTAAGAGTACAGAGCATTGCGATCATGATCCAGTCCTTGTTTTTTTATTTCTCGATTTTAATTTTTTAGTAGAACCATATTTTAATAAGCTGTCAAGCTCTTGATGCAGTCAGTTTAGAATATTTGGTAAGTATAAATGTTAGCTGGAAGGTGAATAACCAATCTCCATCAATCTCTTGGTATCAGTGCTAAAGAGAGTATTTAAAACATTTTTTTCTTATGGCTCAATACTTGTAAAAGTATGCTGAACAGTTCGATTTTTGTAAAAACTTTTTGGAAAGTATTTTAATATAAAAGGATATTTTACAAAAACCTGTATTTCGCCACTATCCAGTCCTTCATGAACTTGTCTTCATTTAGAAATTCTATGGTAGGACATGGTGTTTTAAAATATTTTCCAGCTTCTCTACTACTCCCATATTCACTCCAATACAGCATAACTACAAGGAAGGTAATTTGTTTAATCAATCTTTTTTGTAGATATGTAGCGATTCGTTGATTATACAGTTCAACCATTTCACAAGTTTTATGGTTGCAATTATTTAGTGATATCCTGTGAATGTCTTGAAACAACTTAAGTTTAATTGTTGTCATATCATGGTTTCTGCTGCTTTCCCTTTTATTTATTTTCTTAATAATTAAAATAGCTATTGTTTAGATGAACAGAGAACTTCAAAGTATTCAAGAGAGCATATCCAATTTTTTTCAGCTTGATTGGAGTACTTTTAATTTTCAGAAAACTTAAACTCAAATATGCCCATTAATGTGAGAATGGCCCATATAACTTTTAAATTACATACTTTAGTGCAATAAAGTGGAAACTTCTGTAATATTTGTTATTATTACTGATGAACTAACAATTAACATCTTCAAATCCTTTTGTAATAAATAACAGATAGGAGAGATAAAACAAATTATGGATATGACTAAAACTATAAATTAACATAGGAACAGCAGCATTTAAGAAATGATGTTTTTATTAAATTAAAATTTTAATTAAAATTGGGAATATTTTCCTTAATCTGTCTATCTGTAAATAAACCATCCCTAAGGTGTTTCAAAAGGGATTAAGTTTTGACTGGATATATGTTTATTACTCAATACCTAAAATTGAAGCATACTTCCTCTAGTCAGTGATTCACAAAGTGGGTGCACTTGCTCAAAATATTATTAAAAAAAAAAAAAGAAAACAATTTAAAATTAAAATAACTAACAAACAGCATTTAATTTGCACTGTTTTTTCTTCTTAACCTACATATTCAACTGCTGTAAGAATAATTGTGTTGATATTGTTATTTTTTTGTAGCTCAACAAGAATGCCTTAAAATTGTTTTAGCTCGACAAGGGTGCTGCATAATTGTTTTTAGCCCAAGAAGGATGTTGAGGCGAAAAAAGTTTGGGAACCGCTGCTCTAGGCACATAATAAATTTCTTTACAACTCTTGTAGCTGGCAATAACATTTTTTAAAAAATTATTTTGTATTTAATGAGCAATATCATTTCTTATATCACATTTCGACTAAAATAAAATATTTTATTATAATAAAATGAAAAAATTTCTAAATCATTGAAAATCAAATCTCAATGTTACTTGGATAAGGTGCAAGCAATTTATATCTATGATTAGATTAATATTGTAGACAAATATTTATTCAAAATGAAGCATACTACTCAATTAAATTTATGAACTACTTCATTCAAACATCTGTAGTTTTTTAAGACATTTTTTTTCGCTGAATATTTACCAATTTAATACATTGAAATAAAATAAACATCAATACTAGACAAAGGTACTTACTAGACTGGTGGTTTTCAAATTTCTTGTTTTCTTGTTTATCTTCAAAATATAAATTATTTTTCATTGATGCAGTTTGACTTATTCCAGTCTTTGAAATGCTATTCCATCTTATAAAAATACTGTATAATTCACTACATCAGTTTCAGAAGTTAAATAGTCAAGCATGAACTAATATAGACCAAGCAATGCTAAGTACCTAAGCTACAAGATCTACACTTTGTACATATTGAGGAGATTAGGATTTTAGTGGCACATGTAGGTGCATCAGACATAAAGCAGAGAGCGTGTCACGTGCTCTCTAATGCAGCACTTTTTCATTAGTTAACTTTGTCATTATATGATTGTTCCAAGCACCCTCATCCATTCTAAACAACAACATGCACCATGCCTCGATACAAGCAACAATCAAACGTACATTATAAATGTATTTAAAAAACAGTTTTGTTATCCTTCTATTTACACAGTACATGTGTGTACAATGGATCCAATTATACAACTTTATTAATGTACTCACAACAGACTAAAGCTGAAAAAATTTCAAATGCTTTGTTTCATAAATGTTGAAATCCCGTAAGAAAACAAAAGCTTATATAATAAAAATGATTTTTTTTTTCATTAATTCATTTTGCATTGCACAGGCATTGTGTGGTGTTGTTATGTTTCAAGTACAAGCGACATTTCATCAGGAACAATCGCCAAAGCAGGGCTTCCCGAGACAAACAATTCTTTTGTACAAATCTTATATTACGTGTTTTAAACTTATTATCATTTAAAAATATGTATACAGATAAATCACATGCCATATGTACAATTAGTGATATTGGTCTACTAAAAAAATTGAGGGTTATTCATTTGAGCAGGTTCAGACATATAGGGAACTATTTCTTTTAGAAGTATATATAAAAATTTCTTATAGGTTGATGGAATAGAGTTAAAAACTGGATTTCCATAAAAAATTAACTGGTAGCAATTGAGGTATGGTTTTCTTTATTGTATATAGTCTGTTTGAGAAAATAAAAATGGAATTACTTACCTTTAATATTTCCTAAAAATTATTTACATAACAATGTTTTGTACAATTGAACCAACTAAAATTATAACCATTATAATTTCTTAACCTTTAAAAATATACCTATAACTTCATTTCATCAAAAAATGAAGTTAAAATCAACATGGAGAGGAAAGTAATGAAAAATATTTTGTTAAATATATAACAGAATAATACATGGAAAAAAAATAAGAAAATAGAAGGCAAATGTTTACTTTTTAAGAAATCTGAACACCATAACGTTATTTTTCAAACCTTATATCTCTTTGAATCCCATTTTAAAAGGATTAAGTTTTTTACTACTTATAAATGAAAGAAACCTAGACAAGTTGAGTGGTAAACTTGAAAAGCTGATGGAACTGCATTACTTTCAATTAGAAAAATACAAAATCATCATGTTAACTGGAATATTATGAAAATAGTATTATACTTGAATATCCCTCATGGAATTTATGGCAATTTAATTAATTTAAGAGAAAGTATTGCAACAATGTTTGTTGTAATATGATAAAATTTCAAATTTCCATAAATTAATTACTGAAAACTGATAATTATAAAAATAGGAAATTTTTGGCCTCTCAGACCCACGTAACTTGAAGTTTTATAATTTGAGAAAAACAACATTATAACATTAATTTTTTAATTCAGAGAAAACATTGTTTGGAAATAGATAAAATAATGTTTATGGTATGTATTTTTTTTGTTTTGATAGAGATATTCTAGATTTATTTTTCTGCCATAAGTTTGGAAGTTTATAAATTTAATAGAATTATGAAGTAAATAGAACTATTCAACTACTGCTTATAAAAGTTAGATGGAAAAAAATATTCTACACAAATTTTTATCTCAAGTAAATACAAATAAATATTAAGCTGGCTAGATTACACTAGTAGGATGTAGTTCATTGTTAATTACCAATAAGTACCCTTTGATAGTCTCCAAGAATGTTATGCAGGTCCAATGTATTAAGGTAATTCTCAAATAATTAACAATTTCATAGTCCCAAAAATAAAAATTCTGAATGTTTTTAGCTTAGCTCTTAGCTAAAACAACTAAAAAAAGAAACCCCTAAATATAATAAAAAAATTTGGAATTATTATTATTATCATGGCCAACAAGATTCCATGATGATGAAGCCATATATAACCATGGCAACGGTAAAATAAATTACTGTCCAATTATTAATGTCAAAATCTCGTTTCATAAGGCTAGCAATAATTAATCATAATATAATTCAAATAGTTTTTTTTTTAAATAAAAGGACATTAACTATATCTATTCAGCACAATGGTAATTCAAAATTTACTAACCTTTGACTTTTCCTTTACGGCCACTTTGCGTGTAAGGAATAAGAATGAAGGTGGTGGCTAATTTCATGTTTAGAACTTCAATGCAGAAGGAACATTTCAGAATCCTGGAAGTAATTATAATTTCTCTGTTCTCTGTCTTTAGTTTGAGTTTTTCTTTTTCCAAAACAATAAATTTTTTTCGGATTATATTTTGGAAAAACCTACAGCCTGTTCAAAAATGATAAAACACTAATTTAAATAATTTTTGTAAGCTTTCAATTACTGTTTTTTTCCTGAGAGATGTTTAAATTAAAATTTGTATATACAATACAAAATGTTGCTCTGGGATAGATATGGTAATTAGAGTTGAAGTACTCAATTAATTGTAATATAATTAATTCATCACGTCTATTAAAAAGAAAATTTCATGAGGCCATCATATAAAACAACATGGGTGGAAAGATATCCTTAGAAACCATTTTATTTATATGGGACTTGAAAATTGCTCGTAGTTTGAGAATCACACTTAAACAGCCATTAAAAAAGTTCCCATCATAATGAAGTGGTAATTTTTATTTAATTATTGAAAAATTGCTATTAGTGCTGTTTAATAAACAAATCAAGAGAAATAATAAGAGTTTATTTATTATTTCAGCAACTATTATTTTTAAAAATTGCTTTTAAATGTTGATTAAAAAAACATAGGATTATGTTAAATCTTGCTCTACAAAAATTAGTTTACACACATAAAGCCATATTTCATAGCATTTAGTTTATCTATAAATGCTTTTATATAATGTGCATTTATTTTATTTTACTTTTTTATAAACTATACCTCCAAAAAAGCATAAAATAACAATTTAAATGTACTTGAATTTTCATTTTTTTTTTGGATTTTTACTGCCCCTTTTTTAAAAATAAAGAATGAATATCACAATTTGCAAGGGCTAAAAACTGATGAAGATAACATTACAAAATAAGAAATTCTTTGAAATATTTTTATAGTGAATACATAGATTTTCACTCATTTTGGGTTTGATTATTTTTGAAAAAGTACCAATGAATTCACGTATACATTTCCCTTTCACTTATCTAATTTTTTAATAGCTTCATTAAACTGATAATATACTTTTATTTTTATTTTTTTAACGGCTTTGTTAAAAAAATTAAATTTTTTTCTAGTAACGTTTCAAGTTTTCTAACTAGCCTATATCTTATTTCCAAAATAGTGCTAAAATAAAATTATAAAGAGACCATCTTCTTGCTGCAAAGGTCAAGCCACTGACAACATAGTATTGGTTCTAGCCACTCTGGAAATGATAATTGGTTTAATTTTTCATAAGTAACTTTAATTTTTTTCTTTATCTCAATTTCAAATATAAATTTTAGACTTAAGATTTGTTTTGAAAATTTAGCATAAAGGAATTGGATCATTTTACAAAGAAACAATAAAACAAAAGTATGGAAGGCTAGATGATGATGGTGGACCTTACTTCCATATAACAAGGGTGAGCAAGCTTTCCTGTGAGACCCACAATCCAAATTTTCATGCATTATTTATAAAAAATCACACCATAGATATAATACAATTTTAAACAGAATTAAATTAATACAGTTAAATAGTTTACAGAGTTGTATATACTATAAAGTTTATGTAATATATAGAAAAATGTAACAAAATATAAAATATATTTTTCAATTTTTAATGGGTGCCTAAATTCAAAAAGAAACAATATGCAGTTCTAAGAGCTGCATTTTCCTACAGTTTTCATATAATATTTGCTCAGTATAAAGTAGTTAGATTTTATTACTTCATGCACAAAATAAATATATATATTTATATAAATATGTGTATGTGTATAATTTAGGTCATGTATTTAAGTGCTGTAATAACTTGTACCAAATTTCTAATAAGTGTTTACAAATCTTGATTTGAAAAGTGAAGAAATATTATGTGAAGATTGCTTCCAAATAAATTTATATTCTACTTCACTTTGTGGTTATTTATGTACATATTAAATAAAACATTCCAAGTTAGGTGTATGATCCAACCTCAACTGCTACCAATCTAGTAATTTCTGCTTAGATACATTTTGCTAAGAAATAAGTATACATTAAATCCTATATCTACAAAGATATGTACATGGTTGAAAATTCATATATGAAGGTAAGCTCTGAAAAAACGCGTAAAGGAAAATGACAATACTAATAAGAGATCTAACGTGAAAAGAGGCAAGCTCCATGCATTGGTAATTGTCGTAATGCAACATCATGTGCCACTGAGGATGTTGTGTGCTTTGAAACCACAAAAAATTGTTTCCAAACATTTACGAGAACAGTGCTTTTATAAAAAAGCACTCTATTTTACAAATGTAAATCTTTTTTAGTTGAAAACAATTCAAAATGGTTTCTTTAAGGTGTAAGTATTATAGGGTGGGCCAAAAGCAAATTTGTACTTTATTTTCTTAAGATAGTGAAATAACTTAATTTTACCTTAAGTCATTGTGACAAATTTATTATTAAAAAGTAATGAGATATATTTATTTTGTTGAAATGTGTGTAGTCATCAAGTTAAAAACCAATATGAAAATATTGGATGGGGTGTAATCATTGTGTATAATAATTATCTTAAATTTAATTTTATATTTAAGGATAATTTAAAGTTAAATATGGCCGAAGAAGTAAAAATGCTTATATTAAGATTTAATTAGGTTCAAATAAAGAGAAATATAGAGCTATTACGTTTCTTGTTGTTTTGATTATTAGATGAATAAATTGGTCTTTACACAAGTTTTCTTCCATTCAGAGTTTTTGTTTTCATTGTTTCTATACAAAGATATAAATTAATTTGTAGCATTTAATATGTGTTATGAACTAAAGAATAATAGTGATGAAACAAATTTATTTATTTAATAGAGGAAAATAATTTCATATCATTAAATGATATTGTATTAAATGTAAAATGCAAGTTTTCGAAGAGGATAAGAGTGAATATAATAAATATTTATTAATTAAAATAAAATTAACTAAAATAAGTTTAATGGTTTCATATATACTTCCATATTATAATTTTTGCCAGATTTAATAAAAATTTAAAATCCCTCCTCATCAAAGCTTGGAATTCGAGAAAAACAATATTGTAGTATGAAGAAGAACTTAAATTTATTGATCTAAGCACGACATTTAGAAGGGTTTATGAGCTAATCAAGCATTTGTTAAATTATATTTTGATATTATAATAAAGTTTATAATTATAATAAATATTATTTCATATACCACAATTAGTCGTATTATGAGATTTTCTCTCACAAAAATTTACTTTTTAGAGTGTTTACATATGCCCTTGCATTGCTGATTTGAATTTCTGTTTTACCTTCATTATTCACACAGCTACATTACCATAAATGATACTACTTACTTGTGAGACATTCTTTCACCACGCAACTAACCATGAAAATATTATTTTAAATTTTAATTTTATATGATTTAGCTTGCTAAACTAGATAGTGAGTATTATGATGAGATTCAGTCACTTTTGAATGATTGCATTATAAACACATTTGCCCTCAACTTAGTATATTTAGGGGCCAAATTTACTATTCACGACCAGAGACTTGTTCAGATTAAATGTTTAGGCTTAAAAATTATTTTCAACTGCAACTTAAATAATTTAATAAATATTTACATAAAATTAATACTTTTCTTTTAACTCAAAAGCAATGGGTACATTGTATTGCTAAATAATTACTGTTACTTTGTCCTTATTTAATACAGCAAAATAAAGTAGAATGCGATAAAATTAACATGTGAGAGAAAAACTCATACTTGACCAATAGGATTATAACAGATCTAGCAACGAATTCCGGGTTAAATATTCAATATATCCATCCTTGTTTTATAAATTTTAAATTAAAAACTGACATTTTATGAAACATAATATAATAATTTATGGTCCATACAATAGTTGGTTACTTCCAAGGCAAACTTATGTTCATGTTAACGAATAATAAGAGTAACATAAAAATAGTTAATTTAAAACAATATGAAAAGGAAGAACTTAGAGCCTTCTATATACTCTATTAGTCACTATTTAGAAGATTAAGAATTAAAAACTCACATAAAAAGAAACACTTTTGAGGAGTCTGACTATTTTTCCTATTTAATGAAATATTATCACTACTTATAAGGTAATTATGTCCTCTTAAGGACAAGGTTAACTCAAAGAAATAAAATTGTTACCAACCAGAAAGAATGGTCACCTGAAGAATTAATGGAAGGATAATAATAAAAACAAATCTAGTTTCCAAAATGCTTTGGCCTACCCTATACAAGGAATCTGAATATTGTATTGAAATGAAGTATTTCATATTTATATATTTTTGCCTTTATTTCTCAAAAGAGAACATTATTCCAAAACGTACCCACTTTTCCCCCTTTGATTATTCTATTTTCCTATTACATTTATCTGGCTACTTGTGACAGAGAAAACTGAGACAAAGGATAGATTCGAAGAACAATAGTTTTTCTTAAAACATTTACATATTTTTTTCCTATTTGTTACCTAACTTATTATCATGATTCTGCTCTCCAAGGACGTGGACAGTGAAACCATTCTTATGGTTATCAATTGCACAATTATGCCGATGAAAATTTTATTAATTGTATTATAAGTTAAGTAATCTATTTAAAAATGAAATTACCAAATTTTTTTTTGTGTTCTACAAAAGGGTTTTAGGTTTCACTGGCACACTGACCCATTTTAGACTGCTTGACATTACATTCTGTTAGAAATTTTACCGAGCTTTACCATGGGTTCAGAATCACAATGATCAAACCTCATATCTTATAACTAAGTTCTACAACATATATGTATATATATTCTTAACTATAGTACATGATTTTATTTTTTGTTTGAAATTTCATAGATTATAGTATACAAAGCAGGAGGCCAAAAGAAGAGACCTCATACATATTTAGAATTTACTCTCCAAATCCCAAAACACAGGTATTTTTTAGTACTAAGAAGAAAGTATTTATGTATTTTTTTTTTACTTTTAAGTTTTATAATTTTTCTTACTTTTTTCTTTTTCTTTTTTTTTTTTTTGTGAAGTGTTTAATAAATGTCATATGTAACGCCTGTATCGCAATGCAAAAGTTGTATAAACTATTTTGATACAGTAGGTTATTATTGTCGCCTATCTTGTTTTATACAATATATTTAATTATACAATAAGACTGTATATAAATATACCCAATATTTTTAACATACACACATTTTCGATGTTCTAAACGTAGCAAATAACATACAATTTACAATTTAGACATTAAGAGGCATAGATCAGGCGCCTTAGGCCTTAGCAATCGTATAAATTTTAAGTGTACAAATATATATCAGCTATTGATATGATTTGATAAATTTTAGGAAAACCAAAAGTTCAAATGAGATCACCTGTCTTAGACTTATACAAAAATAATATCCTCATAAAGATTTTGTTCCCAGTTTTAATACTGAAAATCACAAAAAAACGAACACTCGATTATTTGTATTAACATTAATAAAATGATTTTAAAAACTAATGGGAAAAATGCAAATTTAGGCTACACTTAAACATTTACGACTAGAATTTTTTTTAGAAAAATTATTATTCCTTTTTACATTTTAAATCAAGAAAGTTGGGAATATCCAATAAACTGAAAAAATACTTTTCTTATCAAAAAAAAAAAAATATTATCAATCTATATTTAAAATTATGTATCTTTTCATGACGATAAAATAGAGTAATTTGTAGTAACAGTATTATAAAAATACAATTTACTCTTACAGTAAGTATAAAAGCTTTGAATAATAGCAAGTTTTTCTAATTTATACATTTGCCTAGGAATGTAATTTTGATATTTTTAATAAAATTCAGATTTTGATCTCTCAATTAAAGTAATATCAACGGTAACAGTTAAAACAACTATATAAATATAGATATATACATTTACAATAATCACCTCCATTTGTTAATGCTATTATTTTATTTATTTTTTTTTAACATCCCCTTCTGAAATTTGTAAAACAATGCTCCATTTTCTCTGTGTAATACATAGGTCTTAACATTGATAAAATTATCAGAAATTCATAAAGATATTTATTTACACTTATTAATCTAAAACAAATGATAATCTTTCTTTCATATTAATTAAAATTTGTAATGATAGATAAAATAGAAATTTATTTAAATTGATCAAAACAACTAAGTTTTGTTTGTTCTTAAATTGATTATTTTTTAAAAATAGATTATTTTTTTTATGATATAATCTAAGGGTAATAGTGACTACGGAAGCCTGATTTCAGTAAGTAGGTCCCATACTGACAGAACTTTTTAAAAATTGGCAAAATTATGGTAGAAATATGTAATATTAGATTATAGTTAACAATCAGAAAATTTAATTTGAAAATCTATAGCAATCCTGAAACATTTTATAATATTATAAGATTTCTTGCTGCTGAATAATCATAAACTTATATTTTTCCCGATTTTCATTATGAAAGCCAAGGTGATAGTCAAGTGAGTTCAAGATGAGACTGCAGAATGCGATGAACTGTTTTATGAAATTCACTTGTGGAATCTCCAAACACTCTCATATTTTTAACAAGATTTTGTTGAGTTAGTTTTAATATCCTATCTTAGTCCTAATCTTGAAGGACAAAAAAAAAACTCTTATCTTTTTTTATGGTAATGTTCCATCTACTTCTTTAAATACATGTTTTCAACTTATCAACTGATGTATTACTTCTCATAGAACTGTTTCATTTCATATAACTGAGTTATTTATGCTGTAGAAATTCATATCCAATTGATCTATAAGAATTCCTCTTGAATATCCGTATGACATTAATTATTCTTTACCTTCTTAACTATTAATCATTACAAATACCAATAATTTATGAATGTTTACTAAGTTTGGTCTTCTTTTATCCTTCCACTTCGTTCAGTTGCATACTTTGAAGTAAGTGCCTGATTAATTTTAGAAACATAATATATATTTCTCGTATGTTATATGAGATATAATCTTGACATTTCATCTTTTTATTTTTTATTTTTTATGTTGTAGAAGAGATTTCAACAATGTGCATTTATGTCTAATTGAGATAAATGTTCTTGTATATTTACAAAAATTCATTCAACGACAGCCATTTCACAAAATTGAATGCATGTTAATACATCAGTTGGAATAAAGTACTATTTATGTCTGTCTCAGGTATTTTATTGGAGTAAAAAAAAAGAATATATACATATATATATATATATATAGATATATAATTTTTTTTTTTGTAAATATCAAGACTTTATGTGTAGTATACATTTTTTAATATTATATTATCCTTTCTCTTTCAGTATTTTCTCCTCACTCTGAAATCAGTCAACCTACCACTGTTGAAGATTCCCATTTTTTAACTATAGCATGAAGCAATTAATGTATGAGACTGCAATTATTAATTTGATATGGAAAACTGCATTTATGTGTTTCATTGTCATCCATGGCTTTTATTCCTCCAATAAATGTAAAAGTAAAAAAAAAAAAGTATCAACAAAACTTTATTTTAAAATAAACTTTATAGTGCTCCTGATTGTAAATAACCATGTGAGAAACAGGAAAAGCTTTTCTAAAAAACAATTCTGCCTGGTTGAAATGCTAAAGAATTTCCATATTTTTAGAATCTCTTTCAATGACTTCATCAAGTAACAATTGAATAAAATAAAACATTAAATGCTTAATATGAAAGACTTTTAGAAAATATTAGAAGCAAAGGACATTTGCCTAACGATGAGTATTAAATAAATTGCTAACAATTTTAATAAAGCATAATAATTTATCCAAATTGTTTTCATTGACTTAATCTTATATGATTAATGATATTTTAATATTAATTTAAAATAATATTTATTATTTTTTACATAAAAAAGTTTGCAGCATCACACGGTCATTAGCAGAACAAGTTTATCTTTGCTAGACAATAACA
The DNA here is from genome assembly GCF_000696795.3 of Halyomorpha halys. NCBI lineage: Eukaryota > Metazoa > Arthropoda > Insecta > Hemiptera > Pentatomidae > Halyomorpha > Halyomorpha halys. Next base: position 2,587,389 of record NW_027111449.1, read on the forward strand.
TCAACTCAAAATTTTGTGGTTAATTTAGATTTGTAATAGATATTCTTGAATAAAACTTAAAAATAAAATCTTAAAGAGTCTAAGATTGTTATAATTATAAATAATTAAAAGAAATTTGAGATGAGTCTGCTAATGTTAGGACTATTTTTGATTATTGCACCTTAAATATAATAAATAAATAATAAAACATGTTGGGCCAAATTGATTTTTCAAATTTTTTTAATCTAAAAATAGGTGGGAAAATGAGATAATAATTTGTTAAATACAACAAAGTAGTTACTTTACTCCGGATTAAATGGATCTAAAAAAGTTATTTAATCAACTAAAAAACTTTGAAAAGATTGTTTCAGAAACTTTGAATGGACTGATTAATTCAGAACTTAACACTTTGACTGACATCCTACAAATATTATAACTCTCACATGGCAACTTTTATAGTTTTAATCTCAGAACGACTCTAGAAACAGGGGAAAATATACATATGCAGGAATGGAACAGATTAGCTTAAAAGAGGGCTACATCATTTAAACTGTACTGGTCCCAGCTTTGGATATATTTACCATTAATACAACAATTTAAGTACATAATGTTATAAAGTAAGACTCGTGCAAATTGTGACAGCAATTCTGGCTAACAGTATGCCGAACACTGAGAGGAACAGAGAATATGAATTACTGCATCATAGGTTATATAAAATCAAAGACTTATTCCAATTATGAAATTAATGCGGCTTCATGTATAAATGTGATACCATCAATGTTCTTGAAATAAATATAGAAGTTGAAATATTGCATGGTATTTCTAATAGTGATTAAAAGAGAGGGACATATAAGCGTAGTTCAATTCGGTTTCTAAATTCGCATAATGCTACAAGGATACATATGGGTCTTACGTATCCTTAAAATTCAGATAGTTCTTTTTAAAATGCTTCATTATAATTAATGGGTTTCCCTTAAGATTAAGTACGTATGGTTAATAATTATTATTTCAGTATGTTAAAGCCACAAAGGACAGATACAAAGAGAACAAGAGCTAAATGCAACATGTTACACATATATAATAACTTTCTAAACACTCAATAACATTAACGTTTTTAATATTAAAAATACATATCATTAGAGCTAACAATGTTTTACACAATACATTTTATATTAACCTACTTATTTTTGATGGAAATATGCCATATACACTGATAGTATAGAAAGATAAAAGTATTTCGGATTATATATTAACATTGATGTGGATGGAGGATAAGTACACACATGACAGATACGTTTGATTGTTAGCAAGCATTTAAGTCAGGGTGGGGTGGAAAATAAAAGGTTCAAATTATACTTTAGGCAAGAAAGAAAAGGCAAAAATGTTAAGGGAATACTCCGACATTAAAGCAATTACTACGTACACACTCTAGTTGGTACAAGTTTTAAAAGTGCCGACCATGTTTTTTCCGTTAAATCCAATGGCTTTGTGTTCTCATTTTAAGTATTTTTTCCCCTTTCAATAGAAAAAAAAAACAAAAAAAAAAACAAACAGGGAGTTTATCCCTTTGGCCCAGGGAAAGAAATAAAAGTCGTTTAAGTTGAGAGAGGAAGGCTGCTTTAAGAGAATGAGGTTATCCATTATGCATTGGTTGCCTCTTTTCTCTGCTCTTTGCCTCAAATTTCTATTCTCCAAGATTTTGGAGCTTAAAACAGTAACGGACTTCTGACGATATACTTAAGCATGGTTCGTTCTTTACTGTTCCACAATCTTTCACCAAAGAAACGTAGCCACTCATACAATAAAAAATTTTTTCATAGGAAGTTGATTTAACTTTTTTTTTCACTCCTCGGTATATAGGAAGTTTAATTTTAATGATAAAATTATATGAAATAAGGAAATGTTGTGTTCTCAGTGTAAGGCGATTTGAAGAAGATAAAAGAATTACTTATAACGAACATTAGAAACGGAAATGAGGCATGCTGAGATTAGAAAATGTAAAACCTGTCTGTGTTTTCCAATACGATTCACAACAATCAGCAAACGTTCAAGCACATGGGTGTTATGTTTTTCCCATTCAAATCCTATATCGCCCAAGAACCTGACAGTTTGCTGATAGTTTTGAATCGTGTTCCCATATACCTGCACTTACATAACTAGAAGAAAAAAAAATTAAATGAGATAATTTGGCTTCAATGCCGTGATAGGCATTAAACAAGGTATCCAAGTACTACTCCTCGAGAGATTAAAATTGATATGTGAAATATTAATATGTTTTTTAAAGTTGAATAACATTATAATTGGTGTGCCCACTGGGAAAGTATTCCATCTTGGTGCATGTTTGAGAAAGTATACAGAAAAAAAATAACGAAGAGAGAAAGGGGAAAAAAAAGGGTACACGTTTACTTTAAGAAAAAAAAAGAAGGAAAACGGGAATCTACTTAATAAAGATGATCCTGCCTTCTTAATAATGCCTACTAGGCTTCTTCGATTTTTTGACAAATGATGAAACTGAGAGTTATTTTTATTTAATTATCGTTGCTGCTTTTTATTAATTTATTATTTTTTTTAATGGGGCTTATTAAAGTTGTGAATTTTAACAAACAGATAATTATAAATATAAGCCTAAATATGAAAAAACACAATTTGAAAAAATCAGACAAATCTTAATTTGAGTAAAATTAAACAATCAAATGGTAACATCCTGGAAAATTAAAAAAATTATAAAATTTTAAAAGCTGGATATTTATTTTTTAATCTAAAATTCTTTGCATGTTACTAATACTAAAATAAACTTACACAATCAGTTACCTGCAGTCACTAAACACTTTTTTGAAGCTACAAAATTGAATAAATTTAAAAAATAATGTTGACATGAACCTGTTTTACCATGAAAACAAAAATAATTGAAAAACTAAAACTAATGATTTAAGTGAAAAGAAAACCGATAAGATCCAATTTGCGAGTTCCAATCCCTAAGCAAGCAGAAGCGCAAAGCCCCTCTCTCTCAACTTAAAATGACTCAACGGGCGTGAATAGGGGAAGGATATGGCATGCAGAGAGCGATCTACGCAACCGGATGCGGCTTCATTATACCGGAGTTTTTGGAAGTTTCCTCCTCGTCGGGGAAGCTGGAGATTTGTCCACATCGCCTTCTGCGAACAGACAAGTTATTTCCTTTTACGTCTTCCCTTCCCTATATTCAATACCCTACTGGCAAAGTTCATTATTCAGTTTAATTCAATATTGGGTGAGTTGTGGATTTGGATAATGAGGATTAGCTGGAAGTTTAAAATTAAGCAGAGTTTTGTTTGATAGTTTGCACTACTGAAGTACTCGAGGTTTTGACCTACCGAGGCCGATGGAGAGACCTTCCCCGGAGTTTTTTCTTGCAGTCGAAGGAGTCGGTTCATCGAGTAAGTCACACATCCTCCTGTCAAACAATTACAACTTTATTTTACGTAATTTGACAAGTAGTTTTAGTTAAGCAACCCTCGGTTTCCTGGTTCAGAAATTAATAAAAACAATAACAACCAAATGGTACTCAAATGCCTGTCAACAAAAAAGGTTACTTATATATTCGAGCTGCTGAACTATATTCCTGTAGTTACAAGTTATAACCTGACACCGCAAGCTGAGTCGTATTTATTTGAATTTAAGCCCGACTTTTACTGATCCATTGTGGATTTGTTTATCCAATCTGAGCGAACATTGCGAGCAGGCGTCGTCAGCAGTGTTATTAATATATTGATATCCAATAAGAATAATAATAAAATATTAATAATAATTGGGTAGGTTATAATCTGTATTTGATAGAAATCGAGTTCGGAGGGTCTAATATGTGAAAACCAAAAAGAGTCTCTATTAGTAATGGAAGTATTCAAGTACTGGGAGAATAATATATCAACCTTTTTAAGATTGATAGCATATAGCACAGCACAACCCATTTTCAAGAGGTAGAATATAAAAATATTATTGTTCCTTAATTACATTGGATCTTTATTACTTAAATCTATGGAAAATGTCTGCAATGTTTATCAATTTGAATCTTTATCGTTTTATACTAAGTAAGGTTTAGTGAAAAGTTCTTTATAACTCAATACTACTTTTATCGATTTTTCGGGGCTCTTTCACATCTTCTGGATGAACTATCTAATTTGAGTACCATTTCATGTTTGTTGATCTATTCTAAGAAAATTAAAATAAAATGATAAGTTACAGGAAAATATGAATTTAGAGGCATATTTAAAAATAAAACCTACAAATCGTTGCCATGCTCAACGAGTAGTTCAACTGAATCTCCTGTCCTGTCCATGATGGAACAAACTTCTTCAAATGTTTTGTCGACCAATGATACACCTCCCCATTCCAGAACCTGGCATTTGAAAAGATCAAACTCGTCAATTCATAATTTTTTAATACATATATTAAATATTTAAAGATCTAATTTATATAATAAAATACCTTGTCGCCTTGCTGAAGACCTCCTTTCTCTGCAGGGCCTCCGGGAACGGTCCATACAATGTATGCGAAGAGCCGCCCGTCGAGTCCAACCTTTCCTCCCACCACTCGCATCCCGAATCCTCTCGCTGTCGGACAAACTTAAGTCAGAAATACTTTTAAATATTAGTCCTTGTAGTATTGGAATATTAACCACTATCCACCAAAAGTAAATATTATAACAGTTCATTCGTTCAATACTGAGTGAAAGGAAAAAATCATTCATCTACTATATTGACGGCTCACTTCACATTTGTGCCAAGTACATTTTCACTGACTTTACTAACAATACAATTAAATGTTCTATCTTTTAGGAAAATTACAACTTGACAATTAATTTTTTGATTGAACAGATAAATTCTAAATCAGTTGAGAAAAAAAAGAAGAAAATTGACAAGTTACAATTTTCCTAAAAGAGAGAAACTTTCATTGAATGATTTGTAAATCTAATAGAAAATTAGTCAGTACCACTGTGAGGTAAGCCATCGTGTAATGAGTTGGTTAAGCAGAATGTTTCCACACCTGGTGCGGTGTACTGTTTATAACAATTGAATAGAGTCCTTATTATGGAAAATGTAAATAACCTCATAATATAATAGATTATTAAATGAAGATATAATAGAAAATTGTTGAGCAAAAGTACCTCATTAGTTATACAAAAAATAATAGATGTAAATTAACACACATGAAGTAACTTAGGGTAGGGCCAAGCAATTACTTCCTAGTTTGTAAGAGTTATATTTTAATGTTGATGTAACATTTTATTTCATAATAAAAGTATATGGTGAGTTAAGTGAAGAACACACGTATAATACACGTATTCTGGCCGGTCAGAATTTCGGCCCTTTATCTGGGCTAAGAACTAAAGTGATAATAGCCATACTTAATAAAAGGAATTACAGAATGATTAGAAAATAAGAACGGGTACATCAAGAGTATTGAAAGAAAATGTATTTTATTATAGGAAGATAAAATATATGTATATGGAAATTTAGTAAGTAAATATAACTACAGAATGAAAGTTATTTAAAATGAAGGTGATGAAAAAAGTGAGATAGAAAACATATACAAATAAAATAGTGGAACTAAGATAAACGGCATGAGGAGATATGAATATGAATAAGATAATGTAGTTAGTAAGTGTATTACAAAAAATAAATAAAATATATTTAAAATTAAAGTTATGAAAAAATATGAGAAAGAAAATAATGTAATT
>NW_027111449.1:2593218-2629889 GCF_000696795.3 Halyomorpha halys
TATAAATTATTTAAAATTAGAGTAATGAAAAAGAAAAGGTATATAACCCAAAAGGAGTAATTAGTAAATAAAGCAATAATTAGATATAGTGAAGATAACTTAGTAACGAGGGTAAGGAAAAAAGAATAAGAAAATGGAGTAAGGGTTTAAAAATAAAAATAAAAATAAAATAAAATGTGAAGAATATAGCGACAGGTGCAGGCCTGACACTACACACATAAGTAAGGTAGCCGATTTCACAGTTAAAAGATACGTTGAAATAAAACAGGAAACGGCTAACGGTTAAAAGTCAAGAATAAGTTTACAAGTCAGGCTGTTTTAAAGGTAAAAGTAAGAGAAATAAAAAGTGACAACAAATAATAAGAAAAAAATATGTAGAAATAAAAGTAAAAGAAAAAATTAATAAAAATAATGTTAATGTAAGGAATTGTCAAAAAAGTATAACATTAAATTAATTATTTGGGAATATACTAGGGATACGTTTTTTACATCGGTTTTTAAATTGATGGAAGAAGGTTCGAGTTGAATATAAAAAGCTCTTAGGGATGAGTTTTGTCATGGCTGCGGGCTGTTTTAAGTATTGACGTTTTATCAAAATCAAAGCAATGGTTCAAACATAAGGTCTTTTAGAAGGTTTCTGGTTTCACCAATGTATGAGCAACCAATGTTGGGAGTGGAGCAAGGGAGGGTATCCCAAATACGATATGGCATCGGTGTAATAGAGGAATAGGATCCTTAAGATGCAAGTAGATTTTAGACAGTTTGTTATGGAATCTGAATGAGAGAGGATATATATGGTAGTGACCAGTGTAAGAGTGGAGAGGGGTTATGAAAAAATAGTTGAAGTGATGAGACAATTTTTGAAGTTGTTGATTCATTAATCATATGGGAGGGAAAGTTATTAGTTACGAGCATTTGTTTTATACGGTGTATGTTAGTTTCATGAAAATGGAAATCAGAAAAGGTATAGCAAGGCTGAATAAGGTTTTAAGCTACGTTAATTTTTTGGTAGTAAAGTGGTTGGGAGAGGTAGTTTAAAAGTCTGGGTGAGTAAATTGGTTTAGTGTATCAGTTGGGGATATAGTGTTGTCTAGGTTTCTTATGACCAAGAGATCGAGAAAAGAAAGGGAGTGATTATTTTCAAATCCAACTCTAAAGTTAAGGTGAAAGTGGTAAGAATTAAAGGTAGATAAAATATCAGGGATTGAGGACGAGGAGGTGGTCATCTATATATTTTTAATAAGGATTATGCCAATTAGAAAAAGTAGGATAATGAAACTAAGCAAATCATGAAGGAGAATGTTGAAAAGATCGGGAGTCAGGGGATTCCCCATCGCCAGTCATGAAATTTGGTTAAAGAACTGGATAAGTAAGTTATTACTTATTTATGTTCTTCACTAACAGCATTCCCAACCATGTTCTCCTCATATATAATGAAAATAATTCTTAAAGTCTACTGTTGTTGAGTTCGATCATTTGTAGAAAGAAAAAGAAAATATCAAATCAATGTGCCAAACGTAGCAATACATTTGACGAAATGGTCCTAATGAGGATCTCGATGAAGTTTTGGCTCTTGTTATCATCACATTAAATGCTAACAATTTTAGTATTTTTAATAAAATAATACTAAATGTGGTAATATATAACGGTCTAAGCCTTTTGTTCAAACATTTAATCAGGTCATCGATATAAGATACCTTTTAAATGTTCTTATATGAAAGACGACCAATGAGCACAGGGCTTTAAATGGATGAGCAAATTAGTCGTTAGGGGCGTAAGGATGAGGCGAAGGTTAGCAATCTCTGGACCATTAGGGACCAGGTTTTACACAGATCCTAAACCTGTTAGGGAACCTTCCCTACTAATTCCCTAAGTGTAATCCCAGCTCTTCCTTCCCACTTTCTCAATCTCGGTTCTGTCCAGTAGAGGCTTAAAACCTTGCTTTTTCAAACTCCTATCTTCACTTCTTATTTGAACTATAAACAGAGTTTTTTTTTTTTTACAATTTTCACGGAGAAAACAAAAAAAGTCGATGAATTAGTTATTGCAGATGAGCTATTAATTAATCATTCACAAAAGCAAGTCCAACATAACAGGGAATAGAATAATTATTATTTTCTTTCTCATCTAAGGTAAAGAATATTCCTTCGAAATGGTACTTGGAGATCCCTTAACTAACACTTTCTATGATCTTTTAGTGATAAAAGTATCAGTAAAAAATGAATGTTGTAACGTCGTATATAACATCCTAACATTTTCCAAATTACGACCGATATTTTCTTTAATAAACTTTTTTTTTTTTTTTTAAATAATTTATTTATTGATATTTACAACTGTATACATATATACACATCAAGTAAATTTGCTGTAAGTGATATTATGACATGATAAAAACATGTGGAGAATCTACCCATTGATAGAACTCCAAAAACATTTCTAAAGGAGAAGATCTCGAGGGCATCTTCTTTTCAGACGTCTAGGAGAATTATTAGGCACTGAAGGAGAAGCCAGATTAGAAACAAGTTGGTTTGGGTGGTTGGAAAGTTTATTATGGAAGGATTGGTATCTGGTTCTGGCCAAATCGGCAACAAAGGGGACATTGAGGTCCTGATGGATGATTTGATTTGCGACAAAGTAAGGAGCATTAAGGATTTTGGACTGTAAGGGGATTGGATTCGAGAGGAATTAGATGGTTTAGTGGAGCCCCATAGCTCAACTCCGTATGTCCAAATAGGCCTTATAATAGTCATGTAGATCAGTCTTTTGTAATGGATTGGAAGTTTGGACCGTTTGTCTAGTAAATGTTGTAATAGTCGGAATCGACTAGCAGTTTCCTGTCTTTTCAGTCTTGTATTAGGATTCCATGTCAGTCGTTTTTCCAGATTTAGTACTAAGTAACGGATCTATTCAACAGGAATGAGTGGAGTATTATTAATTTCACACAATACTGTTAAGTAAATCAAGAGCCAAATCTAGACCGATCTATGAGGAAACCTCAATTTGATTATAAGAAATTAAAGCTTATTATACGTAGAAAGTTTTCTGAATGTGGGTTATCTTTATCTTCATAAAAATTACAGAAAAACTTTCACCGGTAAAATGGAATTTACAAAAAAATATTAGACTGAATGCTATTTTGGCCCCCATAATACCTGTTTTTTCCAACACAAGGGGAGAAGCTCGGTTCGGACTCCTGGCAGAATGGAAATATTGTACAGAGGATTGAACATGTTTACGATTTTATTTTGCTTTCAGTTTAATTTTATATTTGTTTACTAATTTGTTATCATTTAATTTATATATCTTTGTAAATATGGTGTGAATGTTTTCTCATAAATATTAACAATGTCTGAATTTATGCTAAAGAATGTAATGCAGCAAAATAAAGGGGAAAACAACTTTTGAAACATTCAAAACTATGTACCTGTAACTGCATCGACAAAAGTTACATGATCTCTGTTAAACAAATATGGATCTAACACATACAAATGTTTCTGACCCTGAAATCAATTGTGATAGATATGACTTTTAAATATTATATAATCATTACTTATATTAAAGTAGAAAATACTTACTCCTGTGGGCTTTGTCTGTCGGGTCTCTTCTCAGATTTACTCTCCTCTTTGAAGTAGTTCTGGAACCTTACAGAAGAAGTTCAGGTTTGATAAAATTGAATATTTACTTAACAAGTCATACATTTACAATATTAGTTACTAATATAGAAATATCTACACAATAATAAACTTCAGGTATCATTTCTCGCATTGTTGTTGTAACTCTCTTGAATGAGTTAAGATAAAAAAAGGGTGGGCAAAAATCAGAGGATAAAACTTCAAATGCTTATTTTGAATAAAAAAAAAAAATTACTTTATTGAAAAAAAGTATTACAAATCTGTGTGATATGTGAATATTAGTTGAAAAATAATATATTGCAATAGAAATAAGTTTATCTCTAGCACTATAAAGCCAGTTGCCGGATAATCTAATTAACATTTGAAAACATCGGCAATCACGGATTTTTTTTCTAGGTTATGTAGGTCAAATTTTGAGTCCTTCGCGTAACTCATACGAGACAAATGGTTTTATCAGATAAAATTTGATTTTGGAGAAACTAGCATGACATTTCGGATGTTTAACCATAATAGCGCACTTTGTTTTATTGTTATAAAACAACTCCAAAACTGTACACATTACAGACTAGTTTGTGTGTATTTTTTAAAGTTGATAAAATTAGCTACAATTTGAAAACAAAATGAGTTATGTGCGACCATTAATTTTAAGATATAATTTCGACCAGTCGATTTGTGTGTTTTAACTTATTTATTCATTACATTATTTTATTATTATTATTATTATTATTATTTGTACTTATTTATTTATTTTTTTAAAACTTATTTATCCAGTCAAGTATTTCTTTTAACCAATTTTTTATTATATTTTCCTTTAAATCTATGTAATAGTTTTGTTTTGGTAAAATGTATTTATTTGTTTGTTTTACTGTAAACTATTATTTCTCTGGTTTGATCTCAAATTGCTGTCTAATAGTGAATATGTTTTTATCGGGTCACTGGAGAGAATCTGAGAGGGGGAATTCGGGAGAGTGAATTTCTCGATCAAATAAAATAATAATTATGAAATGGTGAAAAGGAAGGGATAAGAAAGGAAAAGAAAAAAGGAATGAATTAAAATATTTGTATTCAGTGTGTAGACTGGAATTGATTGTAAAAGGAAACTGTGGGGAAAAACTGTTTTCTTTCTTTTTTATTATACCATGTAAATATATGTAATTTATATATGTCCGATCACGAATTGATTAGTATGATGTGTAATGCAGCAACCCGATGTAGTTGGGCAGCATAGATGAATAAAGAATTTCTTTCTCTCTTTCTAAACATTGACTATTTTTCCCTCAAAATCTAAAATTATTAATTTTCTCTTATTTTGTGAAATATTATCAAAAATATTCGTTCTATGACAACAACCATATTAAAAAAATTTCAAGTAAATTAAATTAACTTTAATTTTAGCCCATGAAAGAATGTGAAGGCTTAATGGTTCTTTTATATATGAAGTATAACCAAAAATATTGATAAGTGGACTTTGAGAGCAAAAATAATGTTCAAGTTGCAGTTATTATTATTTTTTTATTAGGATAAACCGAATAAATAAACAATAGGACTGTTCCAATGATCAATTATGTCTGTCAGGAACTATACGGAGCATGCGCAGTACGGTTTTTTATCTTTTTTTTAATACCTGTACTGTGTATGAGTTTTTGACAGTCAAAAGTGGCAAAAGTTGGAACATACCTAATACAAGCTGGGTGAATAGAACATGAATAATGTATTTATATCATGTACATTTTATTACAGTTTAATAACTGAGATGGTAGAAGCAAGAAGGGCACTTATACCGCATCTGTGATTTGATATATTGAAATTCTCAAACTTTCATCATACTAAAGCAATGACTTTTTCAAGAATTATTTTTTGGGATCTTTGCTTTTTAATAATACAGCCCTTATTAAAATAACAAAAATAATAATTGGGTGAATTTCATTTTTATTGAACTCTAAAATCAAAGAGAAAGATAATGAGAAAAGCTAAAGTGGAACTACAAAATTGTTCTATATCTATAAATTGTTGTACAAACTGCAATTGCGTAATTTAAAATTAGATATCATTTACATTAAATTTAAATCATTAAAAAAATAACGGTACAATACCTACTTTACAGGGGCTGAGTGTGCCCCAGGCTGCCGAATCAGCAGTGTCCACCTACGACTGAATGCCGACAAAATATATAATTATTTGTCGCAGCTGGAATCGAACCAAGGCCCGAGAAATAGTAGCACAGCGTTTAATTTAATAACATTTAATTGAAAGTGATCTGACATTTCAAATTTCAGAATAGATAATTTTAATAGTTAAGTTGGTTTCGTCTAATATAAATTTTATTTATTTCTTCCACACCTCGAAGTTGATAAGTTGCGCATATAACTTATTTCCGATGACACATATCAGATTGGAAGAAGAAAATCCTCAACAAATCCTCCCCTGTTCCGTGAATACATATCCTTCTTATCTCCCTCCGCGATTATATGTTGCCTATTTGTCAAAATGGTCCTTGTACCAGATAGTGGGAGGGTCTCAGAAAATAACTCTGGCACTAAACCTCCCTAATGCATCTACATCACTCCCTTCTATCGCAGTTATGGACAACATAACATGTTCAATATAAATGCTCAATTATTATTATATGCATTGTATATGAGATAGTCAGTTGGAAAACTCAATAATATCCTAACATATTTTTTTTCACAGAAAGTAATAATCCTGTTCTAATCCAATTTTATCCGAACGTTTCCTAAATTTGGCTTTTTTTTACGTATGTACTTATATAGATTTGCTGCTGTAAGAAGGTTTTATTAAATTTTGAAACAGCGTAAGTTCATTAAGCTTTCTTTAATAAGTACTTAACAAATATTGATAGAAGGATAACATTTTTACAACATGGAAAAGAGCTCGTATTTGAAGAGTTTTTTTAGCTAAAGTAAGTTTGCGAGTATGCTCTGTCTAATCAAACAGATATAATAAGTTATGCGGCAGGATGGATTTACGGCTTATATGAACTAAGCTAGCGAAATCCTACAGTTGTATTTGTTGGGGCGAGGGATGTTTCACGACTGAAAACCCAATCTCTTCCTCAGATTAAAAATGTTTGCAGGTTCGGGAATTAATAAAAAAACGGAGGACCTAAAAATAATCTAAAAAAAGTTAAAATAATAAGGAAAATGAAATAATAAAAATAACTTTCCGATTGAAAAACAATTTAATAATATTAAAATATAAACAAGTGAAATAAAGAAAATCAAGTGAATTATGAAATGAAAAATATTTAGATATTTATACAAACTAAAACAATTTGCATTATAGAAACAAATATAATTAAATTTTTCAATAATTTAATAGTTAGAGGCAGAAAGGAAATTTGAGGTTCGATGAATATGAAAAAAAATTATATATACATTACCACAACAAACCTCCTTATGTCCCTTATTTTTCGTAATGAATTCTCGGTAAATTTTAATTACTAAATAAAACTAACTTACAGTTTAAATAAGCTAAATAAACTTATAATTAACAAAAATTAAATAACCCAATTGGAAGGTAAATCAATAAAAAATTAAATTAAAAAGAAATGAAAATTTGGGCTTTAACAGTATTAAGTACTAAAAGCCATCAATAAAATTCCGAAGAGTAGACGAGGCGTTTTTTTTTTTTTAATTTAAAATTATGACCCATATTTAAGTTAACTTTAATACTCTAAACATTGAAAGGAGGTTAATTAGTGTTCGTAAATTTAGGGGAGCGGAGAGGCTCAGTGAGTAAGAAACTGTGCTACCTACTCCAAGTATCCTGGTTCTAATCTGACTGTGGCTGACTACTTATTCTGTAACTGTATCCGCAAGTAAACCCTCTGGGTAAGGAACCTTACGGGGTTCCCTCAGCCTCAATAAAGTGGGTACTTCCGGAATTAGTTTGGGAAAAATCTGGTGGTTGAGCGTGATCGTGAACTTGCTTACAAATTGCTGATTACCTGTTGTAGTGGTACACATTTTTATATTTAGTAATTTAACGCTGATTATGTCAAAACCATAATTTATGGACTTGAACCACTTCAGCTCTGAAATTAAACTTAGCATTTCACTGAACTCAATTGAACTTTGAATTTCTGTTGCTAAAACTGCATACTATTTATATTATATTCACTAAAGCGTATAATATTATTACTCTTACCGAAAGAAGCGTCACAGTCAACATCGTGTATGACTATTTTGATGGCCTCTCCGTCTGTGACCGAAGTCTGCCTTCGCATAGCTTCTGTGTCTGCGACCCTGGCCACTGGAGCGGCGATTGAAGCTCTAGTCTGCGATCCTCTGATCGCCGTGATGTCTGGTCTGTAACAACCAACTTGGATTTAGTTAAGTGACAAAGGTCTTGGCCTATCTTTATTCAAGAAAAATATTTAAATTTATATCGAGATTTTGAAAATGTTCGAATTAATAAGATATGTTAGATTTGAAAAAAAAAAAACAACCAAGAAATAGTAGTCAATAAAATATAATCACTGGGTAACCCATAATAGGTCATGGAAATTTAATACTCTTCTTCTATTTATAACTTCAGTTAATGATTATAACTAATATTACCTTCCACTATATAATTTTTTTGTTCTAAGCCCCATGGGTGCGTGGAGTTGAGGTCAAGATGGACAAAAAACGGGCTGAGAGGAAGCTATTTTACAGCATTGGGAATGCATTTGAAGGGGGGGCTGAGGAAATTTGATATTTTGGATAAGAGGTAGTGTTGTGTGTTAGTCGGAGCACACCAGGTTTGTTGTGTCAGTAACGGTTCAGTAACTTGTCCTCAGTAACTTAAATAAGGCCTCTACATTACTACTAAAATGTAGGCCTCTAACAGCCTACCTGTACATATGTCTTCAAAAGATGACACAGCAGCAGAACGGAACATCTAAATATATAGAAATTGTGATGCTACGTAAAATTAATACAAGCAACCAATATCGAAGTTGATCTTACACGTACAACAATAGTGATATTTATTATTTTTATAATAACCGGAGACTGATCTAACACGATTTAAAGGTAATATGAACAGGCTGGACATGCTCAGTACGAATTTATCGTTCTAAAGTCTGTTTACTAATTAGATAGCTGATATAATTATGTAAACTAGTAATATATACTAGGTTATTTTTTAATAACAAAAATCTTAGTAAATCAATTAAATTATTTGATTATTAACTTTTTAATTAGTTATTTCCCTGGCATTGGATTTTAGTTTAGAATAAACAAAAGAAACATTCTTAAGCGCTGGAATCAATAAGATCCTTCCCTTTTTTTGGAGTAGCTGTTAATAATGGCTGTATTTTAAAATAATTGATAATAACGAATGATATAATGTGCTTTATAACGTCGACATAGCAGACACGGACCCTAATCAAGAGGGAAACAAAAAGGATTCCCATTAGCGGAGATAAAGGAGGCAGCAAAATTTTTGATATAAAAAAGATCTCTGACTGAGTATGACACGCCCTCTCTTACCCTCAATATATTTCCACTCCAAGGTTAGCTCTGTTCGAACAATAAGTTCGTGCTGGTGAATACTAAATCAAGTTTTGCGAAACAATGTGAGGAATTGGCAAAACTAGAGGTTAGTATAACGTTTTAAAATTAAAACTGTAGTTGATAAAAACAGTACTCCACACAAAATTAGAATAGGTATAATAATAATAATAATAAAATGATTCGGTGCAAGATATATATGAATAACTAATTAACTCAGGTTTAACTATCAGGTTACAAAGGTTAACTTATAATTAGAAGCCTCTATAGGGTCCCCTCTATATAAAGCTTGAGTCTGTGTAGGCATCTTATGTTAATAACTTTTACGTAATTGCAAAATTGAATAGGTACAGTAAAGTATACCGTACTTCATTAAATACATTTTCACGCAAGGGTGGGTATCTTAGCAACCGATCGAAAACCTGTTGCCACAGCATATTATTTCTTCCTTCTTTAAGGAAAGTTAATCAAGATGAAAAGCATGATAACCAGCAAAACTCTAAATTAAGCTCTATTTGAAACCGTGCTAAAATGATAATATATTTATTTTATGTTACAGTCATTTTCGCAAATAAAATAATAATTTATTTAACAAATAAACACTGTGAGGTCTAAAGATAAGTTGAATAAAATATTAAAAAGTTAAAATGCTTGAATATTGTTTGATTGTGTGTCGAATTATAGAAATTGCCATTTTATATCGGAGAATTGACTCATTTTTACCATTTTTCTGAAAACAGTCCTAACGATTTTTATCAAACGAATTAATTTAATCTAAAAGTAATATATCTTGCTAGCGAGAAATTATTATCAGATTTTTAATTTCATATACTGTTATAGTCAGAAAAAATAAAATTAGGCCAATTTTTTTATGAGCAGTGTTAAAAAGGTCTTAGCAATAACTATAAAAACATTTTTTTTATTGATTTTTCTCTTATTGTAGGATTGAGTGTCCGGATGATAAGGCAGACAATCCAATAGATAATAATATTTTTATTGTTTAACAAAAACGGTTCAAACTATTTTTAAGAAACTTGTCTCTGTTGATCACCTTAAAGCCTTAAAAATAAAGAGTAGAGAACAATTTAATTCAAATTTTATTAAAACTCAAAATTTTAGCATTTTATAAGAAAAATATTACCAATTTTATCTCTAATACGGGTGGATTGATTGTGTTGCTTCATTTATGTTTTGGTTTGGTGGGGTACCTGTTCACTGATGCCAGAATATCAAATTAATAGATTCTATACGTGGCAAAATGTTAAATATTTCCGATACTAATATATATAATTTTTTATTGATTTCTACAATCCATACTCAGGGGTTTAAACATTTGAAGCATCTATATTATAATAATTATTGTGTCGGTCTTTCCCCTCTCCCTCCACTCTCTCTACATGTGTGTGTGCCAACCATTTTTTTTTGTTTTGCTTAGAACCTCTACCCTGCAGGGTCCCTGTTTAAGTATAAATTTTGACTTTTTAAATTTCAATCATAAACAACTGTTTACTAATTTATTCATAACACAGCGTTAATGGTAGGTCACTCGCACTTTTCGGTATGAGATTAATTTTATTCAAAGGGGTAAAAACGCGTCTAAAATGTCGACCAATTCGGAAAAGTCCTGGAACAATTTTCTTTATATAATTGACTTACTTGTTGAGGGACGATCCAGTTCGCTATCAAGAGAGCCACTCAGCTGTGAGGGTCTAGTAGGTGTCTCTGACAGGACAATTACCCATTTAACCGCATCCGTTCAACCCTACCCCACTCCGTCCTTCGGCTTCCACTTTAATAATATTCTACAGTTATATGCCCTCACTAAACAGGCATATTATCTTTTAGATATAACATTCGAAATACAATTGAATCAGTGAATAATATAATGGTTATTATTATTGCATTATTACATGTTCTTGCTAATTAAGAACTTGTAATAAAAACTCTTACATCTATGTAACTTTTTATGTACAAAACTTTCAGCTCAACTTAGTTTTAAATGGTTCCTCTTTACTAGATAAATGAGATAAAATACTTCTTTTTAATTAACCATATTATTTTATTTTTTCACATTACATACCCTGTTTTATTTTTTAAAAAACAGAGGAAGATTTCACAGGGACTTTCTGTTAATAAAGTACTTTATTAATTGATTATTTTTACCAAAAAATCGCCCCAGCCCACTTCACTCATTTTCTTCTAAGAAATATTTTAGAAAGTGCTCTTTTTACTAAGAAGTAAAAAAAAAAAGAAAAAGAAAACCTATGATTATTTAATATTAAGTATTGATTTTATTAGAATTAAATATTGTTTTTAAACGTTTACGATGGTGAGGTATCTCATCTCTCAACCACTTCCTACAATTCCTCCCTCTCTTCCAGAACATTGGTAAGTTACGCTTATAATCATCGTGGGAACATTAGAATAAAATAATTAGTAGATGCATAAAACGCAGCTAAAACATACTATAAGAAAATTTAGAACACTTCTATGGACAAAATATGTTGTTATATGTTTATAATAATTATTATTGAGGTATCTGATGCTTGTAGGATGCCACTGACCACCTGTTGACATTATTGATCCAGCCTAGGTCAGCCTAGTGATTGGGGTCGCAGGATAGTTTGGTCATATGCCTTGGGGTTCAGTTAGTTCCGAGCTAATATAATGTTTATGTGAGGCTCTTTGGGGAGTAATATGTACAGAATAAAGTCAACCTAAGAAATTATTGAAAGCTATAGCTTTCTTCAAGCAGCAGGGGATGTTACCATAAGGTGTTTTAACTGTGCAGGGGTATGCTTTTTTTTTTTTTTTTATTTCTTTATTAATGATCAGTACTGGTTGGCCTTACATGGTTGTTGGAAGAGTATGTAAGTTATTTTTCAATAGTTGATAGTAGGGGGAGGGGTTAGGTATAGTTTCGTACAAGCGGCACTCCTACCTCTTGGCAATGCTATAAATATGAACTATTATAATAAAAACAGTAGACATCAAATAAAATAATAATCTATAGGCTATTAAGGGAGAGGAGAGGTGTCTGCTTGGTGGCCCATTTAATGTTCGAATTACGTTTCTTATACAATTTTGATCTCTGAATTTTTGAATATTTGAAGTCTACAAGAATTATTAAAAAAAATTATTTAAAAAATTATATTCTATCATAAGAGTAGAAAACATGAGTACTATTTATGTCCCACTAAGTACTTTCAGGAAAAAACTGGGTTACTGAACATTTGTTTCCTTCAAGAAAAGAAAAACCAACTTTATTTACGCCAAAACATATTAGACCAGGAGTCATTAAAGTGCTTTATATAGGCATCTAGGGATCAATATCGAATTAGGATCGATCTAATATAGTAGGTCGATTTTCGTATAAAATGACATTTGTAATGAAGGATGCCAGTATGAATGAAATAAATCTTTTTTTTCTTTATTAATTTTTTTATAGAAAGGATCAGTCGATAAGAGAATTACAAATTTAGAATAAGTTTCATGGAACATAAAATTACTCATACGGTAATTGTATACTTTAAGGCATCCATTATTAGAGATGTAACCACACATTGCTGTATAAATAATTACCGGTTGATTGCTGTAAATAGATGTTTAAAACATCTCAAATAATTGAAAATAAATTATAATTATTAAAATTAATATATTTGCGGGCTTTTTTGTAAACAATTATCATCAAGTAGGTTGTCATAACACGTTACATTTATAAAAATTTACGGAGTGAAAGTATTTGAAACGAAGTTTTCTTTCGAAGAGGCTGAAGCTTGAAACTGGTTCCGAACATGAAGTACAAGAGCCCAAGAGGAGAAAAAAGGCATTTATCTCTCCCAAATTTTTGATTACTTTGATGAAAACTATGTATAATTACTAGTCAAAATTGATGAATCTGCCAAGTATGGGTAGGAGAAATAAAAATGGCGGCTGTTTAAAAACGATAAAAAAAATTAATTTTTCATTTTTTATCTTAAAAAAGTAGGAACAACACAAGAAAACCTAAGAGAACGTCATTTAAATTATGAGTAAATTTGCCAAAATATGAGCACTAAAAGAGATATTTACGTTAAATAGTTCTCGAGATATAGCTTTTTAAAAAGCAACAATTCATAAAAATTTTGTACGGGACGTACTGAACGATCAGTAGTTAGTGAATTTATTTTGAAAAACCTATATCTCAAAAACCATTTGACTTACAGATGTCTATTAGCACTCTAATTAAAGCTAGTTTAATGAGATATAAAGTAGTTTATGATGTTTAGTTAAATTTCCTTTGTTTTGAGTGTTGGCAGACATATGTGCGTCTTATGGATCTAGAGATATATTTTTTCAAAAATCCAACATTTTATACGAACAAAAAGAAACAGAACCTTCTGGTTAACCGGTAAAAGATTCTGTTTTAAGTTACAAATGTGAATGAAGTAAGGAAGAAAAGTTTTTAAAAAAGGTTTAAATCAAGGAAAAAGTTATAGTTAGAAAAGGTAATGTAAGTAGGAAATCTAATTTTAAAAAATAAAAATTTTATAATGTTATTATGATATTATTTTAATGATTAATTTATTTAAAGATGGGACAAAGTCAATTAGCCTGCATTTTTAAGTTTTGAAAAAAGAAAATGACATCAATATGAAAGAGCCGAGGAAATCAGGGTGTAGTTTGAAGGAAATATTGAAATTGTTATATAAAAATTAAAAAAAAAATTTGTAGGTATCCTTGAGAATGACCTGAGGGTCGGAACATTGGATTCACCTTTTTAGGAATAAATTTGAAAGAAGAAAAAAGATCAAATTTGTTTTATTTAAGAATAAACTAAACCACTCTCAAACAAGAAAATATAAAAGAATTAATCTATTATTATCTATTTTGTAGTAAATTTACCTAGCTTTAATTTGAGCACTGACAGACATCTATACGTCAAATGGTTTATGAAATGAAGTTTTTCAGTATTTTCCGAACAACTATAAATAAATATCATGAAAACTACTATTCCTTCGAGGGTAAAGGTCATAAAACTCTTTATAGCCATTATACTAGCTTCAATTTGAGTGCTAATAGACATCTGTACGTCACATAGTTCCTGAGATATAGATTTCTCCAAGTAAATTAACCAACTACTAATCTTTCAGTAGATTTTAAAGAAATTTTGCTTTTGAAAAAGCTACATCACGAGAGCTATTGGAAGTAAATAGCTCTTTTAACGCTAATATTTCAGCAAATATACTCTTCTTTAAATAATGTGCTCTTAGGTTTTCTAGTGTTGTTGGTAGGTTTTACGATTTTGAGTTCCGAATGAAAAATTAGTGTTTTTAAGGTTTTGAAACAGCCGCCATTTTTTATTCACCCTACCTATACTTGGCAGACGCAACAATTTTGACTATTAATTATACATAGTTTTCATTAAAGTAATAAAAAATTGGGCAGATAACTGCCTTTTTTCTTCCCGGCTCTTGTACTACTAGGTTTGATCCATGACTGGAGTTTGTTATGATGATGACTGTGGTCAGACATTTTCTTCTAGGGCCCACTGACTCAGGACTATATAAATTATGAAATAAATCAGATGGATGGATCACTGCTGTGACCACATAAACTCCCAAGAATTCAATATTTTTCTATCGTAATTTTTTTCTAAGATAGTTATATCGGATTAACCTTTTCCTATTATGAGAGATCTAATACTCGCTGGATTTTATAAGAAGAAATGATCATGTTAAAATTGAATGGAAAGAAAAGGAGTTGCATAGAAGGTTCTACAACCAGCGAAATGAGCTTGATATATGAAGAACTCAAAGCTGGTTGGTTTAAGGCACGAGAATTCCCTGGTGAGGAAAATGCTTATAAAAGGCGACCCAGAACCAACTTATTGAAGAGAAGAATCTATATTTAGATTCTATTCAACGCATAGAGAACGTATAATATATCTTGGCTGCAATAGTCAATATATGAAGCTATTGGAGAATAAAGATCTCCAGGGCCCTGTTTCATAATAAAGTATAAACTAATACTATTAGTCTTCATGATTTACCTTAATTCAATTACATATACTTGTACAATAGTAACTTCTATTTTAGTATTTTTTAATTCCTGCTATATCACTAATAATCATCCCGATTATGAAAAAAATAAGTATTAGTATTATTACCACACTAGTTTCTACACTTGTGCTATGAACTAATACTTATTAGCTTTCATTATGAAACAGGGCCCAGAAGGGAAATACTAACAAAAGTCCCCTGTAATATTTAAATCCTTTTGCTAATTTAGGAGTTTATTGGAATGTACATATCATAACAGATTAAAAAAACAATATTAGTCCTGAATCATAGACGAAGTAAATTTAGAGTAGTACACTACAAGGATAAAATATAGAAAAAAAAACTTACCCTGCAACTAAAACCAAAATTACAGATCCGTGTTTCCCATAGTTTTGATATTTATATCCCTCTTTTATGATTTTCGTAACGCTATGGATTACTTGGAGAAAAAAAAAGTTGTATATACTTTAATTTAAGTCCCATGGGTGCGTGGGAATGAAGTCATGATTCGAAACGGGTTAGCCTATTTTTCTGTATTCTGGTAATGAATTTTAAGAGGGGGGTTGAGAAAATGTGATTATTTGGGAAGGGGTAGTCTGTATTTTATGTCAGTCTTTGATACTTTAATTACAATCAAAATACATTTATTTTTATTTTTTATGTAAGGTTTGTCGGGATAAGAGCATGCCTAGGAGGCAAGAGTTTAAATCAATAAATAATAAAGGGACAGATAATTAGTTTGTAATAAAAGTTATATAAGGTGTCCTGAAAGGGTATGTGCTATGTAAGAGTTAATATTTAATATTAATATATTAAAAACCAAATACCTCTATGGAAAATAATGTTTATTTATTAGCAATGTGTGGACTATGAAAAACTATTTTCCAAAAATAATATTATCTAATTCGCGGATAAAAAGGATTGAAAATTATTTTTTCCCCGAACGATAAAGAGGCACTAACTTGCTCCTTAAAACTATCATTAAAAATTTACCCTTGGCATTTCCTAATTTGTTTAGTAATAATATTCTCTAACTCGTGGTCAGTAAGGAGTGAGAACAAATTTTTCTTCGAATTACTAAAAGGCACGCTGGTACTGGACAAGAGAACGGGCGTTACAATACTGCTGGATTCGTGGAGTTTTATTAACGATGAACATTAATGGAGGTTACATTAACAATGGATATTAGATGGAGAAAGAAAGTTCCAGCGCTAATGAAATTCCATGAACCCAGCAGCATCATAATGTCCGCATTCCTGTCCTGTTGCCCATTAGTGTGCTTAACACGAGTGTAAATAAAAAAAAAATATGCATATTTTTTGGACACACGATAATTTTAAATTACTCTGCGAATCAAACTACTGCATTTAAGCTTATATTTAGGGTTTACAATCACCACTTAAAGTTTCTCAAAAAAAAAAGTTAATCCATAGGAAATTACCCAAGACCTCACACACTTACGTCTCAGATTTTCATGATTTTTTGTGTATTTGTAATGCCCACTAAATATCTTACAAATAAAGGTTTTTAATATCTTTTACATGATATGTTTTTTAATGATATATTTTTCAAAATAGTCGAATTTCCCCTTGTTTCGGATCAAAAAAACTGTGTTCAAGGGATGATAAGTCATTGCTCATTGGCATAAAAGTTCATCCTTAGGTGGATATCATACAGAATGATCCGTGGAATTAATAGTTAAGACATTACTAATGAAATGTTATTTACATTAATTATAATGCAATACATATAGTTTATATATGTAATATAACATATTAAATTTACATAATATATGTAATATTACATATATTAATTAATATGTTATTAATAAAATATTATGTCAAATATCGCTTAATATAAAGACATTAAAGAATCTGAATACTTTTTTTCTAAATTTATTAATTAAAATGAATTGAATAATACCGAAATAATGGAAATAAAAGAGGCTATGAGAACTAAAAGAAGTTTGTGTTCTAGACGCCCTTAAAACCTGGTACACTGAACAAGCCACATACTAAGTTTATGCGCTGAATCCGGACTATCGCTACTTTCGTTCAGAAGATCTAAATTAGCCATAAACTATAAACAGTTCCAAATTATATCCACAAACAGAACATCTGACACATAAATATATTTTTAATCCAAAATTTTTTGTTCTTTTTCGACAAAAACAAAGTTCAACACTTCCGTAATCAGAAAGACTCTCCTCGGCTATCACTTTTCTCAAAACGATAACAATTGACAAATCCGAAAACATTTATCCACCATGGACTTTCCAACGTCCTAAAACTGTTCTAGACCTGTCCAAATACTCGAAAAATAATACCGAACCAGTTGAATATAAAGCCCACTTTTCTCGTCTAATTCATAACATGCCTGAATCCTTTATAATCTATAGAGACGGATCAAAATTAGACCAATCAGCAGCATCATCCTTTGTAACTAATGACTCAACGTTCAAAATGAAACTCCATAAACCATGCAACATATTCACTACCGAACTAAATGCAATAGCAGAAACACTTCACTTCTGTTTATCTTTGAACCACACCAACATTACGATAATTACAGATTCACTAAGCTCGATAAAAGCTTTAGATTATATATATCCAGAACAACCGAGAATTTCCTGCATCCATATTCACTTAAAAACTCTACAGAATATGGGCATGTAGGAATCGCAGGGAATGAACTGGCCGATCACGCTGCAAGAGAAGCATTCGCGCTTCCGGGACGGGGTAAAGCAATTTTAACTCCGTCAGAGATATGCAGGCCTATTGTAAAGGAAGTCATAGATAAATGGCAATCTATGTGGGACGAAAGCCCGATGAGCAAATTAAAAATTATTAAAAAGGATGTCAAGCCCTGGGGTACCTCCAGTCGCAAATGCCGTAGAGAGGAAGTTGTACTGACCAGGCTGAGAATAGGTCACACGAGGCTCACCCACTCCTATCTTATTTCAAAAGAGGCGCCTCCGAACTGCCTGTATTGCAATAACAATTTAACAATAAGCCATGTTTTCCAACGATGCCCATATTTAACACAACACCTCAATAGCTTAGGACTAAACCAAGATATCTCAAAAACCATTGGAGACGATGATAAGGCAATAGAATTAGTGTTTCAGTTTTTGAAATCACAAAATTTACTGACAAAAATATAACTTGATCAGAAGGAAAAAATAAAAAAATAAATAAAATAATAAATAATCAAATTAAAAAATTAATAAAATTTAACGGATATTAGCAAAATTAAATAAAATATAAATGGCGTTGATGACCAATGAAGTTTGGCGCCACTAAACAAACAAACCTGGTACATTGTTTACCCCATCAAACTCTTCCCAACCCAGGGGTGTCCGCGTATTACACCTTGAGGAATACTGACCCAGATAATGCACCCAAAATCTAAGGGTATAAGCTAAACAAAACAAAAATAATAAATAAAATTTAAATTTAAAACCACATTCCCACTTGACGTTATTTAATCAAAAACCTCCGTAATATTTGTGATGCTAGCAACTGAAGCAGAGCAATAAGGGCATCCTTTAATTCCTTAATTGCACCATTATCCACTAGGGACCTCTGCTGTCGCTCATAATGGCTTGAAACTTTTAATTGTATGGAGTTGGTAGGCAGTAGAGTGGGCCATTACAGAAGCGGTTAGTGAGAGGCCACTGCAGTTACGGAGTACTGTAGCACCAATGGGCATTATGGCCTCTGCATCCGTATCGTCTCTTACTTTGGATTGGGTCGTTTAATTTTTTATAGACCTCATCAACTTTACGGATTTGTACATCTATGTAAAAGTGAGGTTAGGAACCCAATCCTTGTATTCATAGCTCATAAAAAGCTTCAGTCGAAGTTCGTAATAAAAAGAAGTATTGTAGGATGTATTCATGCACTTTCTGCTGGATCGATGCAATAGGAATTTCTTTTGTATTTTTTTCACCAAGCAAAATTTCTCAGCGGTGATCAAATTTATAGATGTAATTGGAAATTGTATAGTTTCGAGTAAAAAATAATACAAAACTTTAAACTATTTCTTTAATTTCTTTGTTTTCTTTATATCACTTTTTGGGATCATTTAAAACATTTATACAGACCTAAATCGGACATCTTCTAATTAATGAATAAATTGTTACTGTTGTAAAGTTGAACATTAATAAAAGTAATGAGTTAACAAATTTGGTAAAATGTGTGAGTATGTGAGTATGTACTTACATGAAATTGCATGTATATTTATATATACGTATGTTATTTTTTGTAATATATGTAAACCAAATCTCTTCAAAATCTTTATACTTTTAACCCATTGGTGTTGATGACCAAAAGGTTTTACAAAAAACAAAACATTTTTCTCCCTTACTCGGTCATTTTTGACATACGGGGGTTATGTACAGGTAACCAACTTATTCTAACTAGAGTGGGGAGGACATAAGTTTTCATTCCTTGGGACAAAATAAGTAAACCTCAGGCTAGTTTTGAACCGGCTGTGTTGCTCATTGGCTCATTCAGCAATGTCTAGTAATCAAATCTAATTAAATTCATAAAATTATGATGAATGGCTTTGTACTTTACTACCTACCACAAACAGTTACTGTCTACTACCTCTAGCTTTAGGTAGGTTCACTACTCTTTTATCCGAATAAAATAACTTTAGTTATCACAAATGGGTACATAACTTTAAACAGATGAAGAATAAATAGTAGTCGTTATTTTAGTATTAGATTTCAGGTTTTTTAATTATGTCCGCATCGTTATAACCATCAACACCCTTTAATAAGGAATTATTAAATTGAATAAAAATTGAAATTGTTGGACAAAGAATAAATACTATCCCAAACGGGGAGAGACGAGATAGCAGTAATACTACAAAAAAAAAAAAACACTAGGTTTTCGTATTGCTTTAGGTATCTAATATTCTGTTGACTTTTCAATCTATTTATTTATCACCCTACCCAGCCTATTAGACAATATGGGTGTTCGCAGCAGTGGGTACAACTCATTGCTGCATATGACAAACATTACATAGCTGTGCACACAGCTTACTCTTCCTACAAAATAAATCTTGCTCTTCTACTGAGGCCTTGCTGGTGTAGCTTATTCTCTCCAACAAGGGAGAAGTGAGTAGAGCCCACAGCCTCCTTCCACCCATACACGAAGGTCTTGTAGTGCGGGTAGTTTTATTTCTTCATCAGCTCAGGAAGATCGCTCTCAGTCAGAGCATAGAGGTATCTATTTATCCTGTTTCCCTCATCATCTTGGCTCTCAGTGCTTCATAGGCGGTACAGGTAAGTACGACGTGCTCGGCGGTCTCAGGAACCTGACAAATTGGGCATAGATGATCGATGTTTATGCCATGAGCGGCGAGCTTAGCTCGGAATGTCCCATGCCACGTGAGGAACTGTGAGATCCAATAGTCGGGGAAGACCCATGATTCTAGGCGTGAACCAACGGTAGAAAAGTTCTTCCTTAGAGTGGCCACTTTTAAGCAATCCATCCACCGTCGATTCCATTCTTGCAAAGTTTCTTCTCGAAGAATCCTCTTCCATCTATTAGGGCTTTCACCAATACGCGCTTGGAGGTTCTCCGGTAAATCCTTGATTGACTTTTCAATCTATATATCTTTTCCAAATTAAAGTAGCTTTGTAAATTGTTAAATATAGTTGAAAAGTTTACGAAACAAAGAGTTTGAATAAAACCCCCAAGATTACCGAGTAACTACTAAGAGTACCGAAAAAAATCATTGCATGTGATTCTAGTAAATATCTCGGAAATTTAATAATTATTTATCTTCATTCCTACCAATCGATTATCGACAATTGTTTGAGATATGGCTTGAGTTTTCCTTGAATGTCGCTCTACTAACCATAATAAAAGGCAGAAAGGACAACGAACGTTCACAGTACTGAGCCAGAGATGTTATGATAGTGAGGACAACTCCAACTTGTGATGACCCACAAGTTAGATGGGATGGAGTGACCCTGGGTCCCGTATTTGCAAATAAGACCTGGCGGACGAGAACTTTGCTATCCCAATGCAAATCCCCGTTGATGAATAATTTAAGGAGGCGGTGATTGGATTATAGATGGAAATGTTGGGAAAATATAGGAGCCCGCTCTACAGGTGGACGGATCAATACAATGTCAGCCGGTAGCTCCTCTTTCGCTCTGTCCCCTTAGCTTCTATTTTATAGAATATCATCACATCGGATCCACCATCTTCTTACCATTTCTTCCTAAATGCAATATTATATTACTTCGTAGATGTATGCCCAAATAGAGACAAAACAACTTATATGAAAGGTTTTATGTATTTTCAATTTTAAGACAACTACTTAATGACTATTACCACATTTTAAGAACATTAAACCATCGCCGGATTAATAAATTATAATGTCCTAAATATCAAATCGCCTATTGAAGATCAAATAAGCTAAATTTCTAAAAAGTGGTTTTCGATTTCAAAAAATTCAAACAGTAAACAAATAGAATGATTCTTCCTTCACCAATCTATGAAAACAAGCTAGAAATTGAAGGAATAAAGTACGAGAGAAGCTGTGAATTGATTACGATTTGCAAAAGTTTGAAAGGCTGTTTTTTTGTTAAGATGGAATACGGACTTAAACTACTATGATTTCCAGGTTATCTGAAAACTACTAAAAAAACAAAAAAAAAATTATTTTTTGGGGAAAGAATACTATATTTTACCATGGAGCTATTGCCAGGATGGATAAGCCAGCAATGAGGAATCCGGAAAGCCAGGAGGACAGTGTTGTCAAAAATAACAGAAGAGCTGGGCTAAAGATTGTAATTTTTTTTTTAACTATGTAATTAACTAACTATGAAAATTCATATTATGCAAATGGAGTGATGAGCAGGACCAAGGATAAGGGAACATGGCAGACCAAAATGAACTCCCGTAATAAGAATTCAATAATCATGCATCACCAACATCAGTTCTGGCTGAATCTGATGAGCTGGCAAAATCAAAATTGTGATTTTATTTTCAAGAGCCACTAGAGAAAAAATATTAATTTTCTACCACCATTGTACCCTGTTCTGGCTACTACCCTATATTCAATTTATTTTCTTCCATTAATTATGTATTCCACAGTGCTAATTTTACCAGCACTATATTATATTTTTCTGATCTTTCACTCCTCTGGCTTTTAAAACAGCGTCGAGGTTGAGAGAGAAGCGCCGGGACCTACGGAGTCCTGCTCTTTCCTCCATAACTGGGGGGAAGCACGGTTCGAAGTTTTCCAGGCTGAATGTACATAGTAATTATTGTGTTCAAGATATTATTTCACTTTGTTTAATTTTTTTTTATTAGTATTATTAATTGTTTTTCTTCTATTGTTATCATGTGATTATATATATCAGGAAAATAAATACATATATTTGTAAATATGATGTGAATAAGTTCTATAATCCCTAAAACCACTGTCTATAAATGTAAAATTGTACAATAAAAATATGGAAAAAAAAGAAATATTCTGATAATCAGTCAGATTTAAAAATCCATAATAACGACATTTTTTTTCAATATTAGGTGAACTAAAGCTTTTGAATGACATGTTATCATAATGTGGTAAGGCGAATAAAAAAGAGGAAAATGGCTTTATAACTTACAATTGGGAACCTCTTCTTCTTTGTCTTCTGTCTTCCTCAACACAAAGAGCTGAAGCGTTTTCTGGAGAGAGAGGGGAACTTCCTGCAAGTAAAGTACATTAAGAATTTCCATAACTTAAATAGACATTTTATTCCTAATATGAATCATAATTTATAAACTCGATTATTGTGAGTCGAGTACAAACTAAAATTGTGTTGAATAATTTCCTTACCGTTTCCATCGTCAGGTTCTTGCTGTGGGGGAGCTCTAAAAGATGACCTCCTTGCGGGGGATGCAGTGGTTGGCAGAGGTGCGTAGACATCGTAGGCTGAGGCCCTCCGTGGTAGTGCGGCAGGGAGACCTGTCAAGGAACATATAGATTTAAGGATTTGTCTTAACCAGCGGGTCCTCTATCCCGAGGGAATGTGGTTCTGAGCTACGGATCCTTAATGATCCCATACACTAAGTATGGTATGCGGTCTGCACTGTTCTTGGATTGTCATTATAGAATCTCCTTTACAAGAAGTTGTATCAGAAACAACGGGTTTACCATGTTAGACACTAAGATATTCACAATTATTTTTTCATCCTCAAAAAGTAAATTCGGCGTGAAGTAATTAAATTTTACTTTGAACCAGTTAATTATTTTAGTAATGAGGAACACCAAACTATGCACAAATAATATTTTAAAAAATCCAACTAGAAAGTGAAGTTTTGAACGAACTCAAATCGAGTAAGATAATTAATTACCCAAAGCATTCAATGCTATTTATTAAGCATAATGTATCGTATTCATTATGCTTGAATTAGTTAGCGTTTATTATTCTTGAAATAGTTAGAAATGAACAAAAAATACAAAAAAAAAAAAAGTCTTATTCGAGAGCGAAACTAAATAACTAAATAAATCGGAAAATAATTAATTTTCTGATCTCTGTATAGATGATAATGATAATAATAATTTTAGTAAAGATATTAATATATAAATTAATTTGTTGAGTTTTATTTGATTAAATTAATAATTTGATAAAATTAATTAATATTTGATAATTTAATAATATTTTTATATTAATTTATATTAATAATATTTAATAATTAATAATTGATAAATTAATTAATAATTTGAGTTTTATTATTAAAATAATGAAAAAGAAACGACTGAAATATTGTTCAAGGATGAGCGGCGGTTAAGATACTGTTCTACAATGTCCAAGTTTGGAGTCCGACCGAATAATTATTCATTCGGATATATAAAAAGTTAATCCTCTAAATTGGCTCAAAAATGAAGAAGAAAATTATTTGTTATATAAAAGAGGCGGCTCCAGAATTCAAAAATTTTATGTTATACCACGTTCATTAACGTTATATCACTACTTTTTAAGAAAATTTAATGTAATTTCCAGTATTGAAAACATTTTACCAAACCCAATATGTTTCGATAGAAAACTACTAAGAAAACACACGGATTGTATACATTAACAGTCGCCATCTTCATTTCAAACCTAACAGGCAAACACTTTGGATTTTTACGCACGCTATGTACTTGTTATACTAAACCGTATAAAAAAGCACACTGTTTTAGTTTTTGAATATTAGGGCTGATTGTCTAATTTGAGAATCGACTAATATTTGTCCTATCAATATTTCAGAAACTGTATTATTAGAAAAGAAAGCTACAATCACAATAGTAAATAGATTTATTTTTTTTAATTTACATTTTTTTTTTCGTAATCTCCATTATTATTAAATGATTTAATTATTGTTAAAATGATTAATATTATTATTAAAATTATTTAATTCACAATTTTTTTTCGTATCCCCCTGTCGAAATTTTATTTGGTAGTTTGTAATTCTAGATATACATATACCTACCTATATGTACGTATTCAATTACTTATTTCGTCAGGGGGGTATGAAAAAAAAAATTGTAAATTAAATAATTTTAATAATAAAATTAATCATTTTAATAGCTATATATTTTTTCTTATCTCCTGGAACAAAGTAAATAATTATTAAAATAAAATAACTATTAAAAAAAATAGATCTTTAAATAGTTATTGTTAGATTTAATTTACACGGAACTTACGATAACTATCACATGGGTTACAAGGTAAAGTCTCAAAAAAAAAAAAAAAATATGGAAAGAACAGATATTGAAAAAAAAGCTTGGCGACAACACAATGATCTACGAATTGTGTTTAGGAATAATTGTAGACGCGAAGAGGGATTGGTGAAGTGGAAAGAATAGAATTAATACAGAATTTTCAATGAAGTAGTAACTGGACAGATATAATAGATCCAACGTGAGGAGTTGTGTCAAAGTTGAGTTGTTTTTAGCAGTGTGCAGAATAATATTGTCTTAACTTATTATCTCATGTCCTTCCAACACACGCTATCCATTCCTCCATTTAAAAAAAAAAAGGTTCAGACAAACATCAAACATCCATAGGCCATTCCATTTCCTACCTGATGTTGGTTCTGTAAGCAATTCCTCCTCGATATAGACTGGAAATACAAGTTACATTTGATATATCAAAATAAAATGTTATTGCTTTTTCAAAACGGTTATAAGAAGAGATAAATAGTTTGTTATAAATTTCCAATCTTTCATTAAATTAACAAGAAATAATAATAAAGTTATAACTTAAAAATTATATAAATTTAACATAGAACATATATAAACATAAAATATCACTAATCTAATTTAAAGAATTTATTGTAAAAATCAGGAATTTAATAGTAATTCACATGAAACTTTCATACATAACATAATTGAACATTTAAACACTTTTTAAAATGAAAAAAATAAATAAATAAACCATATGGACCTAAATTTATACAAGACTGTCAGTATCAAATTATCACCTACCTACTTCATTTTAAAATTATGATTTTTGGTTAAAACTTTAATTTTGGAGAATCATTGCAAATGATACTATCATCTGAACAGGTTTTCCGATCATAAAATTGTTAATGGGTCTATGGGAGAGCTTTAGCCCTATTTAATATTATTTGTTCGTGAATGAGATCGGCATCGAACAGCAAGAGCTCATCTCTCAGAAATATGGATTCTGAGCGAATATATTGTAAACATCAGTCTTTGGAAGGGCATCTGAATCTGATAGGAGGGAAACTATCCCAGTGGAGACATCTATCTTCCAGGAAGCCAGAATTCTTATTATCATTCCCACAGTCTCCAAAAATGAATTATGCCGCTTCTTTACCAGAATAGTGGCTAATCAGACAAAAATAAAATTTATGATTTTATATACTATTGAAATATAATGAAGTGAAAAAAATAATTTTATTCCAGGACATATGTCCTCTAAGAATAAATACATGGTTTATATATTATGATTTTTGTCTGGGAAGCATTTAAAAGTTTCTAGTAAGCAAAATGTAATTACATTGAGATCTTGACTTAACTACTATTTATAATGTTAATCAATATATGCCTATTTATTTTATTACAATGATGCGGAGGTTTGGTTATGCAATAAGTGAAGGAATAGGTGTTGTTTAAAGGAAAGAATGGATGAGGATTGGCGAATGGAGATGGGGAGAGAGTTCTAGAAGGAGATCGCACGTATGACGAAGGATTTGTTGAAGAAGGTGGTTCTGTAGGGGGCATAAATCAGTCGGTTGGATTTGGTGTTTAATGAATGGAGGGATGAAGGAAGAGTGAGGAGATGAAGGATAACGGTAGGTTTTTTATTTTAAGAACTTGGAATAGAAAAACACCAAGGTTGTATTGCCGATTATAGAGCCACTTCAACTCGGTACACCAGCGGGAGACTTGAGAGCGTCTTGTAAACACAAAGATAAATCTTATAAAACAACTCATAAGTCAATTGAACATATTCCAAACATAGTACCATACACAGCAGTTACTTTACTGAAGTCGTTCTACAGACTGTCACAAAACTATTAGAATTCTTCCAAATTAACCACAATTTACGGTAAAATCTATAGAATACCTCAAAAACAAAATTCCCACCCCACTAAAACTCCGTCCTCAATCAATTTTGAAACATTTAGTTAAAACGGATAGAGGATCTGATATAGTTAAATCGACTGTAATAAAGTTTTTGTAATAAAGTGTCTTCTTCTTTAAGCTTTAATGAGAGATCATCTGAGTTATGGCATTTGCTAAAGTATTTTTTCCTGAATTTGTTCAGAGTGATGTTTTTTTTTTTTTTTTAATTGTATATAACTGTATGTAATTGTTTCTTCAATATTTTTATATGTATAATTGAAATATTTGACTGTCAACATTTAAAATAATTCTAAAAATATTATGATTTTACCAATAGATGATTTAGTTTGAATCTGAAAATTGCATATTAGAACATTTCATTTGTACTATTGAAGATTAAGCTCTGAATTAAGATATTTTTTAATCAAGAGAAAGTTTAAAAAACAAAAATTTAACGCTATGACATATAGTCAAGTATTTTTTTTTTTTATATTTGTATCTGTCTCGAATTTGTAGAGAAAGAATCATGTGCTCACCCAGAGGGTTGATAAATAAATAGAACAAAATATAGAGGAAGGAATAGAATTATAATATGAGCATGGAAAGACTCGAAACCACTAGAAGACGAAAAAGAGATCTAAAATTCTTGATGTCGACAGAAAAGAAAAACGAGGGCATCTCTAGAAGAGATTTATCGATATCGCTCTCTCAGCAGTTGAGAACTGCGACCATGAGATGATGTTGTTTATGATGGCACGTTGAAAGGTACAAAACAGAGAGGAAGTGGTAATAAAGATGAGAGAAATGAATTAACACTTATATATCTCTTATATTTCAGCACCTAAAAGTTCTCTACAAAATAAGGAGAGAGAGAGACTAAATGATAGAATTTTTGTAAAAATCAGTGTTATTTGTAGAGGTTCGTACAAAAAGGAAGTAGCCACATTTTAGTGTAGTTTTGAGTAACTTGTACAATCTTCTGGCAAAAAATTAGTTTAGTTAAGTTTAGTCATTAGTTTTGAAATAGAAATTCGTGGCTCTAATCGAGTATTCAGTCTTGCTAATCATCGCGTTTTCCTAACTTTCGTGGGTTTTTTGCTTAAGTTGTGGAAACGGACCTACCAGGACAGTCTTACGCCATTGTTTTCTACTCACTTAGCCGTACTGAATATTTTAGAACAAATCGCAGCCATTTATAGTCAGGTGAAATAGGAATAAAAATTGGCATATTTGAGCGCGTTTTAATTTTGCGTCAGTTTTAGAAACATGCCTGTCAGGATCGTATTTTATTCACCTTGCCGTTATAAATTTTAGGTTAAATCTCAGCTGTTTAATGTTCGAGAGAACCGAACCAAAAATTTAACGCATCTGATTTGGGTAGCAAGACTTGCCTGGTTATACTCGAAAATGACTTTCTATTAAGGACATTGCTAGTCATACATTCGACAATTAAATAAGTATAAATTCATCGGATACTAGGCTATATAACTATACTATTTCACTTATAGTTTTGAATAAATAATTTATATTATTAGTTGTTTTTTGCAATAAATCTTTTTATAGAAGTAAATGGAATATCTATTTTATAGCAAAAAAAAAGCTCCAACAATCTAACTTATGCTTCACACTAAATTATTTAACGCCTAGAAGTGATATTTTTGACTAAAGTGACTGTTGTTATATATACATTTTAGAAAATTGTTCAAAAATGATTTTTTCAAATAAGTTAGAATTTAGGATTTTCTGACTTTTTTTTTTATAGTTTTCCAAAAACTGAAAAATGAAAGCAGCTTCCATTTTGTAGCAAACCCTTTATCTGTAGATGAAGGAAAAAGTGAATTAGAAGGAAGCCGAGATATCCCCTTTAGGATGAAATTTCTCAATCAATTTAGTAAATTTATTAGATGTTTTATACTTTTTATTAGGTGTACTTTTATTAAGTGCATTAAAATTCGTAAGATATATTTACCCAGCCCTGGTTCAGCTGCTGGTGCTGCAGTTGGTTTGGTCTCCTCGTCGTAGCTGTGCTGCTTCTGGACCCTGGACTTCCTTCTCCTGGAGGCCTGTGACCTTCTCCAGACATCATCTTGTTCCACTTCTCCCAATTGAGGTGGTTCCTCTATTCAAATAAATATTAGCAGTTGTTAGTATTTACAAGAAAAGAATATTTTAAACAATTGAAAAATAAGATTACTCCCATGTATCACATTGGATGACCATTTATATGAAAGATTAATATTATTGGAATCGAATTCAAAGGATCTAAATTAAATAAGGATAGATTTTTTTTTCTAACGGGTAAAAGATTATTGAGGCCGTTTAATATTATTGCTAATTCATTAGATAGACAATTTTTAGTGACTAAGTTCTCGTAAATAGCAGATGTCTTTTTATTTCGTTAATGTTATAATGGTACAACTCAAAGAACTTGATCCATCATATATAACAAGAAAACAATAGTGTTTTCAGTTACGTAAACTTAGATCATTTCTAACTAATCAAATTATTTTTTAATAATAATAAAAAAAAAAATGTGTATTTTTTATAACGAAAATTGAGGAAAGTAGTTGAAGGATAAGTTATGTAAAAGGAAAAAGTATGAGGTAGATATTAGGGTTCATTTTATAAGCATCTAGAAAACAAGCTCAGATATTTAACAATGAAATACAATAAATACATTTTTATGATATTAAAAAAAAAAATGTTTGAAGGTTGTATTTGGACAATGCCACTAACATTAAATTACTCACAAAAATATTTCAATCATGATACTGTTAATTTTTTTTTTCGGTTTGCTCTGCAGACCTTGTAGATCTTTGGCCTCCCAAACTAGCCTTCTTCACGTCTGCCTGGATTTATCAAATTCAAACGACTCACATCACAAATAATTATTTCAGTTCACTTGTAGATCAAACATTTAAGAAATTTTTATGCTCTGAATTTCTTTATAAATAGTTTATCATTCACGAATAACAATCTCAATACGCCAGTTATGTTTATAGAATTAAAGTCAACATAAAAAAGGAATTATTAAGAAATAATAAAATAAAGAAGACATCTGGACTATGAGCAGTTTTCAAGAATGACAAGGCAATAACTATTGATAGAAAATCCATGAAACAAGAACAATTTTCGTTGTTTAGCAAAATATACATTTGCTGGCTGTCAACTGAAAACAGGTGCGAATAAATAAAGTAAGTAAAAAAATATATTGTTGTTTTATAACATAGTGTTAATGTAAAAAAAAATGTATTTAATTATAAAAAGCTATTAGAAAAAATTTGAATATAATGATTCCAACGAATTATCTGTATAAAAGTTTGGGATCCAAGATACACTACTTAAAATTTAGATCCACTACTACACCTCCTACGTAATGCAGTCGAAGAAATAAAAAAAATAATACAAATTGAGACCAAAATGCAATTTGAATTAAATTAAAAACAAGGCTGACCTGAGTGTGTGCAAGGTTATAAATAGTTTGTTTATATGATAGTGATAATGTGGATTATCTGAAAATTAAAAGTTAATGGATTTTGTTAAAAAATTGGTAACTAAACATAAGCTTAGGTAAGCTTATTAATAATAAATATGACTCTAATAATTGACTTTTTCATAGGGTGTGTTTGATTTAAAATTAATGACCTGAGCAGAATAGCCTACAAAACAATTTTTAAATTTTGATGTAAGGTGATAATTTATATTTGAAGGTATGTTGTATTGTTAGTGATTATGTTGTTGTTAGAATTGTTACAAATGAATATATAATATAAGCTGTTAAATATTTAGATTGTCCCTTAGGATGGCCGAAACGTTGGAGTATTGATGTAATAAAAAGTGTTGAGACTATACAAGGATACAGTTTGATTTATTTAATAAATAAAAAAATATATTGAAACTAATATATATTATTTATTTTTTTTAAGAATGACAATTTTTAAAGATTTCTAAACAGATTTTCTATCATCAGGTTTTTTATGACAAGGTTCTTGAAAACTGCTCATACTCCAGATGCCTTCTCTACTTTATAAAGCATGACTTATAAATACACTTTATAAAGCTCTTATGTAAAAAATAAATGGCGTTTTGAGAGTGTCATTCCTGAATGATAAACTATTTATTAAGAAATTCAGAGCATACAAATTTCTTAAATATTTGATCTACGTGTGAACTGAAATAATGGTTTATAATGTGAATTGTTATAATTTTATAACTCCAAGCAGGCATGGAGAAGGCTAGTTCGGGTGGCCAAGCATACAAGATCTGTAGAGCCAACCGAATAAAAACCTCTTTAGAAATCTTTAAAAAACTTACAATTAAAAAAAAAATATATTAGTTTTAATATACTCTTTTATTTTCTCGACTGCCTTACGTAGGAGGTGTAGTAATGGGTCCAAATATCAAGTAGCGTACTTGGATTCTGAAATTCCTAAACTTTTTTTCAGGTTATTCGTTGGAATCATTATATTCAACATTTTTCCCAATAGTTTTTAATAATATTAATACATCTTTTTAATATTAACACTGTATTAGAAAGCAACATTTTTTTTTACTTAATTTATTTATTCGCATCTGTCTTCAGATCAAAGACAGCCAGCAAATGTGATATCTTGCTAAATAACGAAAACAATGGCATGAGTGACCAGTACCCATTGGTAACTCCACCTGACTTTACTTGATTTCATTTTTTAACTAAGGGATCCCTCATCCAGCTACTTTTTAGTCTTCCGTAAGTTGGAATGTTCGTGGTAGTGATATCTTGTACTAGTTTATTGGTGTGGTGGTATAGTTTTTTATGAAATTTCTTGTATGATGTTTTAATTTTCTCTTGTAGAGTAGGTGTGTGTGCAATGTTCTGTTACTGACTTACCATGGAGATAGGGTAATCTAAAATGTATATTCATGTGATTTTTTTTTAGCTGTTCCATGTATTTGTTTACCATGTGTCCATATGGGTTTCAGTAAGTAAGTATACGTGTCCTGTCTCAATTTTAGGGCGGATCGTCTGTGAAATGTCCCATGTCATCCTTCCATCGAAAGTTAGTCCTAGATATTTTACTGAGTTAGTTTGCTATCTATGTAAACTGGTGGAAATGTGGCAAGATAGAGTGCGAGTTTTATGTGTTGAGATTTGTCATTATTTAGTTTGTTTAAAAATCCACCTATATCTATGTATTATAACTTATGAAACACCAGCTGCCGTTTTATATTATCAAAATAACAACCATCCTTGATGCTCCTTATTAAGTCAAAAATAAACTCATCCACAAAGACCTTCACATCCCTTTCGTTGCAGATTTGGCCAGAAATAGATATGCGTCTTTTCATTCCAAACTCCCTTACCCATCCGAACCAATTAGTTCCTAATCTCTCATCCTAAACCGTCCCCTATAATACTCCAAGGGGTCTAAAAAGAAGATGGACACAGGACCTTCTAAATTAAATTAATGTTCGAAGTACCACCATTGGGTGGTTCCTTCTGAAGATTATCAAGTGTTTGAAACATTCCTCA
This sequence comes from Halyomorpha halys, assembly GCF_000696795.3. Classification (NCBI taxonomy): domain Eukaryota; kingdom Metazoa; phylum Arthropoda; class Insecta; order Hemiptera; family Pentatomidae; genus Halyomorpha; species Halyomorpha halys. Next base: position 2,625,509 of record NW_027111449.1, read on the forward strand.
TATTTACTTATTATATTTTTTTTTATGGTTGTAAATTACAATAAATATCAAAAAATAACAACAATGGATAACATGAATTCACCGTGAATAAATTACATACTTGGAGTTTCTATCAACAGTAAATGACAACAATGTTTTTGAAAAGTGCTCATACTCCAGATGTCTTCTTTACTTTATAAACCATGACCTCTGTGGTCTTTATAATTCCTTTTTTATGTTAAATTTAATTATGTTTTTTTTTTAATAACCTATATATTTTTTAAGAATGTAAATTTTAAAAAAGATTTCTAAACTGTTTTTTTAATTTTAAGATAGATCACAACTATTTATGAGGATCGAAAAAAAGAAGAAATTTTTAAGACAAAAATATAGAATGTTTGTTGATGACTGGCGACCGATACCGCTGTTGTTGACTGTTATAAGAACTGCAATTTAAGCTTTCTTATTTTTGTGAATTTTTTCTTCTTCTTTTTTTTTCAAGAGATAAAATCAAAAATCACATTACTCATCGAACACCTTATACTTTTCCGCTGATTGCAGAATCAGTACTTGTATACTAAGCCCAGCTAAAGATTGTGTCTCTTCCAGTCAGCTGTCATAGTACCTTGTACCGAGTTTATGTTTACCTATTGGTTAAACGTTAGTTTTTCTATTAGTTCAATAAATCCCTTTTAAAAAGTTAAACTAATGATCTAGAACTTTAACTAAGATGTGATTTATTGTTACTGAAATTATTTTTATTCGTCACATTTAGCTAAAGATGATTATTTTGGAGTTTGCTAATATCCTGATCGAGTGAAAATTGCCATTTAATTAAACTTAAATTAAAGCAGTAATAATAATAATAATAATAATAATAATAATAATAATAATAATGTAGGTTATACATACCTACATATACAATTATTACTGCTTCAATTAAACCACAATTGTAGTCTTCCGCTCAGTAGACTGGCTCAATAGATAAACAGACCACAAACGGATCCATTTCAAATTAGGTCGGGATCTGAATTAGCTTTTGTAGGAATAATTTTACTGTAGCAATTTTAAAAAGTAATTAAATATATAAACAAATTTAATTTTTTATAAACTAAATGTTATTTTTATCATTCAGGTTTATTACCTTAGGCGTTTTCATTTCTTATTTTTTATTTATGCATGCTATAGCTTTAGAAGTTCAATATCATGTTCATCTGTACTTAACAATTTAAAACAAGTTAATATTACATATAACCACAAAATTACAATACTATGTATTTTTTAAATATAATTCATATTTTTGACAAGTAAATTAACCATAAAAAATCATACCATCGAAATATATATCCATATTTCAGGAAGTCGTACATTAAAATACGCTAATTTATCCTGTATTATTTTTAAAATAGAATAATTTGAAATTGAAATTAAAAACATAGAAATTATAATACAGAAAACTATTGTAATTTTGTAGTATAAGGTGACATGTTTTAAATTATTAAATACAGAAAAATATGGTGATGGACACCGAAAGCTACACTATTCATGAATAAAAAAAAAGAAATGAGAGGTAATAAACGTGAACTAATGGTAAAAATTAAAAAAAATTGTTGGTATTGAAATGTTATTTTTATTTACAAAGAAATTTTCGTAATTATAATAAAAAGCGTTTTAATGGGGCCTAATAAGAAGAACAACATGAACCTTAATCAGGGTTTCTCATATCGGCTACCGAAGTCGTTCAGGAAAGACCATCATCAAATATTGTTTGTTTTTGTTTAGTGGCGTAAAACATCATTGGTCATAAATGCCATTTAGAAGTTATTTAATTTTGCTTACATTTGCTTATTAAATCTCTTATTTTATTTTTTTTCTCTGTACTATTTTATATTTGTATCAGTGGACCTTTTGATTCTAAAAACTGAAACACCAATTTCACTGTTTTATCATCACCTCTGAGGGTTTTGAAATATCTGGGTTTAATCGTAAGCTATTGAGTTGTTATGTGAAATATGGGCATTCTTGGAAAATATGGCTAATTGTCAAATCGTTGTTTGGATTAATAGTTATGTAAATTTTTATATGTTTTCGTCTGGGTTACCATTTTTAATGCTTATAAATTAAATTAAAAAAATTAATAGAAAATTTACTTAGTGAAAAAAAAAGAAAAAAATAATAGAATAAAAAAAATTGGTGATCCTTGGGAGCAGTGGCATGCGCAAACCCCAGCGCACTACCCCACTGCACCCACACCCCGTATGCCAGAAATGGCAAGGGAGGGGGATAAAAATAAAAATAAAATCATTGTTTGGAATTGTCAAATACTGGCAGTTCGGAAGCGTTTCTTTTGAAATAAAATAGGAGTGGGTGAGCCTCGTGTGACCTATTCCTAGCCTGGTGAGTATGACCTTTACGGCATTAGTGGCTGGAGGCACCCGAGGGCTTGACATCGTTTTTAATCATTTCTAATTTACTTCTTGAACTTTCATTCCATAATGATTGCAATTTATCTGTGATTTCATTTTCGAGGGATTTGCTCATTTCATGGAGTTAAAATTACTTTTCCCCGTCCAGGAAGCGTGAGTGCTTCCTTTGCAGCCTGATCGGCCAGTTCATTCCCTGCGATTCCTACTTGACTTGGAACCCAAATAAATGCAACTGTATAAATATTGTGTAGAATGTTTAAGTAAAAATGGATGCAGAAAATTTTCGGATGCTCTGAATACAAACAATTTAGACCTTTTAATGAACTTAATGAGTAATTATTTTTATGTTATGGTTCCAAGCCAAACAGAAATGAAGTGCTACTCTTAGTGAATATGTTGCATAGTTTGTCGAGTTTAATTTTGTAAATTGAGTCATTTTTAAATCAAATATATTTAAAATTCCAGTACCTGAAGTTAATTAAAATATTATATATTATGTAAATACGAGCACAGAATATCTATATTACAGTTTATAAGTTAATTAGATTCAGTTTTTAATAGTAAAATATCTATCATCTCTTTTAATAAATAAATGAAAAGAAGCAATTAATATTAATAAACTGCCATTAGTCGGTTTCTAGATTATGAATATTAATAGAGAGAGAAAGTTCCAAAGGTAAAGGGTTTGAATAAACTTGCAAATCAGTCGATCTCTTCATTCATTCCTTATCTTTGCATTTATTTTCAATATCCGTTTTTAACTCTTATAGTTAGACGATATAGGGTTTAAGTATGATGAGGGTTTATAAAGTGGTGATGTCTATGGAATACAGGCGGATCATAAGCAGGCGATTCAAGAGGCGGTAAAGTCAAGAACTGATATTAAAAAGGAAAGGAAATTATAATGGACGGGCACTCTTTTTCGATAGCTTCATTTAAATTTATAAAAAAATATAAGTAATTACGTACTGCCACATACATCAAAGATAACGATAATAGAGGCAGTGGAGGGAGGAATCGATTCGAATTTAAATTTGAATATAAAGGAGGGAGTAAGTTTTTCTTTCCTCAACGCCCTTTAGATTTACTTTTCTATCGGTGATATATATATACGTCTTTTTTATACATAATTGAGAAGCGAAGTTCTTCAAATTGGCATCTTTAAGATCAGTAAAAACCTATTTCTTTATATCTATGATAGTTAAGATTTTTTTCTTTGAGTACCATTCATCAAAGAAGAATAAAATACTTTGACTGCTAAATAATTGTGTATATTTTTTAAGTTTAATATTGACAATAATAATAATAATAGCCTAACGAAACGGAAGGTTCGATCCCGACCAATCGCACTCTACATACATCCTTCCAGTGCAGCTGAACTTGAAGTGCCAAAGAGGAGAAAAAGTCAGTTATTTAACCCCAATTTTTGATTACGTTAATGACAACTATGTACTCCTACAGTTAAGTGTAAAAGTTGGTGAATTTTGCAACCGAAATAAATATAATAAAATATTAATCAATTTTGGTGAATGTCAAGGGAAACCTCTACTCTTGGGATGATAACGTTATAAAGTACATTATTGTACTTCTGATATTTCCTGAGATGTAGTTTTTCATAAATCAAATTTTTTTTTTTAAACAATGAGAAATTAATATTTTTGGAATTTATTTAGGAGAATATGATGGAAATGACAACTCCTCCTTCACTCTTCCACTAATAAACATCAGTACGCCATTGGCAGGAGAAGTTTTCATGTTTCAAAATAAATTCACATAATAGTGATTTTTAGTCATTTGTAAAAAAAATGTTGCTTTTTAAACAACTGTATCTAACTATTTTTTTCCCGAAGACTGAAGCCCAGACTGCTGCAGGACATTATTTTATAAACTTTTAATAAATATAAAATTAATTCATAGTCACCCTACCTCTATTTACTTATTATTATTATTCATTTTATTTATTCATTATTATTATT
>NW_027111449.1:2635579-2648514 GCF_000696795.3 Halyomorpha halys
CACTCTCAAACAAGAATATATTAATAAAAATTAAATTAATGAATATTTTTATTTAATCCTACAATAAAGGACTTCCGAGCCTAAAAAACGTAGCGGGCCGCTGATGTAAACAAACTCAATGATACTTTATATTTATATTAGATTAATATTTATAATACTTTAAAGATTCAACGTATCCAATTTATTCTTTTTGGTAGTTTTTGTTAAACCCTAGAACCATCAGCGTCTTGAACAGTATAAGAGAAAATATGAAGAAAATAAAATTAATTAATTAAATAAACGTGCAAGAGAGGCAAGCACTTTCCATCTACGGAAAGTTCTCTGCCAATCAGAAAAGGGCTTTCAATGGAATGAATGCTCCAAATCAGGCACACACAGAAATCCTAGTCACTATTCTTTATATAAATTTAGCATGGAAAAATAGATTAACAATATGACTAGGTATTTAATCGGTCCTGTAATGATGTTATGAAAAATATATTACAAAACGGTACGGCATCTTAACAAGTTATTTATCATATCATTACGCAATAAAAAAAACAAAACAAACAAGGGTCATGTGTTACTTTGTTAACAAAAAAGGAAATCTTGGCCAGGTATTTACAAAGAAAAAATATGGAAAAACTCTTCAAATCCGATCTGGGAGCCATAGAGAAATAAGTTTAGTACCTTCTTATACACATCGAAATTTTCTTTAAGACGTATACTTTCAAATTTACTTTATAATGTAAACATTTATTATTGATGCTGTGGAAAAACAGTGAGATGCTTATTCCGAAATGTTAAACTAAATTTTTTCTGACTCAATACAATTTTTGTGTAAACGTATGTTGTGGATTTTACAGGATTGATCGTTGATTCTAGGTTGATTATTAAAAACTAAATCCAATGAAGATCTTCAATTACGACTAAAACAAAAAAAAATAAATAAATAAAAGAACTGAGACAAAAGACTAATCTATTCATTAATAGAGAAAATAGAAATTTTTTTTAAATACTTTGAAAAATACGTTTTCTCCGCCTTTTGACCAGAGCTGGGCAAAAATTATTCGATTGACAAGAGACGAGTACTTTTTTATTAGAATGAAAATACTACTAAACAATCCGAATATTTTTTTATTCCAATATTTGAAATACTATTTCAATCGAATAACAAATTAGTCAAATATGAACTATCACTCACGAAATACTAAAAAAAACTTTATTGGTTTTATTATATTTATTATAATACAAACAAGAATGTTTACATAACAAGTGCTACTGAGCTAATGACACGTACTGTAATGCTAGCTAGACTAAGTAGGGGAGACATATATATAGTGGTGGGGGATTAGTGCTGATGCTACATTAAATTTGGTGGTGGTCCGGGGATAACTGTCGAATACATATTATTCGAATAAAAATTTGATTTTTTTTTTTTAAATTCACTTATTTTTTTACCACCCCATATAGATTTATTTAATTTTTTTGGTTTCTAAGACACAGGAGCTAATTTTTAGGTTTTCGGATATGCAGAATATGAAAATGCTATCGATTTATTTAACCTTTCTTGATCTCTAACATGTAACGGTCCCTTTATATGTCTCGGGATATGTAGAATATGAAAATGCTATAGATTTTATGATCGCGTATCGATTTTCTGATTATGAACTTTTCTGATTTCTAACATATTAGGGTCTCATTTATATGTTTCAGTATATGCCAAAAATGAAAATCCTATTAATTTTATGATCGCGTATCAATTTATTTTAACTTTCTTAATTTCTAACATATTAGGGTCTCTTTATATATTTCGGGATAAGTAGAATATAAAAATACAATCGATATATTTTAACTCTTCTGATTTCTAACATGTTAGGGTCTCTTTATGTATTGAGATATGCAGAATATGAAAATGCTATAGATTTTAAAATCGCATATCGATCCATTTTATCTTTTCTGATTTCTCACATGTTAGGGTCTCTTAATATGTTTTAATATATGCCAAAAATATAAATGCTATTGATTTTATGATCACGTATCGATTTAATTTTAAGATTCATACATCCATCTTATATAAAAAAGTGATCTAGAATTCAGTCAATGTATATGGATCGTGTTTTTAAATTTCTTCAAAGATTATTTTAGTAGTTAATTTATTTTATCCAAAAACCTTATCTTTAAACTACTATACTAAATTGGAATGTAATCCGAGGTTATTACAGTATTATAGTCCTGATGTTATCAACGAATACATTAGAAACGTGCCCAAGTGTAAAGCAAACAGACATATTCGAAAGAAAGAGGGAAATACAACCTATAAAAGTTCAATGTAAAATTCTAAATAAACAAAAATTATAATCTAAATCCTGTAGTCATTGGATGGTACTGTATTTACTTGTGTAATAGGTGGGTCCTTCGTGAGGGTAGATTTTTTTTAATGCGTTGGTAGGGGAGATTTGACGGAGGCCACCACATTTTATATTTTACTATTATAAAAAGCAATCTGTAACTAAATATGTTTTAAATTTTTTACTTGCTCAACTGTCTAAGAAAGAAGTATAGTGTTTTATAGAAACTTTTTTCATCATATCACTTAATTTATACTCTTTAAGGACACCTAAACTTTATAGTTAGTTCAAAGTCGTGAGTGAACGAAAGTTTTGATAAAAAAGAACTTCGCAAAACTATCGGAGATTATAGGAAAGTTAAACCCATAAAAGTGGGGTAAATTTTAACCGATCGTAAAAGACTTTTTCAATTTTGTTGATATTGCCATTGAGATAAAGTTTTAAATGTTTAGTAACTCAGTTATTTCTTAGCGGAGTTATTTAATATTAAAAGGATTGTTCATTTACTTTTTATTTTGTCATAAATCGTGATATAGTTATTCTTATTGGTAAAAAACCTGAAAATAAGGATGGAGTGAGGTACAATACCTAAAATGCATTGAGCCAATAGCAATTCATGGACTATATAAAAAAAAATTATAGTATTGTAGAGAAAAAAAATTATAGGAGTGATCTAAATTAAAATTTAGACACATGTTTGTTTCCTTTATACCAAAGGAAAGAGAGCTTGTTCATATAAAATCATAGAATAAAAAATATTTCTATCCTTAAAAAAAAAGACATTTTATCTTTAAAAAGTTTTGCTTCTATATTACGTTTTAAACGCAAAGGAACAAATTTGGTTTCGTGTATGTCATAATCATAACTTTTTTTTTTTTCCGTTAAATCCATTTCTGCCAAGTTATGACATACAGGGGCCAGACAATAGAACAACAGGACTTGTAGTCATATCAGTTTTTTTTTATTTTTTGTGTTTCCATCTACGTAGTCATTTCTGAGATGCGGATAGGTTATCCTGTTGAGTAACCAGAGTGGGAGGGTCGAATTTTCGTATGAAGACAGCTACAAAATAAAAGCCAACACATCAATCAAACAGGCACCGTTGCAGTATGAGGTGCTTAAGTGACATCTCAACAGCCTCAGCTTTTTATATTCATGAAATGTGTTTTAAAGCTACTTCTGCTTATGCGCTTTTGATGGAATTGTCAGAGACTGTGTGGGTTGGCACCTAGATGGGATAACAATTTTATCATATTTAACCCAGTACTTTCACCAACCCACAAACAAACTTATTTTCTATGACACAGCTATAATTCGAAAAATGCTTATTCTATTTCACTGAAAATTGGATGAAAGTTGAAAATTAGTGTCAAAATGGCTCAAAATCAAATTGAATTCACATTTCCTCATGATGGGCATGCAAGTGCCTGTTCAATAGAAACGATGAAGCTATAACAACCTTTGGACTTTGCAAACGTTTTTAGAGTTAAGAAAAAGATTAATTTAACGATTCTTAAACATCTCCATCAATTGTGAAAACAAGGGCTGCCATTTTGATTGTATCTAATAAAAATAATGAATTAGAAATTCTAGCGATATATATATATTAAACGTTTTGAAAATTTCTATTAACAGTAAAGAATGATGTTCATGCAAATCACTTATCATAAATTTGTCTTTTTTTATTCTAAACACAGTAACTGGATCTTTTTTGTTGCACACTTATGGCTACTTTAATTACGTCTAACAATAACTATCGCTTTAGTAAGTGTTTCTGAATTGTAAAATATTTCTGGTAAGTACAATGCCGTAGTAGCAAATAGACGGTAGTAGCATGAGGTACAAGCTAATTATGTAAAACTTCATTGAAATGATTTCACGAACTTGACCAATTTAATAAGTAGTTGTGATTTTTTTTAAAGCTAGTATTTTTTTTTTTAGTACAAAGCTAATTTAAATCAAAAAGATGTTGCAGTAAAGAATGATCACTGAGTATTGAAACAGCAAGGAAATAACGAAGAGGTAGACAATGAAACTGAATCAGCCAATAGGTGTTTTGTGCGCGTTGTACACATATAGAAGCGCGTTATATTGACATTTTACAATTATTTTATGTTCCACTGAACATTTTTTATGCGCAAGATAAAACAAAAAATACTTTTTCAAATATACATTCAATTAATTAGGTGACTATTAATTAAATTAAAAATGAACTTGGGTGGATTTGGAGTCCTATGCCTCCTTTGTTTTTATAAGACAGGTCAATCCGAATTTCGGTTCTCATTAAAGAAGTTCATCAGAAAGGGTTGAAAAGACAAACTTGTGAAAAAGCTTGAAACCCATCTTAGCCTGCTGCAAGAACGTAGATTAAACATTAATACTACAACAATAGATAGAAAATGATAACAGATTGATTCCACTGAATACAATGGACTGTGACGGCCAGGAAAAAATAAAAGTAATAGAGTCGAGGAATCACTAAAACTTCCTCCCGCAGTCCCCACCAGTCACCATTTCATTCAATGTTGAAATTTCTTCGGAAATTCATTATTATATTTTTTTTGTAGCTCACAATTATTAAAGAGTGATGTGAAATTATAAGGGTTCAAAATCTATTTCAGCCAGTTAATTTTATTAATCTAAACTACTAAACTGTTCTATAAAAAAAATTGGCACACATTGAAATAATTATTATATTTTCCGTGAAGTTTTACCATCCATACACAAGTTTGTACTTAAATAAATATTTTTGATAATAGAGCTAATATCGGAAATAAAAATTATACTAATTGTAAAAAAAAAAAAATGTGTCAGAACCAGAACAAAACAGAAATGTGTTAGATTGAAATACTGTCATGGAAGTATGAAGGTCAGGGTTACTCAGTGACAGCTCGCTGAAAAAATAAAAATTTGAAAATAAATTTAGAAGATCCCCATTTCGGCTCTTCCTTAAACGTTGTTTATTGTCAAGTAAGTCTTGTATTGATAGTCCTAGAATTAATAAGTTTGAATCTATAATAAGTTAATCGTGAAATCTTTAATATAATAGTTTAGATGGTCGATTATGCTTATGGTGTTTGTTAGTCTTTGTGTAAATTCTTGTTACTGATTTAAGAGGAGGAGGGTACAGATAAGTCTCAGTACTTTTGATTGAAATTGTTGAACATGTAATTTTTTTTATATTATATACGCATATATTTGTATATAGTAATAATTTGATACATATAGTTATAATATAAAAGATATAGAAATAAATTAGGTATTGGATTACTTAACTTGATGTGAGGATTTCAGATTAGCCGTTTACCCAGTCTCAATCTCAGGTAATTTGCAATGTTGCTCTCATATCGTAGTTACGTAAAATCGGACAGCCCACGAAGAAGTCTATATATGGTATGTATTGACTTCTTGATTTAATTTCTGTCTTTTATTTTACATACCAGTCTTGCATAAGAGAAAGGAGATTTTGCAAATATTATGAAGCCTAAGCTTAGTCGTTACGTTTGACCTAAATCGGATTTTTTAGAATATGCTGCCTTAAGAATATGCTCCATTGCTGTCAACACTGCGGTTAAACATTGTGCATAATAATGGTGCCAGTATAGAGCCCAGTGGAACACCAGATTTTACTTAGAAGTTATTCTTATTATTTCTTTGTTTTGAAAAATTATTTTTTTTGGGATTGAACATTAATTGATTAAAAAATATAAATTCAATAGGGGATATTACCTCTCTTATTTGAATGACTGTATCAAGCCTTTCATAGATATTTCATTTGAGCATTTAGTCAGTCTCAGACGCCTTTCAACGATTGATAAGAACTTTCAACCATACACAAAATCAGTTTTTGAAAAATGTATTTTGTAGAGGTTAGACATACATCAAAGAGTAGCTATTAACCGGTTAGCTAACTTAGTAGGGGTGTTAGATAAAGAATTAATGCTACTTGTAGCTTACAGGCATCCAGAACAACTCAAGTCGAGATATGGGAGAAAATGGAAGGAAATCACGCAAGATGAAGGAAATCTTATCGCAAGAACTCTTAGAAGATGTCATGGAGTCATTCATGCCTCAGGGTGTCTGACATTATCAAATTATTTCCTTCCGAAATTCCAGTGGTATAGTGTTTATGAATATGTATTCATATATTTATGATTTATTACAAATAAAATTGTTTAAATCAACTTATCAATCTCTATCCCACCCAATAACTAAAACGATGTTATATAAATTAATAAAAGTAAACTTAATCCATAAAATAATTTCAAAGTACATCATGTACATCGACTTTTTTTAAAAATAACACTATTTATGGGATTCTGAGGTGTTGTATTGAGCCGGTCGAAAAACTAATTGTACATATATTATTCAAATGAAAAATGAAGATGTTTACTAAAATATTCAAGGAATGCGAACTGTTTCGGAGCTCTCGGAAAGCTTGAACCATAAGGTCAGTGGGCCGTGAACTGGAAATGACGTTGAGCAGTGCCAGAGTTTAGTAACCAGATCAATAAAGTGTGAAACCCTGAGTTAGGTTGTAGCATCGTGGTTCCAAAAAATCAATAATTGGAAATAATAATTATACAATCATTTAATATATATATGATATCTGCAATGATTTTTATAATCCAATACAAGATTAATGGATATAATATCATCAATGAAGAAACGTAATGTATTTTATAATACATATAAATAATCATGTCCATTAACTATGAGATATAGCTTGTTATATATATTATTTTATTTATATTATCGGCCTGGTGGGCCTTACATGGTTGATATAACTTATATTATATATATTTTTTAACAGTTGATTATGAGGGGGTATAGTCATACAAATGACACCCCTAACTATATAAAATGTTCTTATTAAAAGAAAAAAAATAAATAGATAAGAATAATGCTTCTTAATAAAAGAGATAATGATATTGGTACACTTAAATAAAACAAACAATTGTCTTCTAATAGTAAAAAGAAACAAGTTAATTTGAAAAAGGGAAGAGAGAAGAAAAAAAAATAATGAATAAATAAAATGAATAATAATAATAGGTAGATAGAGGTAGTGTGCCTATGAATTAATTATATATTTATTAAAAATTTATAAAAGAATGTTCTGCAGCAACCTGGGATTCAGTCTTCGGGTTGAGGTTGGGTTTTTCAAGTTGTAGTTCACTGCTCCTTTAACTGTCGCCAACTGGGAGTGGAACTTCATGAACCGTTTTTTGATATAATCATTTATTGACTCCATTTGCTATTCGCGATGCAATTGGCTATTTCTTATGAACCAAGGAGCATTAACTGCGATTCTTAGGACTTTATTTTGAAAACATTGTAGTTTTTTCCTTTTCGTGAAGGATGCCGCTCCCCAGACTTCACAGCCGTACATCAGCAGTGGACTGAGGATTGTTTTAAATATAAGAACAGTTGTTTCTGGTTTTAGTTTGGTATTTCTGTTTAGGATAGGATATAGCATTGCTAACCTTGCATAAGTTTGAGTTAGTTTGATGTTGATATGGTGATTTCTGGTAAGGTGGCGATCTAGGTAAATTCCCAGGTATTTTACTGTTTCATTGGCAGGATTCCATTTTACATTTTTACCTTTGGGGATTAGATCCGGTGGATCTGGCGGGCGATCTTGTTATAATTTGCTTAAATATTTTAAATCCTTTCTTTTTTAGAGTCAACTGCATTCTACCTCTAAAGCTATCATAAAAAATGTCACAAGATGTTTTAATACAACTTTTTGCTTTAATTCGGGGATTTTATCATTGATGCCTAATTGAAATATTTTTTTATGAATAGCATTATTATTATGCATTGCTATCTTGCATTACTCTAGATACTACAAAGTTTATATTAACTTAGTAGTTTCATGTATTCGAGTCGGTATTGCTAAATAATTAAAGAATAAAAAATTGTAAAAATGAAATGTGAATATAAGACGATTATAATAATAAGATCTACGTCTATAAAGATCAATAAACATAAAAGAAAGGTTATCTTATAGGCTAATCTATTTTTTCCTAAAGTACTTTTAATTGTAATTTATAATAGACTCTTTCACTTTAACTACAAAAAATGTGAAATTAATAAGTCGTTGAAGAGGCTTGATACAGGCATCGGTAATCTAACAGTATTTATTTAGGAGATAGTGTGACCATAACTGCTCTTCACACGTAGTAGAAATCTAATTTTTTTTTCTATTTTGTACAAAGTTGTAGTCGTAGTTTCGAATTGTATTTATTAATCACTAAACCTCCTAAACTGATTTTGAAATTTTTGCCTAATATTCTACACATGCACTAGCGCTGAGTTTTAAAAAATTCGGACTTCAAGTGGTTGGGTAAAAATTATTTTTAAAACTAATAAAAAAAGATTTTTTCAAATAAATTAAAAACTAAATATCTGCTAGTAACTTTTTTTTTTTTTTTAGATATTTTAATTAACTCAAGGAAACAAAACAAACACCATAGTATACCATTAATACATCTGACGAATATTAAAAAAAATACAATTAATTTATCCATCCTTATTTAAAAATATCCAGGACAAGTTCCTATGGAAACAGATCTCACCACCATCTCCCTGTGGCATAGAACCTTACTGCGCGTGTCTATAACCTCTTACATAGTGACTTATTTATCACTGTTCCGGAAAAACGACTTTTCTTATGAATCTAAAATTAATAATGGTGGTTCTAATTACGCTGTATATGTACAATAAGGTTGGGTTTCAAGGAAGTCTAAGTGGTCTAAGAAAAATTTATTCTATAACAAAGAGGTAAAAGGCTGAATGAAATCATACTTAAAAGAGAACTCCTTACTAGTGATTAATAAAATATGCTATAGGATACTTAGAGATGGTCTCTAACTGGTCAGTTATATATTAAGTCTAAAAATTGTTCATTTTTAATGATTACACCATCTGCTTAAACAGAATTAATATTGACGAGGCAGAATCGACCCTGAGAGTGAGAGAGCGGAGGAAGCGATAGTTTAGAGTCCTCGCAAGAAGCTTTCCGATTTCATCAATAGTTAATTGACCAAGAAGGCACCTCTTGTATTCCCTCAACTCTTGGAACACTACTACGGTCCTAAACCCTGTTGTACAGCAGCTATCCCTTCTTGTATATAAACGAACGGAATGATTATTCATTTATTATAATTATTACTTTCGCTTATCTCTACATGAAATATATAGTAAGGAAAAATATTACGATCGTGAAAAAAACAAGCTCAAAAACGAAAATTTTATGAAACTGAAATCACTTATTTAAAGTAGCTATAGGTATGTCTGAGTTAGTGGCCATTATTTTGTTATATTCGACATACCGTGCCATTTTAAATAATCGATTTTACAAATGTTTACAATTTCCAGGAGATTTTAATTGAGCCCGTTGTAGTAGTTTCATATAGAAGGTTAATCTGATTGGCTCTTAATTTAATATGATAAATTATTAGGTCTTTTTTTTCGTATCTCCCTGACGAAAAAAAAAGTTTTTTTTTTTTTTTAAATTAATGAATAAATTATAAAAATATTAATATATACCCAAGTATATAAACATGTAACTGGTGCCCTTCCTTTACCATATGGCATTATAAGGGGTTGGGCCGGGTCCGCTGAAGGCGGGGGTTACAATATTGGCCCTGGAGCCAGTTGGAAATGTGTGTCAGGATTTTTTTTTTTTTTTTCTCTCACCTTAAAACATAACGAGGTTGGAGGAATTAAATACATCGCCAACGTAGCTATACGGTTTGTACTTTTTTTGCCAAGACTTTAATGGAGAAAAAGTTCTAATGGAAACCCATTTTATCACTATCTCCCTGTGTAATATAGCCTTACTGTGTGAGTCAGTAATCACTCATATACTTAAAATGAGATGATATATTAATTAGTTTCCTAATGAAATATACATTGGCGATGTTGTATATTTCTTACTTTTTTTGCTATTACTTTTAATGGAGGTGCGAAATTCCTCTATAGAGCTAGTAAAATTACGTAAAAATCTCAGTTTAAAAAGCAAAAGAATCCGATACTTTTTAGAAAAAATAGCATGGATTAACAAAGGGTATATTAAAAAACAAAATACTTATTTTACACTATATATTTTTGGCAAGAGACCACGTGTGAGGAAAAAAACCCAGATAAATAGACAGAATCAACAAAGATGCGAAAGAGAAACTGGGAAGAAGTAAACCAAGACAGACGGGCATGGAGAAGACTGGTTCGGGGGGCCAATGATCAACAAGATGATACATCCAACCAAAAAAATATATATATACATATATTCTATGATTAATCGTTTTTAATATAACAAAACTAAGAAATACGTGTTTGCATAATTTTTCCAATGACTGATATTTTTTTTTGTCCCGTCGCAGATATCTATATAACCCAGAACATTTTATTTCCTCTTTACCCGCATTATAGTGAAGGTCTAAAAACTATATTTCTACTTTTTTGTCTGTTAGAAAAATTATGGATGACGATATGACCCCTCCTATAGTTCCACAAACCTAATTACTTTTCCTAGTTTATATTTCAGCCTGTAATATGAATGAACATTGATTGCCTCATCAACTGAGCCAATTTTCTAGAAGGATTTGCTCTTTAAACATTTTAATTGTTTATAAATGAACAATGCAAAAACGCAAAAGGACAAGACAAATTTATCTCGGCCCGGGGAAGAGGGGCGGATGAAAAATGAAAATTTGATCACTCGACCCCCGGGACTACAAACCACCGCTGCTAACTTGATGAATGGATCTGCCGCGATTTAATGGATCGTCGGCTATTATACATCCTCATCCACCCTGGGGGTCTCTTCCGTCATCCGGGGTCGTCATCCTTCGCGGCGTCCATGTCGATTATACCAGTTACCGTATACGATTATCCGATTTCTCATAGTGAATAATACCCATATCAGGTATTAGTTAAGTATATTAAAAATATGTACATATCTGTTTAAAATATAATAAAAATAGTATTTAGTAAAATTTTCAAATCTATCTATTTTAAGAGATTATTAAGCATGGATGAATTATGTCGCCAATAATAGGTTCCATTATTGTGGTTGTAGTGAGTCTTAAACAGATTTGTATTTGTACGAATTTAGTCTCCGGCCTGAACTGAAAAAAACAGGGGGTTTGTTTATTTCTTAAGTGAGCGTAGTAAACGAAAGTTAGTAATAAGGTAGGTCAAAACCTACAATCAAACGAAGGCATTGTAAGTGATTATGTTTAGGCGCCACCTTAGCAAACTCATGGTGAGTTGACTTTTATTTCATAGCGGCCACATAGGATGAAAACTCGACATTACCACTCTGGTTAGAATAGGAGGGTAACCTATGGGATGAAACCCTTTATGTCAGTCGGAAGAAAAAAACAACAATATATATTAAACGGGATAATACAAAATACTCACCTCATGTATAATATAAAAGAGATGGTAAAATAAGGAAAAACATACATAAGAAGTACGAAGATACTGTTCCATAAGCGGGTAAAATTTTAGTATTATCCAATATTTGCTTTAATAAATCTATTGATATGTTATCATAAATCAGTTTCAGGACTAAGTAAAAGAACTGATGGAGTGTTAGACATATAGTTCTGAGAGAGATCACCACGAGACACTGCTGTTTTGATTAAGGAAATATGAAAATATTTTA
This sequence comes from Halyomorpha halys, assembly GCF_000696795.3. NCBI lineage: Eukaryota > Metazoa > Arthropoda > Insecta > Hemiptera > Pentatomidae > Halyomorpha > Halyomorpha halys. The sequence goes on from NW_027111449.1 coordinate 2,647,583, forward strand.
TGATTTTGAAAAGTGTTTAGTATATTAAAATATTTATGTCATAAACTATTTGACATTCATAAGACTTATAGTAAGGATATTTCTTATAGTTAGTAAAAGTGTTGTAAGATTAACATGATAGATTTAGATACAAGAAAAATTAGAAATAGATATGCGGTAGAGAAAATGTCGTAATTATGAAATATGAATGAAATGTATACGAAAATTGAGTTGAAATTACAATCAAATTTGACAATAAAAGGCAATTGTGAGTTTATGTTCAAATTACTATTATAAAAATTATCAAATTAAAATTATTATTTTATAAACCCATGACTAGTATATAGCAATGTTAATTAATTAAGAATTTATTTACAGAGATAATTTAATGAACTAAGGTTTTCTTGATTTAGAAAAAAAAAAAATTAAAACAGATATTTCTGTATTTTGTTTTAGAGTCCATAATTAGTTAATGCATGGAAGTATTCATTACTAAATTTAGAAATATTAATGTATTTAATAAATAATTTATTAGACATTTTTTGTTAATATACTAATAATTATTTTAATTTATGACTAGGAACACATTCAGAAATGCATTATAATATACAATTTATTACACTACCTTTTATTTCCTAGTATGATATTAGTATAACATTTTTTTAAATGAATTTTACACTTGTATTTAAGTTGAAAATATAAGTAGGTAAATGTAAGTATGTATATAGGGTAATATGAGGTATTTATAAAAAAATACCTATTGTTGGCATTAACGGTTAGGGAGCTTAGAATGGAAGTATTAATATCTATTTTGGGAGTGTAATATTCAAGAATAGTTTTTTAATATATATATTTTCTTTATTCATTGTTAAAACTCCCACTCGTTTCTAACCTTGCTTCCTCTTCCATTCCTGGCAATCCTCCAAGGCGCCTGAAAAGAAGATGGCCTCGTG
>NW_027111449.1:2648564-2650599 GCF_000696795.3 Halyomorpha halys
ACTCGTTTCTAACCTTGCTTCCTCTTCCATTCCTGGCAATCCTCCAAGGCGCCTGAAAAGAAGATGGCCTCGTGACCTTATATTGTAAACTGTTTTAGAGTTCTACTACTGGGTACTTCCTCTACATCCTGTATCATATCATATGTCATTACGATCAAATTTACTGGTTGTATTTTTTTATACAGTTGTAAATAAATAAATAAAAAAAAAAATGTTAAAACTACTTTGAAACGAGTGAATACTTAATGATTTATGCTGCAGAATAGGAAAGTTTTATCGATAAAATCGATGGTAAAATGAAATATATAGTAGAGAAGGAAGTAAAAGTAAGTTTTATGATATAGAGCCAAAGCTAACGTTATCTGTAAGATGCGCACGTGATCCCTGAATCAGTGCTTCCGATTCCTGCTTTATTATACTGCCGCTGGTTTCCGTGCTCTCCGGCAATAAATATCTTCGAAGAGATGATCTAGCTACAAATGCAAATCCGATATTACACAACCGATATCTTAGGGTTTAGGGTTCTGGTCCCGATTAGGAATGAGCAAAAAAAAAAAGTTTGGATTCGATTGGGACGATGAGCGGGATCGTGTACATCAGACGTCTCCAAAAACGTGTTCTGGGCTCTGTTTCATAATGAAAGCTAATAGTATTAGTTCAAAATACAGGTATACAAACAACGTGTTATTTACACTAATACTTTATTTTTCATTATAGGGACGAATTAGCCGAAACGTTGATTAACAATAAAAAGTTTTCTTTTTCTATTTTTATGTCTTCATTGAATTTAATTATAATTTTGTTTAAAAGGATTCCTAGCACTAGTTGGTGCCGGTTCTGTTGGAAACCGGTAAGATTTTTTTTTAAGCGAGATTTACAATTGATTATACTAATAATTTTGCATGTTTATAATTAATTATCTCAGACATAAAGAGAGTAATTTATAGATAAATGTTAAAAAAAATTGTAATTATAATTTTTTTTTTGGATTTTTTAAACCAGGACGTATAGTTTGTTCGATAATATTCTACAAATTCTTTTATGTTCTCAACTGACCGGAACTTTTCATCAAATTATTTTTGCTATATTAGAAGTTGGTAACGGAAAAGTTAAGCTAAATGGATTGGTATAACTAATAATACTATATAATCTAACTTTTGAAGTGTTTAATAAATAAGTGCTCATGACTTCGTTAGGATCAGATATGTGCACCACAGCAATTTTCTATTCATACCATAGCTATTTATATCCAATATATTTTATATTTATTGCAGTTAATAGAACATTTAATAATTACAACCTGAAAATTTTTTTTTATTTTGAAGCTGGGTGGACCCCGAGACCTTCCGAACGCACAGGGCTGACACAACGGCTGCAGTGAAACAAATAATTATTATCTGCCCAGTCAGATTCGAACCCAGATGCTTGGAGTTAGTAGTCCACTGCCTTATCAATGAGCTATTCAATCCTATAATTATAGAATATTTTGTATAATAATATACACAATTTTGGGTTATTTAGCCAATGCTTATAGGATCATTGAACCTAAACTTTCTACAACGAAACCTAGCTCAATTTAGTCAAAATTCATTTTGCATGACGTAGAACAAAGATTTTATTTACCATATTTCACAAAATAAGAGACTATTAAGACATTTTTTTCATTTTTGATGGAATTGGTAACCTTTTGAAGATAATGAAACAAAACAATAAGTAGTCATACGTAGCTACTGTTGATCTAAAATTGTAGAAAGTTCTATCGCTTTTAAAAAAGAATAAGACAATATATTTTGTCGGCCAAATCGCTTTCGTGTTATATTGTAACAATTATGAGAAATACAAAGCTTTCGCTTGAAATCGCTTTGATGTTATATTGTAACAATTATGAGAAATGCAAAGCTTTCGATTGAAATCCGAAATGTTGTTTCATTTCCTACAAATGCCAACTTTAATAGTAAAAAGTGAAGATTATAGTTATTATATAGTGATATAATAAGATTATATATTAATATAATATATATTATATATTGTTACG
>NW_027111449.1:2650649-2682033 GCF_000696795.3 Halyomorpha halys
TTACTAGTCCAACCGTGAAAAGAAAAGAATAGCCGAATTTTGTTATTTTTGTATTTTTAAAAAAGTAAACATAATAAGAAGGAACCCAAAATATACAACTAGAAACTAAAGGAAAGCTTATCACTATTATAAAATTAAATTAATTGAACAAAAAAGTCTTATTTCACCAGTGATTGGTGGGGCCCCGGTTGTGGTTGTTCTGAGAGGATATTCTCGTGGAAGTAGATCGACAAAAGGGACGTACGTCCGCCCGCCGTGGCTAAGATGATTTAGCTGGTTAAGATGGCCAGAATGCTGGTAACTACGAGTGCGCAGTGAGTAGATAAAGGAGACGATACGTGTGTGCAGTGGGACGTTAAGAAGTCGTCTGTCTATTTTTTAGTTTAAAAAACAATAGAGAGAAGTTGTTTTGTTTTTGACGTTATAAAAATCATATGTTTCATTTATCGATATGTGGACCATATGTTGGCGGCAACAATATATAGTGATATATATATAAGATTATATAGTGACGATTATCCAACTGATACCATAAAAATTTACTTAAAAATAAAAATCTGACACAGCAAAAGCCTAATTTTTTTTAATCCCGTTTTCTCTTAAGACTATATTTTGGGACTTTAATCCATACAGCAAACAAATAGTTTATTTCATAAACTTGTTTTGCCAAAAGCCGAGATAGATGAGCCATTTTAACTTTTATGTAAATAAAAAAAGGCTTTTAAAAACATAATTCTTTAATCGTGTACAGCAAGATGATATTTTAATGAGCAGGGTTAAATATCATCAGTGTTTCTGGATAAAGAGCTGTTGTAAAGACTATTTGGATACGACGAGATAATCCCTTTTGACGAACAGATATAGCATTCACTAATCATCAAAGGGACTTAGATTATTTAATCGGCGGCTCCTGATGGAGAAGGCTTTGTCCGGGAAAAGCTGGAATCCGCGCCAGTCAGCTTATCGGCTTCCGGCAAATTACTCACAAAGCAGCCAAAAGCGTTTTAATTTCCCCGACAATCTGTAGTTATTTGCATCTCGGTTGTTAATCATCCCGTTCAATCTCAGCGTTAAATAAAACTTGGCTTCCTAAGCTCTCTTTAGCAGATGACGTCATCAGTTAAAAAACTCATTGATTTATACTGAGAGTAAGTTAACTGAATACTATATAAATATATAAGGGGCCAGTGTGGCCGAATGGACTAAGCCACTTACAATAGGTTATCAAAGTTAAGCAGTGAGCAGTGTGGTCAGTACTTGGATGGGTGACCATACATGTCGGAGGCACTTGTGTACTTGAACCCAAGTAAGCCGGTGGAAAGTGGAAATAATAATGCCTAATCAATCAGCCCTAAGGGAATATTTATGGAGTAGCTTGGCGCTGTATCATGGGAATTTTTTTAAAAACTTATATAACTCCCTGGTGATTTCTTATGTACGAGGAAAGGGAGGTATCTACAGCGTACCATTCTAACGATGGTGGGGGGTCAAGTTTTCATATCATGGAACCTCCAAATACTTGTATTCGTAATAAGGACACGATGGAACTAATGGTCGGAAAGCATTGAACTCCATCTCCAAGATTTATAGCCATCATCAAATATTCTATAAGTCATTTCTTTTTTCTTGAGTCTTCTATTCTAAATTGTAGTGAATACTAAAAGGTATTAATCTTGGGGTTAATCACAATTAATAATGAATATAATTACAATATAAAATGATCTGTATAAGTGTATTGTACCTTCTCGAGTTCTTTCAGTGAGGCAGGGGACACATCTGAATGTCGCCGTAGTTCAGGAGACCTAGGCGGTGCTAGTCCGGTTGAAGTAGGAGCAAGACTTCCTCCGCCGATCTTCACATCAGAATGTCTTCTCTGGAGGGCCTCAAGAACTGGAGCGTCCAGGAGGGAGTCTGTCGAGTCCTGTCCGTGGGCCATAGCCTGGCTCCTCGAGGCTGCTCTTCTGCGGCAGATCGAACACCGCCATGCCTGTCAGCAATAGATAATAGCGGTAAGATTATGTAACTGTAGTATACATGCCTATATATCAATGGCTTACTATACAGTTGAGCTACTAGCTTAGGAAAAATACAATTAAACGTTAATTTAAACATATAATTTTCCTAAAAGAGAGAACCGTTCACAGTTTTTGTGAAGCTGTTAGAAATTTACGTTATCTAGCACCACTGTATAGTAAGCCTTCGATAGAACACAAATATGCATTTTATTAATTTGATAATTGTTAGTAAAATCATGTGAGCACAGAAAACATTGCTGATTGACGTATCGTAATTTTGCATTGGAAATCATCATTTAAGAAGGACATTAAAATACTGTCAGTGAGCATGCATATCCGGAAACTGGGGATAGGGGTTAGTAATATTTCACATTTGGATATTCACTGATCAGCTTTATGTATGCATTAATATTTATTTTATAGTTTGCTAGGGGTGAATCTATTCGTAACTAGAAAGTACTAATTAGCCTGTTGGAGTCGGTGGTTGCTGCTTCTGAATGTTCCCTTATGTTAGGGTACTAAAAAAGTAGTTAGATTATTCTTTATAGAACCTACTTTTGTATATCAAGCCGGTTTTAGGATCAGTATCAGAAAATTTTCTTATAACATATTTTTAATATTTGGAGGATTTCTTTTATATTAGATATTTTTTTTTATAAAAGTCAATTTCACCGTATTTTTGGTAGTTAAATCATATTTTTACTTCACCTTAAATTAAATTTTATAGTGCCTACTACTTTAAGTATTTAATTTTCACTATAATCAAGTATAGAACTATGAATACAAATCAGAAGAACAATCTAAACACTAAAATTATGGGGAAAATATTTCAGATTTTTTATCTTAAAGATTGGGCAAGAGCCCTTAAACTTTAATTGGAAACAAAGATTAATGTCTTTAAGAAAGGTCTTTTGACAAAAATATGTTGTAAAAAACAATTTCATTTGAATATTAAATTTCCCACAGAAATGGGTTCGACCCGTTGATGAGTAGGTTTATAATTACTCTAGTATTATGTATTTCAAAAAAATATTAGTTTAAAATTATTATATCCGGGTATGACTGTGTAAACACTTTATTTATCTATTTCTAGTACCGTTATATGATTATGATATCTTCTCAACATTAATTAATTTTTTTTTTAGGTAACTTATTTTTCATTGAAGCCATATTTACAATTGAAACACGACAAACCTTTATTTATTAATCAGTATATATGTTTTTCGTCATTATTTATTTTAATTTTTTTCTTCCTTTCACATGTTTGTATTATTACTGTGGGTTCGAAATTGTTTGGTTTTAGCCTAGGAAATGTTTTTGCTTTTGCTTTGTTTTTGAAATATTTTATTCCTAATTCTCAAAAATAAACAAAATTAAAAGTACGGTAGAGGAAAGTTTGACAATTAAGCCGTATCAGTCTATTTGAATTTGAAGATCCAACGTTGATAACAAAATAAAAATATCAGTACATTTACCTTCCATGAATTCATTACTTCGTAAGGAAGTACTTTTTAGACCAACGGTTGTTTAAAGAGGTGTTTTGGTCAGTTTCATATTCAACAATAACTTTTTCTCCTTAACACTTTGACCGCGGTTGACGGCACCTTGTCTTCAAGTCAAGGGGCTTGAGAGAAGTATGAAGATAATGTGTCATCAAGGGAGGTCACTTTTCTAATTTGTGTTTGGAGTGGTGGGAACAGTTCCAACACCTACCCCTCACCTTGGGAATTTACCCAAACCGTGTTTAGTACCGCCTTAGCTTCGACCATCTATGATCGTCCTGAGTTGTGCCACCTTTGAGGAATTTTATACTTCTCAAATTTGTTTTGATTATCCAATTTATATTTCGAAGTATATAAATATATTTACTTATGTATTCTTTGATTTTATACACTACCACTAACATGCTTAAAATTAAAGCAATATATATACATGTTGCATATTTAGGTGAGTGAAAATATAATTCTTTTATAACTTATAGTCTGAAGTGAATCAATCACCCTGACAATCCACTATTTTTCTCCTGAAGAAATCCTTAATTTGACATTTATTAATCGTTAAACACCAAGGCATGGTGGGATTCATCATCTCAAGACTTGTTGAATAAACAACAGGAATAAACCGTTTGTTAAATCAAGATTGCCTAGACTAAAAAGAAGAGAGAAGAAGAAAGAGAGAGAGACAAAGAGAGAGTGAGAGTGAAGTTTGAAATAAAAAAAAGCTTGAGAAAATACTTTTATTAACAGGATAAAGTGGCGCTGGTTTTGAAACAAGAAAAATCTCTCTCCCTCGGATACTTGCTAATTTTATCGACTTGGCGAACTAAGAGCCATTTCCTGACAAAAGGGTAAATAATGGAAAAAGTTTTAAAATTCCATAAAACTGAGGCTAGAGCTTCTTGTTTATCACAGAAAATATTTTAACAGCAAGCGAGGCCATTTCCTCAACCGCTCAGTTAAATTTGATATAAAATTCATTTATTCCGGATTAATTTTTTATTTTAAATGGGGGCATCCAGCTATAAGGAAATATAAGAAACTATTCCCATAGTTTAGATTTTGGTTTTCACGTGATTATTATATATAATATTTAACTTGTATTTTAATAATATTTAGTATATTTTTCTGGTACCCTTATTGCGATTATGTCATTAAAATTATCTTCTTCATCAACCTAAGAGTGCATTATTGGGTCCTGTTGGTCAAACAAAATATATAAAAAGATAAAATAATAGAAAGAAAATAATTTGATCTAAATTAAAAGTTTTAAAAAATAATGAAATTGTGACAAAATATGTAAAGGTATGACTGTTTTAATGAAATATTTTACGATGTTTTATAATTTCATTATTTTTATTTTGTATTTTACTCTGAGAACCTAGAGCCCATTTTTAATCCTGTTATATTGTTCTAATAAACTTGTAATAAAAAAATAAAGACTATAGTGTAAACAAAATAATCTGTATACAAGTTAAGTCTCAAAACTACCATTATTATTTATTTAAACGTCCAACGTTTGATGAGAGAGTGATGATAGTGTTAAGTTAATCTGTAATTAAAACTTTACAAATTTAATGGAAAAGTAACAAACAGGGTGATTTGAATGTAAGTAATGACCAGGGCAGAATAGCCTGCAATATGTTTTTAAATAATTGGATATGAGGTATAAAGTTATATTTAATATTGTCTTGAAGATAGCCAAATTGGCCATTGCGTTGGACTGTAGATGGAATGATAAAGAGTGTTCAACACTCTTAATATGGTTGGTTTATTGAACAACACAGTTGATTTATTTGACAATATTTAGTATATGTTTCTAGTATCTGTATTTCAACCATATCATTAAAATTATTTTGTTACATCAGCTACCTAAGAGAAAATATTTTTTTAGTAGTAGTGCTTACTTTAAGATCATGTTCTCTAATTTCATTATTTTTATTTTGTATTTTACTCTGAGAAACTAGAGCCCAATTTTAATCTTGTTATATTATTCTAATAAACTTGTAATAAAAAAAATAAAGACTATAGTGTGAATATAATAATTTTTAAGTTTTAAGTCTCAAAACTACCATTATTATTTATTTAAACGTCCAACGTTTGATGAGAGTTAAGTTAATCTGTAATTAAAAGTTTAAAAATTTAATACAAAAGTAACAAAATAGGGCGATTTTACTTTTTTATTATTATTTTTTTTTAAATTGGTATTTAAGATTGTCCTTGAGAAAGGCCAGGTTTGCCGAAACATTGTAAATTCAAAGAAATATTAAAGAGATTTGACACTTAACTTAGATAAAAATTATTTTATTTACACAATAAAAAGTAGTCTCAAAAAAGTGATAAGATTATGTATGAAATAAAAAATATTATTACTAATATATAGTCATGAGTCCAAATATTATGTTATTAAGGAATAAGAAAAGAAAATGCCAATTTTCTAAATTTACAAACCTATTTGAATTTATAAAAATTGAAATTTGATTAGAAAACTGGCTGTTGATTCCCAAATAAAATATTGGATATTAATAAGAATAGAAATATAATTATTGGGTGAGAGGGTGTTCGTAAGAGAAATAAATTGGATGGATGCTGTTTCGATAAATATAGTAATTGATTGTGAAGGGCGGGGGTACACGGTGGATAGGGCCTTTGTTTAGGGACAAAGGCATGTTGAGGGGTCTCGCTATGAGCCCTATACCTTTGAGCCCTCTCTTATATAAACACCGGTCTCGTTTCAACTTATTAATGCTGTGGTCACCTAATTTAACGCAACCATTCGTTCAATCTCTATGATCATTTTTGGATGAAGCTACGCCCTGGTCCAAACATTGCCGATGCATAAGTCAACATTCGACTATATTCGCACCCGAGCACTACTGAAGGGCTTCCTGAACAAACAAGTTATCTGCATATGCAGTGAGAGCCACCTAATCAACTTTGGAAAACAGAAAATTAAATATTTATATCAGACGGTTCCTCCTGTCCATGTGGCTGATTTGTAAAAAAAGAAACTATACAACAAATCTGATTACCAATCGGAAAGAAATGTGATATCTACTTTTAAAAAAATACAAAATTACATAATGTAGACATTTTTTTTTTTTTTTTTTTTTTTAATAATTTATTTATTGATATTTACAACTGTATACACATATATACAACAAGTAAATTTGCTGTAGGTGACATAGTGACATGATAAAAACATGTGGAGAATCTACCCATTGATAGAACTCCAAAAACATTTCTAGAGAAGAAGATCTCGAGGCCATCTTCTTTTCAGACGCCTAAGAGGATTATTAGGTAATGAAGGAGAAGCCAGGTTAGAAACAAGTGGATTTGGGTGGTTGAGAAGTTTATTATGGAAGGAACGGTATCTGGTTCTGGCCAAATCGGCAACATATGGAATATTGAGGTCCTGATGGATGACTTGATTTGTGACAAAGTAAGGAGCATTAAGGATTTTACGAAGGATTTTGGACTGTAAGGATTGGATTCTGGAGGAATTTGATGGTTTAGTGGAGCCCCAAAGCTCAACTCCGTATGTCCAGATAGGCCTTATAATAGTCATGTAGATCAGTCTTTTGTAATGGATTGGCAATTTATACCGTTTGTCTAGTAAATGTTGCAATAGTCGGAATCTACGAGCAGTTTCTTGTCTTTTTAGTCTTGTATGAGGATTCCATGTCAGTCGTTTGTCGAGATGTAGTCCTAAGTAACGGATCTGTTCGACAGGAATAAGTGGGGTATTATTAAAGGATATTGTAGGGCAAGAGGTCATGGGTTTACGAGACATTTTAATTAAAATTTAAAGGTTTGTTATCATATTCAGTTTATCAGACATACGGTAAAAACCAGTGACGCGGTTGAGTAAGAAGTGCCGGGATCTTCTGGAGTCCTGCATTTTCCTTTACAAGTGAGGGACCAATAAATTAACATATGTCCGCAAATATGACGTGGCTGTGTTCTTTTGGGTTTATCACTAATGTCTGAATTCATATGACAGAATGTAATAATATAGAATTAAGAGAAATAATTTGTTTTAAATATCTTTATTGAAATTTACAATTGTATATTATATAATACATTCAGTAAATTTGATCTTAGGTAAAATGGAGTGTTACAGGCGTGTAGAGAAACTATCCATGGGTAGCACACTAATGACATTTTACATTAGTAGGTCTCGTGGCCATCTTCTTTTCAGACGCCTTTCAGTAATGGAAGAGGAGAGGGTGCAAGGTTAGAAACTAGGGGGTTTGAGTGGTTAGGGAGTTTATAATGGAAGGAGTGATATCTGGTTCGGGCTATAGAAATAAAATTTAAAAAAAATGGTTAAAAGTTCTATTGTACCGAGATGATACATGTTCATTTCCAATCTACATTTTTAAGTTTGACTGTACCTCTTGATTATCTATAAATTAAGCAATAATATCTCATGTATTTTCTCCATGCCGTTAGGCATTGTCAGTTATGAAAATGTTAAATAAAAAATTTCTACACTTTATTAATCGATTTTCATCATTAATTACTGCTGCATAAAAATCTCTTGAAAAATATTAAAATTACTTCATATCAATTAAAGTGCTTTTGTTCAATTACAGTCTCATATAGAACTAACACAAGGACATAAAACAATGATAATTGATTTGACTACACCACATATACACGTGAACGTTAATATCATACCACAGAGAGGTGACACTGCATGCTATATCCCCTTGTGCCTCTCATATTATCTCTAATGTCATTTCTTCCCATTCGCTGGTTATCATTGAAAGCGAATCTACTATCATCACTTAAGATGATTCTTACAAGATGAACATAAAAGTAAAAACTAATTCAGCCTTTAACGTCGTTTTTTACGATAGTTATACAAAAAAATAATAATTATATTTATGGTTTTATATTAGCTTACTTAAGTAGCTACTTAAACATATTTACGAAACTAAGTTCAACTACACTCTATATGAGAAAAACATTTTTTAGGGCTTACAAGAATAAATTCCTATGATTGCGTTTAGTGCTCTGCATCAGTGGTTCCCAATATAAATAAAAATAGCAAATATATATTGCAATCCAGCACTTACTTTGCACTAATATTTTTTTTTCTAAATATTCAACCACTCTAAGTATAATCATGCAGCATATTTTTTCTGAACTCAGAAAGGGTGTGCGAATTTTTTTTTTAGCCCAAATAAGGTGCCACTATATTTCTTTAGCCGGAAGAGTACCATGATATTTTCTTTTTTTAGTCCCATAAGTGAACCACGGTGGATGAAATTTGGGAACCGCTGCTCAACGCCACAAAAAACCAAAACACTATATAATAAATAATACAAATAATATTTTTATTACTATTTTTATAATAATAAATTACATTTCCAGAATAATATTTATTATTCCAGTTCCTTATTATATTGGGATTAACCCTGGTAGGCAAACCCTCAAGACCGCACGGTATTGCGGTACTGGTCAACGCCGTACTAGGGCCTCTATCATATCCCCTTCACAACCTCATTACCTGATACAGAATAATTTTCAAAATAGAAAGTCCAAAAATTAATTCCTAGGTTGCTAGTAAAAGGCAGATTCGTTGTTTAAATCTTAAAGAAATTATTTTTTTTATTTTTTTATCTCAGTCTATGTTTGAGCCACTCTCGAACTGTTTCAATTTTTTCCATGTGAATTAACCATTTCAATTTAAAATTACACAGTTCAACAAAAAGTATGTTGGCCCTATTAAACATTATTAATCATTTTTTAATATTATAAATTCATAAGATGGAGGTGAAATGTCAGGATTTAAAGTCTAAGTTATTACAAAAATATTATTTTGCTTAGGTTTCGTTATTTTTACGACAGCTAACATTATAACACTACACTTAAAAAGTAATGAAAATATTAGGCAATATTAGATGTTCATCTCGCCTCCAACCTATGAGTCAATAAAAAGACATTGATAGCCTTTTAAGAGAGACAATATACTTTTTTTGAGTTAAAGTGATTAATTCACATACAAATAACTAAAACAGTTCTTAACTTATAGTTATTAATTAATTAGTTGAAAATTCGTATAACGTTTCGTTTTAGAGCTTAGTTGCTCATATACACATGATCATAGTATCTTGTGAGACTTTTTTTAGATTCAAAGAACTTTAACACTAAAATTTCAGCTCAAATTGAAGTTTTGATTAATATATTTCCCCGGAGAATATATTTAATGTGTGATTAACTGTTGTAAGGAATTGTAAAAAGAGCTGAGTTTATTATTTCAGATCTTTAAATGTACCTGTATAAGAAATATCTGGTCATATTTATAGCAAACAGGCATTTAACCGTTTTAATTAACAATGAGTAGAGTCATGTTTAAATTGTATATCTAAATATACATGATTGTCTAAACAAAGTGGACTGCCTTGAAATTTGTTTAATAGAAATAGTTTGATTTTATTTCTTTATTTCGTTAAATTGTTTTTACGTTCCTATATCCAGGCCCTCATTGTTGTTTCTATATTCTCGCTCCATTATTTTTCTTCCAATCCCATATGATAACCCTCGAAAAATGGTGTCTTCGTCGTAAACCTTCCGACTGCCCTACAGTATACGTTAATAATGTTGCTCTTACCCCTGTAGAACAGATTCGTTATCTTGGACTCAATGTGTAGTACGAAACGAGTAGCCTGGAATCCTCACAAAAGACTGAAAAGACAGGAAACTGTACGCAGATTCCGACTATTATAGCACTTACTAGACAAACGGTCTAAACTTCACTCATTACAAATGACTGATCTACATGACAATAATAAGGCCCATCTGGATATAAGGAGTTGAGCTTTGGGGCACTAAAACTTCGAATTCCTTTTGTATCCAATCCATACAATCCAAAATCCTTCGTAAAATCCTCAATGCTCCTTATTTTGTAACTAATAAAACCATCCATAAAGACCTGTTCCTTATGTAACCGATCTAGCCTGAACCCGATATCATTCCTTCCATTATAAGCTCCCTAACCACCTAAACCCACTAGTTTCTAACCTTGCTTCCTCTTCCAATACTGGCAATCCTCCGAGGCGCCTGAAAAGAAGATAGCCTCATGACCTTATATTGTAAAATGTTTTTAGAGTGCTACCACTGAGTAGTTTCTCTACACGCTGTATCATATCATTATCATTATGTCATTATGATCAAATTTACTTGTTGTATTTTTATACACTTGTAAATATCAATAAATAAAAAAAATATTTTTGTTACTGTTCTATACTCGATTGTCTACCGTTTACTCTCATACCCTGTCCTATCAAAACCTCCTACTCACCTTTAATTAATGCATTAAATAACAATATTTGCTCCACCACAGTTTTTAAGATTCTGTTGTTCTGATTATCCGACAACTCTTAGGATCATTCCCTACTATCCTCAGTCCGAGAGATCTCGGCATATAGATCGGTTCATTTCGTTTGTGCCAGGATGGGCCGGCGATGCAGAGCTCATCATCTTCTCTACGGATGTTGCATCAAGGATTAATTTATTTAAGTGTTTACATCCATTGTTCCTATACCCATTTCTCTTATTTCCTCTTCTCCGACAGCTGCCAGTATGTAGATTTTTGTTGCGGGCTAGACGAGATAGGTGGCGACGGAGGCACTAATGGATTTGGATGCCGGGGTTGTTTACTGAGGCCCAATGACGTCAGAGCTTGGTGAGGATTAGACCGGCTCGATACTTCTTTGTTTACACTCTGTGCCGAACTCGAACCTCCCACGGCCTCAAAGAAAGGTCCTCAACATTTTTTAGTTTTTGAAGTACTGAAAATTTGTATGTTTCCTTTATTGCTTATAAATTTTATCTGTAACTAATCATTCGAAGCTCGTTCTATGAAATGCAGAAGTATCATAAACTTCTATATAAGCTAAATGCGGTGAAAACAAATACAAATTTAGCATTTTCTTTAATATTTACGAAAAAGCTTTGTAATTGATAACTGCGCCAACGGTTTTAATCCCATTTAACATTCTTGATACCATGTATCCTTTTCAAAAATCGTTTTAAAGTTTTTTTTAGTTAAATAGTTACTATTCCACTCCAGACATCTTTGGATTTGATTGCTACAATAAATCAAGAAGAACTATTAGTTCTTGTATTTTTCAGTCTGAGATTGATTCATCATACACAGTGCATAAGCCTATCCTTAAAAAGCATCCGCCATTCTTATCTATTCTTAGCAGAAGTCGGCCATGTTTTTTAAGTAGGTTTCTCGTATCTGTCCGAACAGTGCCAAACTATCTGAGGTTGGGCTCCCTACTCATCTTGTTCAGTAAAGGACTACCTCAGTCAATTTCTGAGGGATTTTTTTTTTTAAATTCGGCATTATATCTCAACGAGAATAGGACCTATTCAGTATTAATTATCACTCAATTCAACGACTTAATCAAAATAGTTAGAGTTATTAGTAGAGATTTCCTAAATTGGCACTTCAGGTCGGTCGAATTTATGGAAAAAGTTGGCGTCACATCCTAGACATATATTCGCTTAAAATATATTAACAGTTTTATACGACTTTTCACTTTTGAGCTATGTTGTTTCAGATACACTCATACAAACTATACAAGCACAGCTGATTTTTGAGGCTTGGCTATTTGGACTCAAATAGAATTTTGAATCGGACTCAAATAGTTTTGAAATCGTTTGGGATTTCAAAACGTGTATTTTCGTCAAAAACGCGGATTCTAAATTTTTCACAATCGCAATACTTCCTTTCTCATAAATTAAATTCCATATTTCGGTAAGTGAAAGAAAAAGAGAAAAAATGGTGGGTGGAATTTCATGACTTTAGACACCCTTTTAAACATTTGGTGACTGAGGATGGTGATGTAAATATAAAAAAAAAAATACAACAGTAATTGTAGAACACACTTTGGAAAATGCTATGCTTTTCCTTCCGTATAATCCGTTTGTTAATACCCGAAATTTGACTAAGCTTTAACAAAGGAAAAAGTCACCCGGCGGCCTATATTCTAGAATAAAATAAACAAATGTTGTGACATACAGAACGAATTTTGAATTTTTCCACAGTGAAAACTTGCATGTTTAGAGGTTTAGTGTTTACTCATATCTTTTAACATTGTATATTTATTTATTTTATTTTTTTATCTTTATAATTTTTAATTTGCACCTGTAAATCTAGTTTACAATCAACAAATGAGCTGTACTATCCAGGCATGGCATGAATTGGCGAGAGGGTGAGAGCACCCAGTGGTGCATTCTCCTGATGTTAAGTAAATTATTAGATTACACTAGGAGGTCCCTCATCCAACTCCTCTTCAGCCTACGCCAAGTTGCGTCAGGAAGTCATGTGTTGCCATCTGTCGTATAAATTTATTGAAATGTCCATGTAGTGTGTTGTGAAACCGTTTCTAATTCATAATAATGTAGTCCGTTATAGTCGGAATGCTTCGATCGGGGTGAAGTATTTATTTAATTTATTCATTATGTGATTAATATTCAAATTTAAATTTCATGTATAAGAGATAAGTTTAATAAAATATACTAACTTTTATCACATTAAAATATAAATACAAAATGACAACACATGACATCCTTGACTTAAGAGGAGTTAGATGAGGGACCTCCTAGATCAATCAAATAAGTTACATAAAGTCAGGAGTAAGGAGCAGAGGGTGCTGTCTTCCTCATGCCAACTCATGCCATGCCTGAATATTACAACTCATTTACTGATTGTAAACTAGATTTACAGGTGTAAATAAAAAAAAAAATTAAATACACGACCCACATTTTCAAATAAAAAATAATAGGAGTTGGGTTTGTTTTACATATTTAAAAATTTAGTGTCTTTTATTCGTCAAGTGAAAGGTCATATTGTGAAGTGAGAAATACAAGATCCAGTTTATTTTCTCTTATATAACTGAAGATATTTCAGATGTTTAACATTGAAAAAAAAATGAAAATTACATTTTTAAAACAATGCTTAATTTAAAGTAATGTTAATATTTCTCGGAAATAAAACGAAACGATATAACTTTGAAAATCTTTTTTCCCCCTTCAACGATCCCGTACTTCCCAACGGAAGCGTGGAGGGTCCTGAAAATGAAAAACGGAGCGTGGAGCCGGGGAAATGGCCTTTAATTCAAAAGAAAAACAAGAAACGGAAAATGTGAAAGGTAATTGAAACTTTTTAAGCTGGTCCGTATCATTTCTACCGTATTTGAAGAGGCGAGGGAACGCTTTAAATTGGCCAGTAGTCAGTCGACAAGGAGCGCCACTCGGCACCCCTTTTTCTTATTTTTACCTTTGACATTTTGTCGTCATCGTTCAGTTTTATTTTTATATTTCTTTTATGTGTTAACGATTTTACCATTGCCAAAGGTTAAACTCATTAGGATATATTTATCTTCGTTTTAGTTTGTTTCTATCAATTACTTGATAATAATTAGATGTAAAAGCTTCACTCGATTCGTCGTTAAACGAAACTTTACATACAGACAGATATTGTGAGTCGAAACATATCATTAAAATATATATTAATTTAAATTATTATGTTATACGTTAACTTGTAATCAAAGGAATTTTAATACACGATTAATGCGAAACTTTTAATACACAGTTCTTAATTAGCAAATCTTGCTAATAAGAAGTTATAACAAGCTACGAAAATTTCTACTTATATATATTAAGTATATTTTATATGTATCTTCTTAATCACTTTTAAAAATAGATTCGTTTATCAAAACAATCGGAAATTAAAAAAAAAAGTGAAATTAATGAATATTTCTATCCTAGCTAAATATTAAAAACTTCCACATTAAATAAATTTTTTTGAGATTATAAAAAATTCATTAGTAGTCTTTATTTTGAAATTTTACGTATACCTTTTTGTTTTCTTTTTTTTCCCCCGGTAGCCACAGAGGGACTATTGTACGCCGTCCCTCCTCTGCTCAATGCAGGCCAATAGCCTTTGCGAATCTGGACACTGTGCAAAGATCCACTGTCTCGCTAAGTTTGGGGTCCAAGATACGATCCTTACCAAATATGAGGAATCGTGTTCTTGCTACTGCATCACATCTACAAATGATGTGGTAGGCAGTCTTATCATAATCATCCTTCCTACATAACCTGCAAATAGGGGACTCTATCAATCTCATTTTATAGAGATGCTTATTCAGCTGACAGTGTCCCGTGTATAGACCTGTTACACATCTTAAAATACTCCTATCCATGTTAAGAAGACTATTACTTCTTTTCGGGCAGGACCCCTTAGGAACATTTTTGATTGTTCCACTCCTCTGGTATTTCTCCAGAGTAACCCAGCCTTGCATTCAGCAATCATTTTGACGTGCCTCTTCGCATTGCTGAGACTAATCCCACATATGTGGTCAGAAAAGGAGCGGTTCCAGATCCTTTCCTTGCTAGGGTCTTGGCATGTACTTTAAATTTCAACTTCCCCCCAGGATTAGAGCGAATCAGTTAGTACACTCAGTTAGAGCACATGCACCTAATGCAGCAGATCCTGGGCAACACAGGCGTTTCAGTTTTCTTGTCAGATTATATGGTGTGTCAGTCATCTTTGTAACAGTATGTTAGGGCATCCAGCAAGTGAGTCATAAAAAGTTTTGTATTGTTATTTTATTATTAAAAATTAAAAAAAACAACAAAAAACTAAATTACATTAAGAAAAACAGTCCTTTCAGTTTTTTTTTATAAGAAGTGTTTTTTTCTGATCTAAAATAGGCACATTTGAGCCGCGCAATCTGAGTCAATCTAACAAAAATTTTTTATGGATATTTTATTTACCTGGTGGATTTAGTCGAACCATCCGATACTAAATAAATACTAAAAACGCTAAGAAAATAAAAGATGTTCGTAGAAAAATCAGTAAGAATATTAACAAAAGAAATTTCTAATTTTTTACAAATGGGTTGTGAACCTCAGCTTGGAAATGGGCATACATGCTTGTATTGTATGTGGCAATGTTAAATCAGTGAAAGATATTTGATTTAGGATAATTTACAACAATCACCAAGATAATTAAATTTCTAGCCCAAACAATGATTTAGAAAATGAAGAGTGATTCGAAAGACATTTAAATTACACCATTTCCCCTTAAATTTGCTTCAAAACAGATTAATAACGCTTTGTTGTTTATATGATCTGACAACCCTTCAAAATTCAATTTTGAAACCACGCTGCATACATCACTCAAACTTGTAAACAGGAAAGTAAATGGGATCAACACCCATGAATTCTGGTGAAAATGATCAATAAATACTATGCCAAAGTTTTAAGCAAACATTTAATAACATATCTAATAATCTAAATTTTGGTCGGGTTTATCTTGAGCTACTACTAAAGTACTACTACATAAGCCACTGCACGTTGATCGCGTTACCTTCCTTGCACCTAGTCCAATTTTTGTGTTTTATATTTTAAATAAAAGGGAATAAGGGATACAACAAAAATATCCTGAGGCATTTTCTAAAGCTTTAACCATTTGCAAATTATAGTACATTTTATAACATAGATTGTGATAAATAGATTCGCGAAATAGAGGTCAAATAAAATAGATCATGATACTCATCTCTTCACATTTATATGAAACTGCTAACTCTTAATGTGACTTTTAATTTTTTTTTTACCCGTCAATCAAATTTTTCGTTAAATTAATTCTTTAGTTTTATCAATTAGGCACTATCCAAAGCCTTGGAAAAGTTTGTCGTTTATGAATTAGCTTTAAAAATATTTTTCTCAAGAAAAATTCAAAATAATATCTAGAAATTTTGTTTATCATACCCAGAAAGAGGGAAAATACTCATAAAAATATTTTGAACTTCCAAAAAAAGGAAAAATTCTTTATAGTCCTAAGAAACGGTTATAATGTTTTAAAAACTCGTAATATCGAGATTCTCAGAGATAAAAGAATGTCAAAATGTTTTTTTTATTACTCTGAATTACATAGACTAACCTCTGGATAAATATAAAAACTAAACGGCACGCTTAATTATTGTGCTTGATTTGAAGATAATCTTTTGAAACTGATAAGATAGTAGTTACTTCTTACGTTAAAAAAAGTAATTTTGTTTAGATATGGTATCACACAAAAATACGATTTTTTTATTACTTAATAATAATAAACTTCCAGATGTGGGTATTTCAAATAGATCAATAATTATTTTTTAATGGACGTTCACTGTTCCAGTTGTCTAGTCTTGGTAAAAAATTGATTTATTTTCGAAGAAAATCACATTTACTCTTCGTCGTAAACCTGCCGACTGCCCTACACTATACTTTCATAATGTGGCTCTTACCCCTGTAGAACAGATTCGTTATCTTGGACTTCATCTTGACAAACGACTAACCTGGAATCCTCACACAAGACTGAAAAGACAGGAAACTGCACGCAGATTCCGACTACTACAGCACTTACTAGACAAACGGTCTAAACTTCCAACTCATTACAAAAGACTGATCTACATGACAATAATAAGGCCCATCTGGATATACGGAGTTGAGCTTTGGGGCTCCACTAAACCTTCGAATTCCTCTCGTATCCAATCTTTACAATCAAAATCCTTCGTAAAATCCTCAATGCTCCTTATTTTGTTACTAATAAAACCATCCATAAAGACCTAAATGTTCCTTATGTAACCGATCTAGCCCGAACCCGATATTATTCCTTCCATAATAAACTCCCTAACCACCCAAACCCACTCGTTTCTAACCTTGCTTCCTCTTCCATTCCTGGCAATCCTCCAAGGCGCCTGAAAAGAAGATGGCCTCGTGACCTTATATTGTAAACTGTTTTAGAGTTCTACTACTGGGTAGTTTCTCTACATCTTGTATCATATCATATGTCATTATGATCAAATTTACTGGTTGTATTTATTTATACAGTTGTAAATATCAACAAATAAATATAAAAAAAAAAAAAAAATTTTCGAAGAAAAATTATGCGTTAGGTGTTGAAAAATGTAGTCTAAAAAAAAAAATCCTCAATGCTCCTTCCATAAAGAGCTCAATGTTCTATATGTAAACGATCTAGTCCGAACCAGATATCAATCCTTCTATTATAAACTCCCTAACCATCAAAACCCTCTAGTTTCTAACCTTGCTTTTTCTTCCATTCCTGACAATCCTCCGAGGCACCTGAAAAGGTGATGGCCTCGAGACTTTCTAGTGTAGAAATATGATTAGAGTGATTGGTAGTTCCTCTTCAAGCATGTATCACTCCATTTGAATCTTACATAAAATTTACTTAATGTGTTTTTATGTAAATACAGTTTTAAAAAGCAATAAATAAATTTAAAAAAAAAAGTTAAGCTACAAGTAATACATTATGTGTTATGGGTATGGGCAAAAATTCTGAAAATCTACCACTTTAGGCCTGGACCAGAAAGTGGTAAAGGTTTTACCATAATATTTTTCAAACAGTTTTACACTATAATGTATTGAAATAAAGTAATTTAAAAGTTCTTCTAGGCTAATAACATTTTTTTTTATTATTTATTGATATTTACAACTGTATGAAAAATACAACAAGTAAATTTGATCATAATGACAAAATGATACAGCATGTAGAGCACCTACCCAGTAGAACTCTAAAAACATTTTACAATATAAGGTCAGGAGGCCATCTTCTTTTCAGGCACCTCGGAGGATTGCCAGGAATGGAAGAGGAAGCAAGGTTAGAAACTAGTGGGTTTGGGTGGTTAGGGAGTTAATAATGGAAGGAATGATATCGGGTTCGGGCTTGATCGGTTACATAAGGAACATTTAGGTCTTTATGGATGGTTTTATTAGTAACAAAATAAGGAGCATTCAGGATTTTACGAAGGATTTTGGATTGTAAGGATTGAATACGAGAGGAATTCGAAGGTGACTAATAACATAAAAATATTTCTTTTACTTGAACGTCTCATAGTTTTATGAATAATTTAATCGATATACTAAACTAAAATACATTATCTTTATTGGTAGGCTACAGGTTTCAGTTGATTTTCTGAGTATAAATTCAAAAGACCTACAAGACTAATAAGAAAGTATTGCATTTCCTTTTCTTTTTCATGACCAAGAAGTACAAAGTCGCAAAGCGATATCTATAAAAATCGACTACAGCGATATTGAACTTCTTTGTAAGAGCAGAAGTTGAGGTGTAAAAGGAATATTCTGCAATAGGTTGGCCTGACAAGGTTTCACGGCGAGCATTTCCCTCTCCAGGAAATTAAGAGGAAGAGATGGGAGCCCCCACAACTGAATATCGTTCATCGTAACGCTATTCGCTGCTCCCTCCCACCTGTCAGCTCTTACAGGTTTTATTTCTATATCTGAAAGATCTATAAACTGTAATAAAATGTAATAAATATAAGTATCAAGTTTGATTTGGGCTAAATAAACGTAATTTTACTAAAAATCCATTTAAAAAAAATACAGAGATACTTACTCATTTCAGATGAATTCAAATGTACACATGACCCTAACCTTTATAACGTTAAATGATTTCGGATTATTGCATAGGGTTTAGGTCAAGTTTTCGAAGGTAACTCGGCATTTAATTTAATGAAGACATGCAGTTTAATGAAAATACAGCTGATCCGATAAGTTGAAGGGATATTGGACGAAAGAAATATTTTATTATTATTTTTGTAAAATAAAATAATAAAAAAACAATCTCATGAGGTCGGGATCAGTACATTCAGGGATGCCAGAATTTCACTCTTAACAGATTTTATGAGAGAATGTTAAATTAGATCACTTACACCACCTAAAATAAAACAACACATTAATTACAAAAAATAAAAATTATTTTAACCTTATTTCTTCTTTGTTTTTCTAACCATGTAAGTTTTAATTTTTTTAAAAATATTTCTTCTCCCCCTCTATTATGTATATAATCATTTATTGTTTACCTAATTTTAATATTTTTTACACTGTTTACTTTAAAATTATTTTCAAATGTGACGTACTTACCTGTCATCCCCACTCCTCCCAATTCGAACGGTTCACTTTGACCTAGACTTCCGTCGAAACAAGTATGAATTTTTCATTTGATTTTATTCTTATCCCTTTTCATCTCTTAATTTGTACTTTCTTTAATATTTCTTCTCTGTATCTGTTACTATTACCGTTTTCATTTATTGTTTATAACTACTAATTGTTCTTATTTAATTTTTACTTTTTATTGTATACCCTTGTAATTTTCCAATTACTTTTTTTACTTATGTTAAGTGTTTGTATATT
Organism: Halyomorpha halys; assembly: GCF_000696795.3. NCBI lineage: Eukaryota > Metazoa > Arthropoda > Insecta > Hemiptera > Pentatomidae > Halyomorpha > Halyomorpha halys. The sequence continues at coordinate 2,670,406 of NW_027111449.1, forward strand.
TTTTATCCCTGACGAAGCCCTGCAGCGTGGGGCGAAACGTTGGCTCAAATAAAAATATTACATAATATTATTATTTTAGTTTACTTTGACCGCACCCGGACCAAATTCCATTTATTGATACACACGGTCAATCAACAATCTTCTAGTATGTCATAAAATAAAAATGTATGGAACCAATGTAGCTTCATCTGAAAGTTATAACTATTTTAATGGGGAGATATCATTCTCCATCATAAAAATAACTTGTTTAGCAATCCTATAAGTTCTTTTATAATGAATTTATTCTGTATTAGTTATATAGATCTTTTTTAGAACCTTATAGCTGACTGGAGTTATACTGCTAATTAAATAATTCAAATCAGGGACCATTTAAAAATATGGAGTTAATTATTCATGAAGTACAGAGATAGACACGAATGCAACAGGGCAGTAGATCAGCATTAATGAGAAAGGCAAGCTATTCTGGTAGATAAGCGGTCAAAAGAATTTGTCTTCACTAGCAGTGTCCTGTCCAGCGTGATGGACACATAAGCTTTATTAATGACCTGTCAGTCGATAAAAAATATGTCGACCTTTCAATATCGTGCGTTAGGTCATCACCCTACTGATACTTGGTCAATGGATTTTAGGAGTCAATGAATCTATTACGGCCTATTCTAGCGTTAAACATGTAGGAAAAATCGAATAAACAAAAACAATTGTTCAATAATGTGACTTTGACTATAAATTTGGCTTGGTGGTAGAAATCGAGATCGGTAAAGTCTACCCGCATTGAAGGGAGACAACTTCCTCGGAAGAAATTAAGAGAGAGGGGTACAAAACTCGTATGCCATGAGGAAAAACAACTTTCAAATGAATAAAATCATAGTTTGTTATAATTGTTTAGTTTCTGAATTGAATGAGGTAACTCACATGACGATAGAGCCAATATATTAAAATTTTTTGGCTAAATTATTATAGGTTTTTTTTCATATCTTTATTCAAATTTACAACTGTACATTTATATTCATACATTCAGTAAATTTGATTTTTGTTTATAATGGTGTGATACACGTGTAGAGAAAATACCTATCCATTTGTAGCACTTTAATGACTTTTTACATTAGCAGGGCTCGTGGCCATCTTTTCAGGCGCCTCGGAGGATTGTCAGAAATGGAACAGGAAGCAAGGTTAGAAACTTGTGCACTTGGGTGATTAGGGAGTTTATTATGGAATGAATGGTATCTGGTTTGGGCTAGATCGGTTACATAGGGAACATTAAGGTGTTTATGGATGATTTTATTTGTGACAAAGTAAGGAACATTGTGGATTTTACGAAGGTTTGGATTGTAAGGATTGGATAAGAGAGGAATTCGAATGTTTAATGGAGCTCCAAAGCTCAACTCCGTGTGTCCAGATAGGCTTTCATGTAAATCAGTCTTTTGTAATGAATTGGAAGTTTATACCGTTTGTCTATTTAAAGCTGTAATAGTTGGAATCGACGTGCAGTTTTCTGCATTTTCAGTCTTGTGTGAGGATTTCAGGCTAGTCGCTTGTCCAGTTGAAGCCCTAGTCAGTGGATCTGTTCTTCAGGGGTAAGAGCAACATTATTAAAGGATGCTATAGGATAGTCCTTAATCCTTCAATTGCGACACTATTCTTCGAGGGTGCGATATGGGGTTGGAGAGTTTAGAATACAATTAAAGGGTTATTATTATCTGCGAGTACAGATGTGCCATCGGCATACAAGGTAAGGATAGTGTTGGGGTGGCTGGGTGTCAATTGTATAGACGGTTATAGGAGGTAATGCAGAAAAGTCATGATGTTTTGCTGAACGATATTTTCTAGTACTAATAAATATATGATTGCACTTAATACAAATTAATTAGGGAATATGAGAGAGGGGATAAGGGGATACCTCTCTCTATAAAATTTTCGAAATTGGGTTTAATTTGACGTAGTGCTCTTAAGTTTAACATCTGGAAGCAAATTTCCTCCTTGCACTCATACTGTTATAGGTTAACGGATTCATACTTGATATAATAGTGTGATATATAAGTGATGTCATAGTTGAAATAATAATGGTTTTATCTCAAAAAACTAAGTAGATCTAAAATTTTTGAAGTAGTTGGGGTTAGAGTTGTATTCAGTAAACAAATGGACTCTTCCCTATATTTAACATGGCAATGATACGCCCACTAACAATATTTTTTTTTTAGTTTGAACAAAAATGACTTGATTTTAAATTTAAATTCAGAAATTAATCACGATAAAAATTAATTTTAACTATATATTAAAAAAAAATTAACGCTTTAAGCGTTAGAAATACCAGTCTCCTGAAAAGTTATGTTATCAAACGTAATTCTCTGTTAAATGATTTAATGATTAAATTGTTGATCAGCAAAATACTTGCATTTCCTCTGTATGAATAAAATAAAAACGGGAATAAAAACAAATCCTGCAGGGTGATTACAATGCCGGCGACATATACAGCCCATTTCCAAGCCATTTGACACATGATGGGGTTTGTTGTCGTCAGCCTAATAACCCTACAATTTAGGGCCGCCAATTCCTCGACAATCCCTTCATTTCCGCAAGGGCTGCCAACGTCCCCACGCTGTCACCCCTTAAAACACCTTCACAAAACAGTGTTGCTATATCGACCTGCTAATGGCTGAAGTGGGTGAAGATTAGTCAATACAGTTAAAACGTTTTTTATGAATTACAACTAGAATGAAGAATTTATAGAGTATATTAAACAATTTTACAAAGTTTTATAGTAGAACTTAAGGAAATTACCACTAAATGTATATTAATATACCAATACAACTACTCTATTAAATTCTTTACATCCATTTCCAATCTATTGAATATTTAAAATATATTTTATACATTTACCAGTTTAATTATAAATCTAAAGTAATTTATGTAACATTTGCGAAATTAAATCTTGAAATTCGTGCAAACTTCAAACTGTTAATTTCTTGTCCTCGTCCCAGTTTAGTGTAAAAGATTTGCGCACTTAACTTTATAGTAAAATAAAATTATTTAATTAATATATTGTAAATAATATATTTAAAAAATATAAATATTTTATATGCACAGATTTATAAACTTATTAAATTTAAATACTTTTAGAGTATGCAAATCTTAGTAAATCCCCCCCCCCCCCCCCCCAAAAAAAAATAGAAAAAGAAGTTAAGGAATATTCAGATTGCCGGACATAAGTTAAGAACTGCCTCAATATTTCAGGAAAATCCAGTTCATTATTGAATAAATTAAACGAAACTGTCATTCTAGTTCCATAAATTTACTAAATTTTAAGTTTTTTATATATTCCAAACCAAATGGTTTATATAAAATAATAATTAATAGTAGTATCCATGGTAAGGCATAGTGCTGGTAACTCAATGTACACGGATTCGAAACAGGCTGTGGCAGATAATTATTTGATATATCACTGTAGCCACCATTAAGTGGATTCCCTTAATTGAGTAAAAATCGTGATTCTGTCCAAATTACCTCCTTGCACAAACTTTGGTCTAGTAACAATACTTCCGTAGAAAGCACTGAGCCCCTGACCCTTCATGTATTGTAGCAGTACAGATTTAAAAAAATAATTAATGACCGAAATTAACAAAATATATTCTATTCACCTTTTATTTAACATTTTCATACGTTAACATGACTAATTAGACCTAATTAATTCCTAATAAGTGGGAGAAAAAAAATTTGATATTTTATTGTTTAATATGTCCTGAAAAAAGAAAATACTGATTGACTTATAAAATATAGATTATATTGTGAATGTGTAAGTATCTTATGGGTTGTTACATAATTTGTCTGCCCCGAATTATTGCCCCTCGAAAATTCGAGGGGCAATGTAAATAACATGCTAAATCATTACTATATTTATTATTTTTTTACAATAATATGTATAATTTGACTAGAAAATAAAATTATTCAATTATTTAATATTTTCAAAACTGAAGGTTCATTAACTAAATTTATAAAGTAATTTCTAAGATGAAACGCTGAAGATTATTGTATATTCCGGAAACGGCACTGTACATAGAAGCTATTAATCATATCGATATAAATCAGTGGTTTCCAGGTCGAACATGGCTGTGCATATCGATTTATGGATTAGATTGAATAACTAATTAACCTACGGTCTGGTCAATGGAACCAACAAGCGGCGCTAATATCTTTCAAATAGATCTCTATAGGCTGAGGTTGTTATATGTTTAGTATTAGGAACCAGGCATGGTCTGCCATCCTGAAAATCGAAGTGGAATATGGACTAAACATGGAATAGGGGTGGAAACTTGCAATTAACCTGAATATTTAAAATGATTATGATTTATATCGGTAATTAAATATGGAATAAGGACGATCATTACAATATAATCATTTTAATAAAAAGACAAATAAAAATGAAAAAAAAAATACATTTACTCATGAAGAAAACGAAATCAATACAACTATCTGCGGAGGAGTTTTACTAAATTATATTGAGATCGATAAGCATGAATCCCGTATTAGCTTTGCAAGAAATCAACATGACATGAGAACATAGCCAATATTTAGCTTATTAGTTCTTTTTTCTTTCTTTTTTTTTTCAAAACTATTATTTATTGATAATATTACAATCTGCGAAAAACTTGGGCAGTGGGTAATAGTAAAAATTGTACACTTTCACACAAAAAAATAAAAATAAGTAAATAAAATAAAAATATATAAATATAAAAATAAATAAATAAAATCTATATATATTCATAAGAAGAAAAATAAATAAATGAAATGAACATAATTAAACTAAATGAAATGACCACAATAAATAAAATAAATACCAAAGTAAGTAAAATAAATTATATAAAATATTTATAATCTTGACCTAGGGATCCCCGAACCCACTCAATCTCCCTGGCATGAGGGGTAGAGTAGGGCCCTTCAAGATAACAGCGCAGACCCCTCACCGCGGGGTGCAATGAGCCAGTGGAGGCTGATTTTATTTATAATTAAGTGCACCAAAGCCAGTCATCCTACATGAGCGGTGCATCTGGCCATTGCCAGAACTCCAATTTCTTAAATTCTAGCTTATGTTCACCTTGCTACTTAAATTACTGTGAATCATTTAAAATAAATTATTTTAAAATGCAATCAGCCAAAGATTACTCACAATTATTATTTATAAAATTAAAGAACACAGTGAACTCTTACAGGCCACTCAATGAAGGGTTTTAGACAAAAATAGCGGGGCGACCATAATTTACTTTAGGGAATAAAATTAAATTAAATCGTAAGTAAGATTTAAATTCATTAACTACTAAACTCACAAATTTAAGAGTTCAGGTTTTGGGATCGAAACTATAAAAATAAAGTTAAATAAAATAGAAAATATGAAATATCTAAGAGATAAATTCAAATATTTAGGACAATAAAACATTGGGCCGCCCGTAGACACAGACTTACCAATTTGATGTATATTGGCGGTGCCGGTTCGAATCCGGCCTGGGGTGTTGACTTTTTTCATTGATTGGCGGTCCAAAAAAATTTGAAAAACTTTGACCCCAACCAAGATTGGGCAGTATAGGACTCCAATGGGAGTCTTGGCCGAAAAAAAAAAACATAAAACTTTAAATAAAAATGAGAACAAAAATAAAACGTTTATTTGCTCTATGGTGATCACAATACATAACCCATTTCCAAGCCATTTTACATATGAATGGGTTTATACCCTGAAGCTATAACAAACAATAACTTCAGAGCTTTTGTGTTTGGACTATATATGAGGTGGATGAACGCACTTCTAGTTTCAAAGAATCGCGGATACAGAATCAAAGACAGAAGTAGAGGAAGAGAGTCGTGTATTTCGTTTATATCTCGAAAAAGAGACATGAATCCATAAAACTCTTTATGTAGAGTATTAAATTTCCTACATGAATAACATTTCATAGGCATTTGAGATTTCGGCGCATGTCAAAAAGAAAATATATGACTGAAAGCATATAGACTAGGTCCTTTACTATCAGCCTCCAACTTAGCAGTTCACTAAAAATTGTTAATTGATAAACGTTTCTTACGTCCGATTTTATTAAATGGCACACTTTTCTCCCAAATTGTGACATGAACTGGGAATCATTTACTATCTTTTCAAAATGTTGTATTAAATTCGTAAAAGGAACATAAAATAATAGGTATGAAACGCCCCGACATCATCTGGACCTGCAATTGTCCAAAATGTAGGATTCCTTTAAGGATTTATTTCCTGTATACCTTTTTCCAAAAAAAAAAAAAAAAAAGTTTGGCTTTTACGATTAAGAGTAGAAAGTTGTTACCAGGGCTTCATTTAACCGATCTGAGAAAGGTCTGATTCCGTAACGGACAAATCAAAATAAACCAACAATTGTTTGAAATGGATTGGCAATTGAGTCACTACAGCCCTCCAGGAGCCGTAAATAACACCTAAGTAGAAGCAGTAAATGAAATAAAATCCTTCTAAGAGAAAATATTACTTAAATCAAAAGCGGGCTTATTTAGTGAGGGCCAATAAGAGAGTTGGGGTTATTTAGGAGGGGGGAAGACAGGGGAGCATTAAGGGCTAGGAGCTGGCATTAGCCGCACAGAATTACGGCTTCCTATTAGCCGTCCTCTTCTGAATACTGATACCGTTCGGTCCATCAACGTTCTCCCGTCTCTCTTCTTCTCAGCTAACAATGGCCTTGTGGTCATTTACCTTCACCATATTATATCGACGAAGAAAAGACTATTTTGTGCGAATATTCTACTGTTGTACGAGGTCCCTACCCTAATGCCTTTTTTTATTTATTGTGTTGGCATTCTGTCTTATAACAATTAGTCATTAGTAAAAAGATAAGAAAGCACATTTCCACCATAGTAAAGACATTATATAATAAAATATAGAATAGAGAATCTAGAAACCCGAAAAGTTATAATAAATCGATTTTATTTTAATTTTTAATACCTCCTAAACATAAAAAGGAACCCCAAAATGTTAAAAATCCTTATCATTTCGGATAATAAATAGGTGCACAAGCGTATGATCATAAAAGCGGTTTTATTTTCATTTTCATTACCTTTTACAACATATTCAGGGACCCAAATATGCAAGAAATCCGAAAAGTTAAAATAAAACGATACGGAAGATCTTTATCGTAATATCGATTCTTTTTTTCATTCTTAGCACCTGAAATTTATCGATTGACCTGAGAAAGGATTGTTTTGCTGTTATACATTAATAAAAGACTCCATTTTATTCACAATTCTCACTCCAATTTGTTGGAGAATCTCCAGTTTATTGAAAGTAATGAAGTAGAGGATTGAGAATACGTACTTAATGAAAGCAAAACATCTATTTTTGTGTTGAGCATGCAATCACTCAAAAACGAACTACCAATATATATATAAAAAAAAATTGTCAAACTTCCACTATGTATCGGCAAAGGTCTGAGAAAATGATGAATGTTGTGTCACATAAACATGTTGCACAAGATTCGAAGAAGTTTCAAGAAACAGTGAGGACGCCGTTTCATTAGGTTAAAACTAAAATTAATACAAAAATTTCTACAACCTAGGCAATTGTAAGTTCTTTCTTAGTTCCAAGTTTTATTTTGACAAATGACTGAGGCTCACACTTGAAGTCAGGCACAAATTCGACATCTATGTATATCTATGTATCCATATTTTTACGATATTTAATGTTCAGAACTGCGATAAAATGACCTATAAAGTTTCGACCTAAAAATAACTATGAGCAATTTTTCACAAGTAACGTTTGCAGATACCCATAAAGAGAGCATAAGTGAGTTGAAACATAGCAAAGGATTGAAAAATACCGGATTATAATTTTTTTAATTGTATTGACTACTATTCTATTGATATACTGATATTTTGATATACTATAATATATATATTTTTTCATATTTATCCTGTTGAGAAAGTTCCTTTCAGGATTTATTTCAAAAACTGATGTATCGCTAATTTATAATTTATAAAAAAAGGAAAACTCCACGACCGAAGTCCAATAAAACTTGTAAAACCTTTAAATTCACGTGAAAGATAATGTAAGGAAGTCCCGCCGTGTTACACATTGTATTTATATTTTATATTTTTTAGAAGTGGAAGTAGCGTGGCTCAGTAGTAAGGCACTGATATCAAGGATTCGGGTTCGAATAAAAAGGAACCAGGAATCTGGTTGTGACAGATAATTATTTATACGCAGCCGTGTGTCAACCCTGTGGGTTTGGGGGCAGCCATCCGGGGTCAACGCAGCCTTATTTAGTGGATGCTATTAATTGGGAATATGACTGGCGGTCAAGCATGATTTTTACCAAAAAATAATTTAAATTATAAATTCTAATAATGTACATTAAAAACAGAAATAATGTTAAGTAATGATGACATAACTTATTAATAATGCTAATAATATTAGTATAGGGATTGATTAGTACCAAACTGTTTAGTACTTTTTGTAGCTAAATTACATATATGTATTTTAAATACCTATCTTTCTCCAATCTTTTTAAAATGTAAATTAGGTAATATAAAGTAAAACGTAATGATTCATCGATCCAAATAAAGTACGTGTTGTTCATGGAGTTTTTTAATTGATACGTGTCGAAAATTGATTTTCTAAAATTTGGTGTTATATAGCACAGTATATAAAAATATTTGAAATAACCTCTATACAAAGGAATAAACTGAATGTGTTTACGAATAGCTTAAGCTTGCAGAAAAAATACACCAAAGGCCATAAACCTTAATTGAAAGGTATTGGAGTGTAAAATCTGGGATGACAGTGTAATCCTGGAGCGGGGATCGAGATTACACCAGATCCCAGCTGACGGCCTAAGGTGAGTTCTCAGATCGATGTTTTCTTCTCGGGCCGGACAACAGGGACCACTGGCAGAAGAAATCTAGAAAGCAGTGCATGCCGATTTAGTAAGGAGCACTTTTTGATTTTACTAACATGACTTTCTTCATGTGAAAATATCCATTCTTTAATAATTCTAAAGATTTCTAATGCTCAAAGCAACAGCTTTGTGAAGTGCGCTTTCGAATCAAGGCCGGGCACATCTTTACTTTTGATTGGCCACTTGAATTACGGGCGATTCAAACTGGCATGTGGTCGGATCAAGATAGATTGCTCTGAACCCGAGGTTAGAGCTGCTGCACTAAAAACAATTTATGAGCTATACCCCATAGAGCAATGGCTACACATTTATACCGATGGGTCTGCGTCCGGTATTAACAAGGGAGCTGGAGCAGGTGTATACTCAATCAACTTTCAATTGTCATTTCCCGTTGGTGCGGGATGTGATAATTATGATGCAGAAATTCAGGCTATCTGCTTCGGGATGGAAGCCACTATTGAATGCAATGACAATACTGTAATCTTCAGCGACTCCCAAGCTGTAATACAAAAATTAACAACACTAGGTGCCGCAGGGTCACCCACGGAAGAAAAGTGCAGAAACATGGCTGCTATCATGAAGGAAAGAGGAACGGTTATAGCTCTGTAGTGGATACCAGGCCATGTTGGTATAGATGGCAATGAGCAAGCTGACAAGTTGGCTAAGCTCGGTTGTGCAGAGAATCAGCCTGTTCCACCACTTTCCTAGAGAACAGTAAAAGCACTTATAAGTTGTAAGGACAGAAGACACAAAGTTCAAGCGGAAGGAAAGAAGTGGGAGAGTCTACTGCATAAGAATAAACGAATTCCCGGCAATCTTAGCAGATCTGAGTGGATTGTTTTCGCCTAGTAACAGGACATGATCTGCTACAAAAACGCCTCCATCAAATTGGCATCGTAGATTCCCCGAAATGTCCTCTATGCAACATGGGAGACATGGATGGAGACCATCTTTTAACGTGTATTGGTCTAGAAGATGTTGAGCAGGATACGGACCAACTAAGAGGGAGAGTAAAATTGTATTGGACTGCGAGAGGGAAAATGGGGTAATAGCCCACTTCCTGTGGCGTAGGAAAAAAAAAGTTGAATTGTATTGGACTGTGTATTGTAATGAAAATATAACATTATTAACTGAAAGATGAATCTATTGTATAAGTTACAGGTGGCGTACAAAAGATTTATTTAAGAAAGAGTTAGTTAATTTTTGATTATAGGTCTAGAAAAACTGTAGGTATGCCTATTGATGATGATGATGGATGCTGTTAACTATAATGAATCATGTGGACTTACTCCATGCTTCGGTTATCCTTTCTGCATTCCTTGATTTTCTCCCTCCTCCTCTGTTCCGTAAGGCACTTCAGAGTTTCTCTACTCATTCATTTTTCCAGTAATGAAAGGAAGAAGGAAAATTACTGCTGGTAGCAAAAGAAGATGGCTCTCTCATGCATCAGTTTCTTCTTCTCCCCACAAAGGGCGCTAGAGGTGATGCTAGGTTCCACCACTTGCCAAAAGGGGCGCTATTATTGCCAACATTATAGGTAGCTCATCCATTTCGGACTTTCAGCTACCGAAACAATACCACTCCATAAAAAATAAAAAAGTGGCATTACTAAAATCGTTTTGGACGAGAGAGATTTAGCTCTCTGAATCTAGAGTATTGGATTCGATCGCTATTACCACGTATTAAGTGTTTCGTTCATGATAACCACTAACTTAATTACAGCCTTTTGTCTGTAAGAGCCTACATTGATTTAGAAAATATTGAAACAAAAGCTCTTTCCGATTTATATATAGACATAATAAAATTATTTTTTATCCCTTTATGTTTTGTTTTTACAATTTTTTTTTCAAACATGTTGTATGGATTAGTTGGCTTCAGTTTTGAGTATTAAATCTTAAGCTACAGTTTAACTTACTGAATTACTATTCAGTACTCAACATGGCAGTGACCAAGGAATATTTGAAGTATTATATGTTGTTGAATTTAACTATTGAAAACTAATAAAACGAAAACTGGAGTCTATTGTAGGCTATCAAACAAATTATGTGATACTTTCAGATCAAACATCAGGATATTCACCCACTATTTGTTTTACGTAAGGAGGTGTAAGCTAAGGTGTAAGGCTTAAAGGCGGTGTAAGGCTTGATAAAACACAATTGTTTTGTAACATAACAATTTATCGCCGTTTTGTTTGTTATTTTTCATAAGTGATATAGGGCCGTCGCTAAGCTGGTTTTCATGGAGTGGGTCGGCCAGGAAGAATAACCTTATATATTTCGTGTTATGATCTTCTCTTGTGAGATTGTGACAGGTACATCGAATAACATTCTCGTTATAAATGTCTGTTTCAAAAGTAAGATAACTAAGGCTACCTAAGGTTTCACGCCAATCAAAAAGCCTAGAACTCTCCTACTGAAAAAAATAAAAAGGAAAGTATTACCTCTAATAATTATTAATAAGTATAAATCAGCAATAAAAAATACAAATAAAAAAGTTTAAAACAATTTTATAATTACTTTAAAAGATCTGAGCTTGAGAAATTCAAAATAACATCAAAAGCTGCAAAAATAAAGCTATAAAAAAACCTCCAAAGGAATTAATCATTTAATTATTGCTAAATGTCACACTCTCACAAACGGAGTTTATGTAACTAAAAATAATGAACAGGAGAAGTATAACTCATGCCCCCATTTTACTCATTTTTTTTTTTTTT
>NW_027111449.1:2682738-2697413 GCF_000696795.3 Halyomorpha halys
CTGGTGAGTAGATGAGGTGTTTAAGTTGGTATGATGGCGAGAGATTAATATTTTTGGTTACATGGATAGCTTTCAGAAACCTTCTGCTTTTCATGTTTATGTTATATCTATTATTGAGGGATTTAGAAAAAAAACTGCACCAACGGCTAGGGAAGATTAACATAAGAGTTTTCACTGACCCCACCCAATAGTGAGAATAAGAACTAAGAATTTAGCTTAACCTTTAACAGGAAGCGGAGACTTAAGATTGTTTAATCGAGAAATACTTAAAAAGCGCTTGAAATTGAAAAATGGCATGAAGCCCCACCACTACCGCCCCCCTTTCTGTCTTTCAACAGACAATTATATCGAGTAGGTTGGTCGATGTACGACATGTCACAATCTCACAAGAGGAGACCATTAAACCAAAAAAGGCAATCCTTCCCCGCCGGACCGGCCTCGCTAAGACCCCCGGGAAGCGACGGTTCTATATATAAAAGGAAACTTTAACATAGTTTAATCGAGAAATATTTAAAAATGCCTGGAATTGAAAAATGACAGGCATAAAGCCGTGTCCTAACTGGATAATGGTAGCGGGACCAGATGATGGAAATATTTGCTTAGTAGTGCAAGGCAAAAGTAAACATAGGGATTATAGTTGAGTTTATTAAATGAAAATTTAGAGTTCAATAATGATAATCAATTATATCAAGTGACTAGCGACCATCGCCGTTTTCCACTCAAGACATTTACTGGGAAAAATCAAACATGTGAAATGTAGTTGAGTGTGCTTATTGAGGTAAAAATGTTTCTGTTAGGACATTAACTTAGAGGTTCTAGTCGCCTGCCTTTAACTATACACATTTCCAAAGTTTATAGAAAAAAAATAACGATCTCATCTGTGAAACGAAACATCACAAAGATTTACAATATACTTTGTCAGTACCTTAATTTATATTTCCATCTAGAAATTAATAAAGGGGCTCTGGAGTATATTTCTTAACGAACCGTTTCTTTTTGAGTGAAAAGGAAGTAAAATCGTTTGAAGGTAAAACATAAAGTTTAATTTTCTAATATTCGCATCGTTTGAAAGCAAGGCACTATTTTATTCAGTAGGTAAGTGCTAGCTAACTCTGCCAACTGCTTGATTCTCAGTCGGAACCGTTCCTAGGGTTTTGAATAAAACAACTCAGGGAGTCCTGTTTTTACTTAATCCAAAGTACAACCGGTTTTTCTTTCTATTACTAAAACCAGCAACGCGCAACTCCTACATCTATAGTGGCCTTAAATCTCAAATAAATTCACTGGAAGTATAGATAAGGAATGCTATAGTAATATTCTAGTGATAATTATGTATTAAGTTTTAAATAGACCTTGATCGGTCTGAAATAAAATAATAAAGACTATTTTAATACAAAATAAAAACATATAATAGAATAAATTTTGAGATCTTTTGATCACATTTCACCTCCTTCCACTAACAGACACAATATAAAATTTTAGCAATAAAATTCAAACTGATATATGAACTTGAATTTCATTTGAAAAAAAAACTGATTTGAGGATAAAATTAATAATAAAAAAACAAAACAATAATTTATAAAATCATTATTGATGTAATAACATAATTATATCACGTATTAGTTTGTATTCATGTTTCAAATTCTTCTTGTTACGTAATTGGTTTTTATTTTTTAATTATTCTTCTATTTGTCCCTCTCTGGCGGGAGTACCCTAAGGTTCAACACTGACTACTTCCGTTATGAATTTACTCTACATTTTAGTTTCCAGATAATTTATAATGAAAAAAGGTCCACCCACAAAAACTTCAATTTTTTTTTTTTAAATCGTGACGGTCCCAATTTGTATCCCAATCCCGTGTCATCAACAAATGTTTAAATAAAAAATATTATGACCTATACCAAGAATCGACCAACAAAAAACTCTTTACCAGACATTTCATAATAACTTACACAGATATGCCAACCGAATGTTGACCGGCTCTGTGGTCTTACAGCGTTGGAGGTAACTAAAAAAAAATGCTGGATGAGAGATCTCCTTTCTAAACTAACTAACCAAGGTTAGGGAATTAAGCCAGGAAAGAGAAACTGTAAGGTACCATTCTTTCCTAACAGATCATTGCTTCCTATTGATGTAAGACCAAGTGATGATCATTAACACTGGTGACAGGTAGAAATAATTATTTAACCCTTTGGCTACATTTCACGTAATCCGTTTGGGTAAAGGCGCACACGAGGTTCTAATACGTTTTTGAAACTGAGACTAAAATTAACTTGTTAATTATAGTTTATTTCTAAGTAATGTGTATCTGTTGCAACAGGATTAATAATTTCAGTAGTTTGGTGAACCATGTTTGGGATACACAACCTCATAATGACAGAAATAGAGAATATATAAAACGTCATAAAATATAATAAAATAGTAAATGAAAAGTATATATAAATAAAATAGTAGTAAAAGGTGAAAATGAACAACAATAATTAACAGAATATATAAAATAAGAATAGAACAAATAAAGTGTAACCATATGTCATATCATAAAACATAAGTTGATAAACACTTCTGATAATAAATAATAGAAAACAAAATTGACAAAATCAAATATAATTAAACTAAAAATAATAAATAGAAAGGTAAAATTTCTGCTAATTGACCCCAAATTTATCAGAAACTCTCATAGCTGAGGAAGCTAGAATTACATTAGTGTTTGAATTTTTAAAAGTACATCGCCTTCTTTATAAATTAGAACTCCTCTTCGATTTTTATTTTTTATTTATTTATTTATATAATTGTTTGTTTCTTTTATAATTTAAGCAACAATCAACAACAAAAACAACAATTTTTGCAAATAAATATATTTACAAGAATAAATAAAAATCTGAGAGTTTAAGTACAGAAAATATATAAACTTTGTTTGAAACTTTCAATCGTTATTCTTCCGGAATTGGGTGGACAGAAGGTGGTCGAAGATACGGGATTTGAACGTTAGAAGGGTATTAGAACTACGAATGAAGGAAGAAGTAGAAATCCATAGGGATGACGAACGGATGAGGAAAGATCTACCAAAGACTGCGGAACAATGATAGTGACAGTTTTAATGAAAGTAGTGCTTTTTAATTTGATGAGGAATTTTATAGTGATCCTTTGAGCGATAAAGGGGAATTTAAAATGTGTATTCAAAGGTTTAAATAAAAAAAATAACATTACAGTTAACCTGATTATTTTCAACTTTGAAAAATATTTCATAACCATCATAAGAATAATAATGTTCATATAAGATGTAGGAAAGAAGAAAAGAAAATATATATAAAATTGTAGCATTAGATATTCCGATTGGTGGTCAAACAAGAAAACAAATTAGAAAAACTATTAATCTATATCAATTCATCTGTATAAGGACTAAATAAACAAGATTTACAACATTGCTAAGAATGATAAATGACTATAAGATTAAATATTGAAAATTACATAAAAATAGAGAAAATTAAAAGAACAAGAAAGGTGAAATTTACTAAATAAAATATTATTATTAAAACTATTAAACAATTATGCAACAGTTATGGTTTTATTTTCTATTTATAAAACAGACAAATATTAAATAATATGTACAGTCCAGGAGGCTTTATCCAATCATTAAAACTAAGTTATAACAGTACCGAATAATTACACAGACCACAGCAGCCTACCTTTGTTGCCCAATAGGCAAACTATTTTGGAAAGCAATTTCAACAGGTCTCAGTAAATCAAACGAAACAATTTCTATTCTTCATTTCCCCAATACATACCTACACAAGTATCATCCAATTGCCTTTTGCAAATGTAATCACTAGTTGATTCAGTCATTAGTACAAGTAGACTAAGTCACTTTACAAATCTTCCGTTACGTTTTATAACTTAATGAATAATAATTGTCATAATCAAATTCGTCATAAATATTTTATTCCATATCTTATCTTATTTTATACGTCATCTTATCCCTTACCTAAATTTACAATGTTTTGTTTCTTGTTTACTTAACTATTATGAATCCCATCAAATCACCTTTACGCTTCGACGTAAGCCTACCGACTGCCCTACAGTTTCATTTAATAATTTGACTCTTATCCCTGTAGAACAGATCCGCTACCTTGGACTACATCTGAACAAACGATTAACCTAGAATCCTCACAGAAGACTGAAAAGACAGGAAACTGCACGTCGATTTCGACTATTACAGCACTTACTAGACAAACGGTATAAACTTCCGATTCATTACAAAAGACTGATCTACATGACTGTAATAAGGCCAATCTCGACATATGGAGTTGAGCTTTGGGGCTCCACTAAACCTTCGAATACCTCTCATATCCAATCCTTACAATCCAAAATCCTTCGTAAAATCCCCAATGCTCCATACTTTGTCACAAATAAAATCACAGACCTTAATGTTCTATATGTAATCGATATTGCCCAAACCAGATATCAATCCTTCCATTATAAACTCCCTAACCTCTCAAACCCCCTAGTTTCTAACCTTGCATCCTCTTCCATTCCTTACCTAGGCGCCTGAAAAGAAGATGGCCACGAGACCTGCTAATCTAATCTAATGTCATTAGATTGCTACCAATGGGTAGTTTCTCTACACGCCCGTAACAATCCATTTTAACTAAGATTAAATTTACTGAATGTATTATATGATATAGAGTTGTAAATTTCAATAAAGATTAAAAAAAAAATAGAAGAACATGTAATGTAAGTTGAAACGTTGATTTTTAATAAATAATTTTAATAAAATTCAAAATAATGTTTGGATTTAGTTTAAATACAATTCTAAATTCGTGGTAAAAAATGAGTTCAATTACAATAAAGATTACCACAATTTTAAATTGCAGAGATATAATTCCAATGGTAATAATTGGAACTATTTGATGAGCGATTGTGGTCATAATTGTTATCCACAATTGATTGTTGAACTAAAGTAATTTCAATTACAAATTACCAATGGATGTAATTATTTTTTGCCAAACACTAACCAGAAAAAAAAAATATTTAGTTAATAATTAAATCATTCGTTCTTGTTATCTCACTTCTATTTGTTGAATGAGCAATAAGTTCGGGAAGTACTATATTCTTAATTTGCATGATTAATGAAGCTTTCTCTGAACCCGGAAATCCATCAAGGTTTCAAGTAAAACGCACTGATTTTCCTCGAACACCGTTACTAAACAATGACCATCAAAATCGGCGAGTGGAATCATTGACGTCACTACTAACTGGAGCAACTCTTAACAAAGGGCGGGCATTTCAGATAGTGCTTCATATTGTTTTCCAGGTCGCTACAATACCAATATTGTTCGGACATTCCCACCATTCATCTCACTCCTTCTTATTATTGTACAAAAATATTCAGAATTTATCAATTTTAGAAGGCGCTTATAGCCCTGTAAACTAAAACCCAAATTGGACATATTTGTACGGGAAAAATATCGACTTAAACAATTATTTTAATTTTTTATATATCTAAAGTGGAAACATGTTAAGATGATGAGCATTGGAGGAAAATTAAGTGTCATAGGATTCAGCAAAAGGAATAAGCAATGACTACAAGATGAGTTTTACAGTTAAAAAACAAATAAATTACAAAGACTATGAAGATGTAAAATAATATATGAAACTGAAAAAATAGATAAATAAAACAGTTATATGAAAGAAATTTGGGATAATTTGGTGCTGGATTACGATTTGAAAGTAACAAGACGAATCAGTTGGTAACGAGTACGAAAGGAGTTTAGGTGTTTTGATAAAGGAAAACAGTCCTGACCTCCAGCGTCATATATGTATATATGTATCAATTTTTTTTCACTTGAATCTCTAGCTATTTAATTTAATTAAATTGACGAACAGTAATAAAAAACAAAATTGAATCAACGAACAAGAAAAAAAAATCTGAAAATTTCTCTATTTTCGAAGAGTATTTTCAACAGTCCAAAAAAAAAAAATCAAAATATGTTGAGTCTAAAATTCATTATGAAAAAAGTGCAACGTACTCCGCACTATGTGGTCTTGGAACAGCACGAGGCTCAAAATCTCACTTTTAAATTGTTGTATTTTTTTTGCAAAATTAAGATAGTTAAAGGAACTACATCGATGATATAATCTGAGGTTGTAAATGAAATGAATATAAATTATTTATATTGGAAGAAGATAGTCCTGGTGGCGGTTAATAAAGGTATTAAAATAGTAAAAGAAAAGTATTTATTGTTAACCAATGTTTCCCCTCACTTTGTTGGGCTTCGTCACGACTTGATTGTATTAAATTATTTACAGTTATCTTGTCTCAGTCAATGGTTAAACCACTAAAGAACTGTTACAATTTTTTTGTGTGTTGAATTCTAGATTCCTAATTAGATATACAGTTATGTAGGGCGTTAAAAAATATATTTATATAATAATGGAGTTTTATGGATTATATATGCAGTGAAAAAATATCTGAATATGAATTTAAAGTATTTTGCTCTGTAGTTACGTTTTCACAAAAGTATCCATTATAACGTTGCTGTTATAAACTTACAAACAAATTGTGCAAAATAAAACATCAACTTTATGTTCGAAAATTTAACCTCAAGCTTATAAATTCACAAAAATGCATTATTATTTATACCAAGCCTAATTATTTAGTGCCTAAATTATCCTAAAGTAGTTCATTAACGGCTCAAATATTGACAGAGACGAGACGAAACATTGGGTTATATGAACAATTTCAATTTTCAATTTCTTCAAATCTGATTATTTTGACAAAATAACAATGAATTAAAAATGAGTTTTTAAGCGATTTTGTTTATATTTTGCAGCCGTCACATGTCACATAAAATTGAATTATGAACTCGTCATTACTATCTGTCGTTTTGAAATTTCAGGAAAAAATAGTTAGTGAAAATGTTCACAAATGGCCTAGATAAGGGCGTACGAACATTTTTATGAACTATTCTTTTTTTTAACTGGTCCCTTTATGTGAAAGATGATTAAATTCTCTAAAACCAAAAAGAAAATCTTTAAATTTATATCATTATTAGGATGGGAACGGCGTATATGAACTTGTGATTATGGTAGGTTCTCATGGAAACACAGTCACTTTTCTTTTAGTTTTTGCAATAAATCGAAAATTAACTATTGCAGGACTATTCTGTTTCTCCATTGATTGGTTCTACATATCTAAATTGCTGATTAATCTTAATTGGCTCTATATTTACTATAATTCAGCCAAAAAGTTTTGTACTCTTCATTACAAGCTTAAGAAAGTCGTGTGAGTGGCCTGATAATATATTTTATGATTATTTATTTGATAATATAATAAATTGTTAATGTAAACAATAAACCATTTGGAAATGATTGGTGGCGTTTTTACAATCATCACACAATATCATGCAATATTTCTCTCCTTACCTCGTCTTGGTTCTCATCCGGCTTGGAATAAGATGCGCAGTCCTCACAGACCTTCTGTTGGCACTCACCGCAAGTTTTAGAGAACTCGTCAGGTTTGAAGGACTTCAAGCAGACCCTGCAAGCTCCGTGCCTAGACACAGGCTTGCCCTCTTGCTTCCTAGAACACAATAAATAAAAATAATTTAGTGTTTGAAAAGATTTAGGAGTAATTTTAATATAATCACCGAATCCTGTTATTTCGTTAATTATAAATGAAAAGGAAAATAATTAGCTCGTTTATTCAAGGAAGGAGGAAAAGTTGTGTTCAAAATATTCTAAAACTCTTTTGAGCCTATAGGAACTTAAGAAGTATCCTTATACTTTGCCTGAGGGGCGTCTTAATGAAGAAGTTTAATTTTGTTTTTTTACGAGCGGAGTTATATTTAATGGCTATTGATCGCGATACTGTTTTAAAATGATATGATACTAATAATGTTTTTTGCATCTTCGACTTTTAGTATCATTTTTTTTTTCGTTTTTAGTTTGAATTCATTTCTCTTTCTATGTTTCTAATTGAACTTCGTAGGAAATATAGATATTAATTCTAACACTAAAATGGTTTATGTGGATGGGTAATTTTTTACTTTCTATTTAATTAAGTCTGATATTCATATTAAATTGTCTGTATGTTACAGTATTTCCTATGAATACCCTCATTGCTATAGTAAAAGCAAAAAAAAAAAAAGTTTTTATTCTTTCAATATTTTATTTTGTTTTATAATTTTCAATAATTAATCTTTGAAATCGAACAAGAAATCCACGGAATGTGCTACGGAGCCACTGTGTTCACATTTGGCTTTAAAGTCACCGATTACACTAGGATGATCCATGGAACTCGTTATTTCTATCTACTATTTAGTTTCAAAACAAACAACAACAAACGGCAGCCGATGATAGTATCAATAATAATAAGTGCATATCGACAAACATAATTTGAATCATTATTCCAAGAACTGGAAATATATATTTTTTAAGAAATTTTCTTGATTCGTCTTTCGGAGTACTCATCGAGGCGTACCTTTTCAGTTCAAACTTTGGAGCGCTGTGTCCACGGAGATCTTGTTGCCATCTTCCGTCCCTACACAAGGAGTCCTATAATAGTACAAGAGCCGAGAAAAAAAAAACAGTTATTTCACCCCAATTTCCGATTACTTTAATTAAAACTATGTATAATTATTAGTCAAGATTGACGAGTTTGCCAAGTATAGGTAATAGGGAATAAAAAATGGCGGATGTTCCAAAACTTTAAAAGAGAATTAATTTTCATTCAAATTAATTAAATTTCATCTCTAAAACTACCAACAATAATAGAAAATTTAAGAGATTATTAATAAAAGTAGAATAAATTAACTAAAGTACGAGCCCTAATACAGCTATTCACAGTCAACAGTTCTCGAAATATAGAGTTTTAAAAAGCAATATTTCATAAAAAATGTATTGATAAATCAGTAGTCAGTGAATTTATATTGAGAAATCTATGTCTCAAACCCATTCAACGTATCTATTATCACTCAAATTAAAGCTAGTTTAATGTGCTATAAATTAGTTTATGACGTTTATCTTCGTAGAAATATTAGTTATTATTATATTTGACAAAATAAATTCGCTAAATGTAAACTACTATTCGTTAGGATAAAAGTTTTAATTATTGAAAAAAATATATCTCTGAAATAATTAGACTACATAAGTCTGCCAGCACTCAACATAAAGGTATTTAACCTTTCTATAAAGTAATTTATTTCACGTATCTTCGTAAGGGTAGTAGTTTTTATGATATTTACATATGAATATAAATTTAGCATATAATATATAAGCATATTTTGTCCGACTGTAATTGCAACTGTAAATCATTTTCTTTTAGCAAATATCATGAAAACTACAACTCATTCGTAGATGTACATCATAAACTACTTTATAATACATTAAAATAGCTTTCATTTGAGTGGTAATATACATCTTTAAGTCGAATGGTTTTTGAGATATAGATTTCTCAAAATTAATTCACCAACTTCAGATTTTTCAGTTCATTTTTTATGAAATGTTGCTTTTTAAAAAGCTATATCCCGGGAAATATTGAACGTAAATAGCTCTATTAATGCTCATATTTTATAATTTTTTTTTAGTTTTTTTTTCTGAATAGGAAGCGATTATTCAAAATTTATTCTAGCTAAATAAGTTTTGATTGCACCATCGTAGTAGATAAAATATCCCGTAAAAAATAAGGTTTGGCCTTACTTAACACAATAGCATAATTGGAACTTTATTACCTTGAATAGTCTTTAAGCGATCACTTTAATTAAGGAAAATATCAATTTTCTATCGAAAATCGGACCATAGTCGATATGAACTTTTTTGGTGCTCTTGAGGTCTTTTTTCACCTTTTTACTATTTACGGACGAATCAGATTCTATTATTGATACCATAATATAGAATTTATCCTCAAGTTAATGTACTATAATTATTATTATAAATTAGTATAAACAAATTTCAGCTTGATCGAATAGTCGGAGTAAAAATTTGATCACACGATGATAGTTGGCAGCATCGAAACTAAATTAAATATTTTAGGAAATGAAAGATGTAATAGCAATGAAATTATTTGTAATTAGTACGCTTAATTAACATAATGTTATTGAAAATTCAAAGAAAAGACAATAATGCAAAGACTAATCAGTCGTGATTGAAGTGATTAATGATTAGGTTGTGGAATGAGCTGTCACTAGTAGGCAGCGACGATCCAACGTCCATCAAGAACAGTTAATGATGTTGGATATGGCAGTTTGTCCTTAGGGCACGGAGGTCAAGTTCACCATTTAGCTGTATAATTGAACAGATGTATGCATCGAAAATTTCTTATGATGTTCTGTGGCTCAAATGAGACTGGAATGACTAGCTATCCTTACGAAACTTGCAAAAATGGAAGGATAAACAAATTTGACGACGATAAAAACTATTTTTTTAAGGAACGATGATGAATTCATTTTAAAAAATACAGAATCAGAAAGAATAAGAAATATCAGAATCCAGGGGAAACGTTGATATATTCCCAAAATAAATTTTAAAAACTCGATCACCAATATACATTACACTATAACTCATGTTTTCAGTAACGGTTGTTATTACAGCCATAATAAACTGCAATGAGCGTAATTAAATAGACGTATGCTAAGTATATTTCTATCATAACTGTTGGGGATGTAGACACATAATTTTCTATTTATTTATTTTGTTCATACTTCTAATAAAGTACAATAAAAACCCAGAGTGTGAATAGCAATGTAATGTGCTATTCAGAGTAGAAAGTGATTTGATGTGTGGGGTCCACAAGGAACACTTCATGATGAAAAAAGAATTATTTTCCTTTATATACAAAACCGAAACGATAAAATAAAAATAATTTAATTTTTAACACACCGACTACGGAAATAATCTATATATCTATAATATTTCTTTTTATATTTTTAATTGGTAATCTTTATAGCTGTAGGAAACAATTTTCCCTATTTCATCTATGAGATAGCATGTTATTGAATATTTCCTAACATATATTTGTGGTTTGTTATTGATGTCTACGAAAAAGAATGAAACTTGGTATAGTAGCCTGGTGTCTTCTACATCTGAACGAAACTTGAGACTCTTCTCAAAACACATTTATACTTTCTTACGTACACTTTCTTTATGTTTACACGTGCATATGGAAGATATTTCTGTATGGTGACATTCACAGTTACAGGACTGAATACACTTAGCGTTTTGTGGAAGCGACTGCCACAACAAGTTTCATTATTTTTATATACATCAAAAGCAATCCACTAATATAGTTTAGGAAATATGCAATATCCCGTCTCATAGAAGAGATAGGACTATAAGATTCTATTATTTCCAGGGTAGGTTTTGTTTTTTTCAAATTAAATTATTATTTATTTTATTGTATTTCTTCTTTTACTTACCTATTTACGGAAATGAGGTACTTATTGATATTTTGATCAGGGTATGGTTGAAGTTTCAGAGAGAATAATGAAAAATTGAATTTTGTTTTTTCAAATCACTCCGGCTCGTTTCCAGATGATCAAAAGTTATATTTTTTTCGTGTATAGGATTACGTCCTTCAATGACAAGTCATTCTTAATCAGTGTAATAATGCTTATATTCAAGGGCTAGACAATGAGAGAGTTACTGATGGTATAGAGAGGCAGTGAAGGACAGTAAAGCCGGCACAGACTGAAGCAGTGAGATAGTCCCATCCAATGGACCATCAGTCTCCAGCTCCATAGATAGATCTCTTCTCCAGCCGTTCCTGGAAATTCACAGCTTGTACTAAGCCCCCTCATTTCAGATTACCTTTCTTTATTCGTTGAGAAGGGTAATGCATTACACTGAATGTCTAATGGTTTTTTAAATTATTGTTTGCTTAATCGTCAAAGTTATTATCCATAAAGCCCTCAAGCATTTTGAAATAGATTTAAATTTTGTCGCTGAAGCAGTGATACAACGTTACTCAAAACATAAAGGAAAAAAAAAATGTAAACCTTTGCAATCGGAAGTCTAGCAGCATATCACTCGATTGTACCCTCTGAGAAAACAATTTTTTGAGAAACGTATGTTTTCCTATAGTTTTACATTAAAATGAAACAAAAAACCAGATAAAAATATCGAAATCCATGATAAATAATTTACCGGTTTCATATCCAAAGAGAACGTGCGAATGTAAAACGGACTGTAAGACTCGTACACTCTAATCAATTCAGGAATATGTAGAACTAGTTGAACAAAGGTACACGAGTATGGTTCAATGATATAAGGAAACTTGATGAGATAATAAATAAATCCGAAAACTGAAAAAAGAAATTTACAAGAACTCACATCGTATTAAAGCTTCAAATATAAAGATCTCTGCAGTAATACAGTGTTGTGCTTTCGTAATTTACCATAAGTAATTTTCAAACCATTTCAATATCCTTCCTTTCATTTTATAATCATTATTTTAATTATTTATTTATTATTTTTTTTATTATTAAACTGGTGTTTGATTTGAGTCTTGTGATGTAAGCTATAGTGAAGACGAGTTTCAGATAGACATTTATACAAATATATTTAATAAAATAAATATTCAATTATAAGATGATAGTAATTATAGTGATGATGATATTATACAGGAAATTTATATATCATGTGTGGAAATGTATAAGAAATATGGAACCTGTGGAAAATTATAAGAAATACATTTTTTATTTGTAAATATGAGTTATTCAATGTCCACAAATACGTATAAACATAATTTCATTACAGTGCCTTACTTGGTTTTAAAGTTGTACATCATGTGCTTACTTTAGGTACCAAGTGCAAATAGTTAATACTTTAGAAAATTAATGCATCGTTCGAAAGACATTGTCACAAACATAGTTTTATTGAATTTTTTCATAAATTAAACTAGCTTCGCAATCAAAATACCATAAGTATGATTATGTAATAAAGACAATTTTATGACATTCAGAAGGTTGTACCATAAAAAATTCACTACTTGAGATTTTATAAACTATGTTTTTAAATTATTCATTTGTTTATTTACTAACTTTCTTAGGCTGCTATAATCGCACAGCGGAGCAATATTTTCCTACTTAAAAATAGTGATACAAGTGTATAAATATTCAGTTACACTGGAGAAATTTGAATTTTTTGAGGAAAAACATTTTTTTTTTCTGGAAACCCTTTGAAAAAACATCTCTAGAACAGAATGAGATGTTAGTGATACGGAACAACATATTTGGTAAACTACTCCTCCATCATTTGTGAATATATAACAAATCCAACAAGATAACATGATCATGCTTTATATATTATTAGTTTTTTAAATGATGATTATAAACATTATATATGTTTAGTTCTATTAGCAATTGTTAGCACTCTGTAATCAGAGATTTAATTTAGGTATAAACTTCCTAATCACTCAAACCACCTAGTTTCTGACTTTGCGTCCTCTTTCATTCTTGAAAAGCCTCCAAGGCGCCTGAAAAGAAGTTGGCCACGAGACCAGCTAATGTAAAATGTCATTAGAGTACTACCAATGGGTAGTTACTCTAACACTTCAATTTAACTTAGATCAGATTTACATTTGTAAATAGCAATTAATAAATATTTAAAAAAATTATGTATAATACACCTGAAAGTTTTACATTAAATGTGTCAACGATGCTGATTATTGATTTAGAATATTTAATAATTTTATTGAATTTTTTTTCGTTTAAAAAGTCTTATTAATTATTTTTAAGGGTTATAGTGTTATATACTAATTATTTTATTTCATAGCAGAAATTAAACTCTTTATTTATCTCATCTCTTTATTACTTAATAAAATGTCATTATCTATTTTATTAATATATATTAATCTTTATCTAATATATACTGGAACGTTCTGAGATATACAGCTTACTACATATGTTTTAGCAATTTACGAACAAGAAGACTCATAAAGAGAAAAGGAGAAAAAATTGAGAAACTCGAGGACTCGAGGATAAATAACGAGAAAAATGTGAAAAAAGACCTTAACGGAGGGGAGAAGATTATTATGGATCTATTTCTACGAATTCGCTGAGCTCGTGAAAAGGAACAGAAAAAAAAAAAGATGAAAGTTTATTGTTGCCGAGAAAAATTTTATCTATTGTTTCTCGGATTTTTTCTCTCTGGTTCTCTTTTCATTGAAATGTATGCTGTTCTTAATAAGAGATTATGTTTGTCCGTTTTCTTTTATAAAGTCTGAATAGTATATAGTAGTCAACTATAAGATATATAGTTATGCCCAGGTTATCTGTAACATAGATAGTATGGAATTTGCATCAGGCACAAAAATAGAGGTAAAAAGGATGATGGTTTTGAATTCATTAAGTCCTTCAAGCGTTTCATAAAATTACATTATATACACAAAAAAGTGAAATCATTCACAGTTCTTTAGAGAGGAATGTGGTACCGAGGCTTTTTCAGAGATACAATAGACTCTAAAATCTTAATACTTAATAATCTTTTTTTTTTTTTTAATAATGTATTTATTGATATTTACAACTGTATACGCATAAATACAACAAGTAAATTTGCTGTAGGTGACATAGTGACATGATACAAACATGTGGAGAATCTACCCACTGATAGAACTCCAATAACATTTCTAGAGGAGAAGATCTCGAGGCCATCTTCTTTTCAGACGCCTAGGAGGATTATTA
>NW_027111449.1:2697463-2726307 GCF_000696795.3 Halyomorpha halys
AGGCCATCTTCTTTTCAGACGCCTAGGAGGATTATTAGGTAATGAATAGGTAATGAAGGAGAAGCCAGGTTAGAAACAAGTGGATTTGGGTGGTTGGGAAGCTTACAAAAGAAGGAATGGTATCTGGTTTTGGCCAAATCGGCAACATATGGGACATTGAGGTCATGATAGATGACTTGATTTCTGACAAAGTAAGGAGCATTAAGGATTTTACGAAGGATTAATAATCTTAAAAGTGTAATACTTTGGGAAACACTGATATCGCTAAAATATCAAGGAGCTTTTGTTTGATAGATTGGGAGATGGAGCCGGCCCAAATATCTGTGACAAGTACCCAAAAGTTTTAGATAGGTTTGAGTAAGTGTAAATGTGCTCCGATGTCATTATTCGGTGAGATGTCGAGATGTCAATAGGTATGTTAGCTTTAATACTCCTCAATGTTTTTTTACACCATTATATTTCATAGTAAACCCATCATCTTTTAATTAACATTCAAGGTATTTCACTAAATTTCACACTTCAAGTTACTTCATAGAATATAAGTACATCCTTTGTTTAGATAGTATGTTCTTCTTATTTATAAAATCCCTCAGTAAAATATCTAATAAACAGACAAGACAAACAGGAGAAGATTAAGAAGAGATAGGATTAGTGAGCAGTTAAGACAGATTACAGGGCCTCTTCACGGAGTAACTCCAGGCGAGACGATTTGTTAGGATTAGTCTGCCCTTCTCCACCGTATTAAAATTGCGTTAATCAATTATAGAACGGGGGGAGAGCTTTACCTGTCCTTCGCTTACATTATCTCCTCTCTACGAAGATCGTTTGTATCCTTTAGCTTCGTCTATTTAACATTACAATAAATTACGGTAAATTTCCTGAACGTAAGTCACACTTTGAATTGCCACATAAAGTAAATATAAATAATCATAAAGTGTATTTTCATTAAATAAAAAAATAAAGGCACACATGTAGTGGGAAGTAAATTAAAATAATGTTGAGTGAGATAGTTGCTATCGACATCATTTTCTATCTTAATTCGTTTACTGATTTTTAGAAAGTTTTTTTGTGACCAGATTAAGATACTTATAGCGGTGATGAAATTATTAGTATAAAATGAAATAAAATACTAAAACGGCTGTCCATTCAGAAATTACCGTCAGCTTGAAGTGTAGGAATATTTTTCCATTTGGATAGGAGGGATCTAGAGACAGCTAGAGGTAGTAGAAAATAATTGTTATCTCAAAGCTTTTTATAATGTTGAAATTAACTGTTAACATGCCTCATCCCGTTTACGTCTCTGGGCACCAACATTCTTTGGAGCGCATCTACTTTATGTGCATCGTATGTCCATGGAATTTGTCTATTCTTGACCCAGGGATGATTTTCCGCGAGATTATTTGAGTCCGAATTCGCTGGAAGACCGCAAGTGTGCTAATTGTTCGCTTTCAGTCTTGCTAAACAGCGATAAATCGTTCATATAGACCTGGCACATTGTCTCATCTATTATTCGGAGATATTTGTCCATAAGCCGTTGAACGGTGATGGGCGTGTTTTATAATCCAAATCATTCGAAGGTAAATGCCGTTTTGGTCTTTGGTATGCATCATAATTTGATGGTACCTCGCTTTGAGGTCTAGAGAACTAAGTATAGTATCTATCCAATATGTAATTAAATCTGGATATGGGTAACTTTTCATTTAATTTGCGAGTGGATATTTCTACGTTTGTTCCCCTGGCGCGCTCTTTTTCTTGAGCGCCCACGAGGGACTATAGTAGGGTGACGTACTAATAAGTATTATTTCCTGATTTATCAAATTTTCCAATTCCTCCATCTCAACGCTATAGGGTCCACCCAGGGTGATTCGTCGGATATTACATTTACAGTTCATGACAATTACATTCCCACTATCTAGCAGATTCTCGGGTGCCTTGAATCCTATTCCGCCAGAGAAATTTCTGGTGGAATTGGAAACCTGCCAGTCACGCTATTCCACTATTCACCATATTTAGGAAGAGGACCAAGAAAAAAATAATAATATTTAAAAAAAAAGATACGAAAAGTAAAGCAAGGAGCCAGAAAAAATTCTTATTGAAACTAGATGTTTCTTCCGTATTTAATGTTCCCAGGTTTCATGTTCCATGTTCACCGCATATGTGTATTAGGGTTCCAAACTTAAAAAATAGAGAATTAGGTATTAATTTTAATAACATAGGCTCTCTAACTATAAATTGCATTTATATTTTCTAAATCGATTACAAAGGTTCTTCACAGAATATAATAAACTAAATGAACCGAAATCCGAGAAGAAATTCTGATGCTGCTGCTGGTTCTGAAGCTTAGACGTCGGAAGAAGCCTTAAATCTTCTCCGTGCTACAGACACTGAGCTTAAATGCAGTGAGGAGGATCCTAGAAGTTGAGCATTATTAAGTCATAGAGGCTAGGCCCGTGGGGAGCCACTACACAATGGACTTGGCGACCTCAGTCGGGGAGTTCCTCTCCACACTCTCTTAGTAGAGTTAATGGCCACTCAATATAGAGTAGTTGTACTTTCTGAAATTAGAATTGTTTCTTCCTTCAATCTGCCATTTCATTAATGATGTTTCATGGTTGCTGTTACATGTACTGTAGTGTTTATACCATATACCCTCAAAAAGTCGGATACTAAAAATATAAACGAAGAGTAATGACTAATTGAAAGTGCTGGTTCAGTTCTCTTGAATTACCAAAGTACGATTGCACTTCCACAAACCTACTATAGTCAATTCACCAACGGATTTTTCACGAGTAAAATCATTATTTTTTTATATGTCCTTTAGGTTGTTAAATTAGAATTTGAAGTTCGCCTTCAAAACGAAGATAGAAAATAAAATTAGACTTTTTAAATACAACAAAAAAAATACAATAAAAATTATTTGGAGATCGAAGGTGACTTTTTTTATTGCGGAGTAGTAGTATATTTAATTGTATGTATATAATTATGTATTTTCATTATGGAAAAAGTGACTCTTTTGTCAATTAAAGTGGTTTTCTGAAGATTTTAAAACAAATTTAGAGAGGTTAAGTCAAAGTTTTTTGAGATTAGGTACCAAAGTACAGTAAAGTAGCAGTAGATTAAGAAAAAACTTGTCTAGCCTTGCGGTTTCCCAAGCTTTTAAAATAAAAAAAAACCTACCTCTTTCCTTGATCTCCTCACTCTAAATTCATCCATCCGTTCATTGAACACCATCCCAACTGACTTATTCATATATGACTTCCCATAGAACCACCTCCTTCAGCAAATCCTTCCGTCAGTCGTCCTACATCCTGGAATTCCATCGCCATTCACGAATCATTCATTCTTTACTTTAAACAATGCCTATTCCTTCACTTACCAAACTTCCGTATCAATGATTGTTCACATTACATTGTTCAGTAAATAGGCATGAATTGATTACCAGTATAAATTGTAAATAACCTAAGGTCTTAATTTAATTTTATTATGCATACTGAAGCTTCTAAACGTTTGCCAGACGTGATCCATGAAATGAAAAAATAATTTTAAACAGGCACATATATCCCCTAAGAATAAATAAATGGTTCATATATTGAGATTTTTATCTGGCAAGCGTTTACAAATTTTCAGATAGTAAAATGAAATTACATTGGTATATTGGCTTTATTACTGTTTATAATGTTAATCAATACATGCCTATCTATTATCTGATTACAAAGATGTGGAGGTTTGGTTATTCAATAAATGAAGGAATAGGTGTTGTTTAAAGGAAAGAATGAATGAGGACTGGCGAATGGAGATGGGAAGAGAATTCCAGAGGGAGGTTGCATGTATGACGAAGGATTTGCTAAAGGAGGAGGTTCTATAGGAGGGCATATATAAATCATTCGGATGGGATCTGGTGTTTAATGAGTGGATGGATGAACGAAGAATGAGGAGATAAAGGATATAGGTAGGGTTTTTGATTTTAAGAACTTGGAATAGAAAAACACCAAGACGGTATTGCCTTCGGGAGGTATTTTTATTCCATATAAATCCATATGTTTATTCTTAGCGGACATTTGTCCAAAAATAAGATTATTTTTTCATTTAATATAATTTGTATTTCATTTTATTTCAATTAAAGTTTACATATCAATTGATTCGATTTGATTAAAAAATGGAACAGACTTTTAACAAACTTCAGAATTAAAATTAAAGAATGGAACTTATTCTATATAAAAGAGAAAGAAGATGTGAATTGTAGAAGTGGAGAGTGAGAGAGGAAGCTAAAATGATAGCTGATCCCTCTCCTCACGAGGACACTCCAGCCCTGAAAAGTATCCGCTATACTCCAGTTTCTTCTCTTTCTGTCACGCGCTATTTAAAATAGATAAATATTCCTACAGGAATCTACTATTCGATGATATATTTAAAAAAATAATATTTAATTTATATACTATATATTAAGTTGATAAGAGTTAATGTGTTCGTAACGGTGGTTTTGTATTTATAAATGAATTTCGTAAAGGATGCTTCATCATTAAATAGATTAGGAACATCGAATTATGGGATTGAGAGTTGGGCCTAAATCATAAAAATGATGCCTATATCTCGATTATTAAACCAGAATAAGAAATTTAAAAAATAACGGTAACAAGCAATCGTTAATTTTTTATCAATTCATATTCATAAAACTAATAATATTTGGTTTATCTACTAGACTATGCACTCAGTAATAATTATTTTAGAACTAATCAAACTCTTTTGATAGAAAAATAACAACAACTCCCAAAAATGTAATTAGAGAAGTATAAAATGAAATGGAACGAGGATCATTACATCTTACCAAAAGAAGGTGCTAAAAAAAAGAAAGTTTAATGACGTTAAATGGAAAATATTTTTTTACATATATTTATTTCTGAGCTTGAAATGATTCTATTTAAATTTATAATCTTAAATACTTTATTGAGACTGGTTAATTTTTTAAAAATAAAGAATTTAATTTCTATCCATTTTAGTCTAGACCCATTTTATTTTTCTTATAAATCCGACGTTTCGGCAAATCTGGCCATCCTCAGGGACAATCTTAAGACAATTTTAGAACTATATGACTTAAAGACTCAACTCTGCCCACGTCAAAACAACAATTTCTAATTAATTATTTCTAATTAATTTCTTTAAGGTTGTGATAAAGTTTTAACAAATAGTGACTGTGATAAATGATTTTAATTTTGGTTTTAATGTGAATATTGACTAATTAGAAATTGTTGTTTTGACCTGGACAGAATAGTCTGCGTGGAGTTGAGTTTTTAAGTCATACAGTTCTAAAATTGTATTAAGATTGTCTCTGAGGATGGCCGGATTGGCCGAAACTTCGGACTTATAAGAAAAATAAAATGTGTTGAGACTAAAATGGATAGAAATTTAATTATTTATTTTAAAAAAGATTCTATTTATGTTTATAGTAGCTTTATCAATAGTAAAGGTGATAACTGTAACGGTCATTTTTCAAACTGACACAACAGGTTTAGGTTAGGACTGTTACGTTTATTTTAAAACAAATTTCAATTATTACTAATTTTCTATTTCGTTGTTGTACTTTCGTTCCAGTGGCAACCTCATTTGAAACCCCTTGCCATATGATTTCTAAGTTGTTTTTTTCTGGTTTTTAAAAGTTTTAATATTTGTATATAATTATTGTGTAATTTTCTGGCATCATTTCTGGAATAAACAGTTGTTAACTTGATCAATAATGAGCGTTTCTTCTGATTCTTCGTTGATAATTTAAACTGACATATGCACCAGTGGTGACTCCGACGGTAAATACATGAATGACACATATTCCCATCCATATATAGTACTTACATTTAGCCTTTGAAACTCCGAGCCAAGTTTGAAGCCCTCGTGTGGAAGGTATACAATTAAGAGGACAGTTGATGTAAATAACCAATTTTCGTAAAAGAGGAAGTGCTGATTCGGAAAAGGGGTGAAGGAAAACAAAATATCGAACGTACCAAACGAAGCAATTTATATGACGTTTTCATCTTTACTAAATTACAAGTCAATATTTGAGCTGTCATCATACGACAACCTTACTGGTTTTTTAATGGGCTCGATTCGACCTCTTTCGCTTATCAATATCACTGCATTATCAATGTTTTCAAGACAGAAAACTGAATCAATATCGCCAAATAATGTCCACAAACGATGCAATATTTAAAAATACGGTAGAACTGAAACTAAACCCATCTTGATTGATATAATATATATATCCCAATCATAATATACGATCTACAGACAGTCAAGGTATCGTTCACAATTAAACACTGTAAGATAGTTGATCGTCAAGCGCCTGCTTCACATGACTCGAAAGAAAACATTCATATTGTTATAATAAGTTTCACAACCAAATTTGTGAAAATTCGTAAGCTCTGCCAAAAATATTTGTCGTTACGTAGAAACTAAACTACTTATCTCGTTCCTTAGCTCATAAATATATATTTTTTAAAAAAGCAAAGGTATTCCAAAAATATATCGATGAATATAGTAACCTGGACTGCACTGGTTGCATAATTTATTTTAACTTAACTCAAAATCATTTCCTCTTGAATTATAAATACTTATACTCTTGCATAAATATTATTATGAAGTTGGCATTGATTATAATGATTTAGAAACTTAAAATTCTCTAGTATTGAAATCAACACAGGACTGAAACGACAAGAAACTGCTCGTAGATTCCGATTGCTATAACACTTACTTGACAAACGCTCTAAACTTCCCATTCACTACAAAAAATTAGTATACACTACGATAATCAGACCAATTTGGACATATGGAATTGAGCTCTGGGGCTCCACCAAACCATCAAATTCTTCCCGCATCCAATCGTTACAATCCAACATCCTACGTAAAATCCTTGATGATCCTTATTACGTCACAAATAAACTCATTCACAAAGACCTCAACATCCCATTCGTTGCTGATTTGGCCCAAAACAGATATGCGTCTTTTCATTTCAAACTCCTTAACCATCCTAACCCATTAATTCTTAATCTTTCATCCTTAACAATCCCTGATCCTCCGAGGCGTCTGAAAAGAAGATGGCCACGGGACCTTCTAATTTAAATTAATTGAAGTACCACCAATGGGTGGTTCCTTCCCAAGATTTTCAAGTGTATATGAAACATACTACATATTTACCTATTGTATTATTTTGTACAGTTGTAAATTACATTAAATGAATAATTAAAAAAAAAATTCTCTAGCATACCCTCCTTAAAAATGGAGCAATAAAAAGACAACTGAACGAGTAAAACTCAATTTTAATATAAAGTCAAGACAATCGTTAGGGGTTTAAATTTTACGAGTTGCTAGAAGTTTCAATGTATCTAATCGGAACACCAATCACGAGTTTTACAGCTTTTATTTTATGTCACTTCTTAGTCGACGCTCTAGTTCCATATTTCAGAACTTTATGACAACTGGCAATATTGTTTTACAGTTAAGGGGGCTATAAGTTAAAGTGAAATTCTAGTTAACTCTCTGATGTTCGGTAAGTTCGAAAATATCTCTTGAACTTCTTAGGTTAGAGAAGGAATTTTTAGAGAAGGTCGAGGAAGGAATTTTTTGTGCAGTTGAATTATCTCAAATAATAAATCAATTATAAATATAAAATATTTACCACAACTAAATTCCAAAGCGTTTATTTGCTAAAACTTTATTATATTTATTTTCAGGAATTAATTTTCCCACTACTCTATTCTTTTTTACATTTCAACAACGTTACGAACTCCTCTGACCATTACCCACTTCTACAAATTAAAATATTTCTACTCAACAGCTAACGATTAACAAATAGTTACAATCAATAAAGTATAGCAATTCAACATTTAAATACATATACATCATTTCACTAATTTATGACCATTTACAATCTAAAAAGTTTCTTGAGCCAAAATATCTCATTAATTGTTCATATTTTTTCTTACCGTATTATTAATATGAGGATATTTGCCATTTTAGATTAAAAATAATTTTTATATATTCCCAACAGAATATAAGTCTTAATTTTTTTATTAACCAGCTTCTTTTCTTATCTTTTATTTTGTGCTTTTTTAAAACAATATTTGCCTAAATTTCAATTTAATTTTTTTTTTATTTCCGATGATTATTGGCATTCACGTATAATTTTTTTTTCAAATGCACTACTCTTCTTTTATCTCTACTTTCTGTTCCCTAATTTATTAATACTTTGGGCATTTGTCTAGTACTATCTATCTATATTGTACATTGACCTTAATTTTTTACCTTACTAATTATTAAAAATTTTAAAAATCTATTTTATTTATGATGTCCATATAATATTACACAATTTCTCCTGTATCAGTTTTAAAATTAACAACATAATTCATATTTTAGGTCATAAAACAGATTATATAAATTTTCTAATTCGTACATACTCTGCTTTGCTTAAAATTTCCACTTCTTTAAAATTCAATTCATGTTTATTTTCTATACTGTGTTTTCCTAATGCTGTAGCATTAATATTTTTGTGGTTTTTAGTATTTGTTTTATGTTGTTTTTATTAAATTTTGTTAAGTCACCTATGTAGCCTTTGTTATGTTATAAAATTTATTACTTTAGGCTTTTTTTCTCTATGAGTTTTATCATTAATATCTTACAGAAAAACGTCATAGGTGAGATGTCACAAAATTAAATGAAAACATAATTAATCAATTAAAGTAAACGCACAATATAGAGAAAGAGTATTAGACAAATTCCTAAAGTAAAAACATGGCAGGGCACAGTGCACAGAAATTTGGACATATTAGTAGATATAAGAGGAGGGAAGTGCATTCTAAAAGGTAATTTATAAATATAATAATAATATGTGGATGGCAATAATCACTGAAAATAAAGATAATTTTTTAAATTGAAAAAAAAAACAACTGTTTTTGGCAAACATTGTTTTAAAACAGCCCAAAATGAATGATAAAAAAAGAAGCTGGTTTACTTCTGTTGGGAATAAATAAAAATTATTTTTAATTAATTTATAATCTTAATATTTTCTTGAGACTGGTAATTTTTTAATAAATAATTCAAACACTATCCAATTATTTTTATTATTTTTAATCTAAAATGACAAATATTCTCATATTAATAATAAGGTAAGAAAAAATATGAACAGTTAATATGAAAATAAATGTAATAAAGTTTAATAAATCAATTGTATTTAACAATAAATATATGTTCTTCATCAATCTTAATGATAAAGTACGAGGACTTTGTATTTATTTTCTACAAATATATCGTAATTTAGTTGCTCACCAGTTTCATTATCGAAAAAATCCTAGAAGTTTCATCAAATTTAGTCGAATAAATATAGAAATATTTGAGCATTATTATTTTTTTAATAGCTGGTAGAATATAGATAGATTCTGTCAATAAAGCAGTACTGAAGTTGCCATCAAGTGTTTTGTGAATCATGTATTCCTTTCCTTTTTTTTTTATTTATTTCTTACACATAAGACTCATAAGTGGTGTCGAAACATGGGAAGTCGGTATAGTTATATTATGTTTAATTGCCTCGTAGATTCATTTTTTTTCTCTCTCAATATTTAACATTTTTTTTCTTTTTTTCTCCTTTCTTTACTTTTACTCTATTTTTTTCTATCTCTCAATTCTCATTTTTCATCGATCATAAACTAGCAGCTGGCCAGCGAGATTAACTGCTTGTACTGTAAAATTAAGTGTACAATTTAATGGTAAAAGTCAGCTCAAATTATTTTATCTTCTTTCACGGAAAAATAAACGAAAAGACGCTTTTGAAGAAAAATCAACAATTTTTTTTCTATTTTTTTTTTTATGATTCATAAGATCCTTACTCTGCAGGGTTCGTAAAGAAAAAAAACGAAAACTATACAGTTAAAGACCAAATCTAACTGACTTTTTCAACAAAAAAAAAGACTATACGCTATTTGGCTACCAGTAACTGCACAATCGGTTTTTTTTTGCTTGAAACACAGTTGAAAATCCATAGAAATAAGGATTCCATTCAAACCTCTACATACCCCTAAAATTTCGTTAAATACGGTTAAGAAGATTAGGAAATTAAAAAGTCTTTAAAATAAAAGTAATTTTTTTAATAACATATTTGGACTAAGAAGAACCTAAAATTTATAAATTAAAGAAAACTTCCAATAACATGTTTTACCAGTGAATGATAACTAACCGATCGAATAAAAATATACACTTATTTAAAAATATTTATAAACAAGAATTAATTTTTTAATTAAGTTAATTTTTTACTTCAAAATTCATGATTATGTTTCTGAAGGAACAGATGTAAATTGAAATAATTTAGGCTGTTCACGTAGGGAACCTTATTTGACCTAGTGCTGATATTGCGGGGCACGAACAAGTAGAAAACGGGATAACACTTCTCCACAACTTCCAACAACCATTTCTATTCATCTTAAGGAATTGGATAAGAAATTTCAAATGGTATGCCTCTTTCACCAGAAGACTTCTTTTAAATTCGTTACCTTGAACCCTTTTTGACTCCTTTTGAAACCTTTTTGAACCCTCAAAAAGACGAATTCCTAAATCACAATTAGTAGATAAAAATAGACTCATTATGAGAGATAAAAGTACGGGTTTAAAAAATTAGGCAAAACTACATTATTATGGTTTATTGTAGTAATTAAAATATATATATGTATCAGTACTTGTGGGTGCCTAATTTAGTCCTTTTTAACTTATTTTAAGTATTTGAATGCCTCTATAAACACTGTCTTTCCTATTGCAAGAATACAAATGTTTCAGCTGTCGTGCTCTTATTATATTCATATTGGAACATTAATAGTTGACCGTATGTAATAGATTGTCTTGGTGGTGATCAAAAAAGGTTCAAAAACTCAATGATTTTTAAACCACTTTGAGCCTCAGGAAGATCTGTAAATTAGGGCGATACGTTAGTTTTGTAATGAATAGTTTTCTTATTTTTTTTAGATCATTTTTGACCGTCACTCGAACTACCTTTCCACAATTCATTATATTCAGTTGAATGTATAGCCACTTCAAGAGCCATCGCCAAATCTGTTCTTCATGGAAGTAGATTAGGAATGGTAGATTTGAGCTATTGATAAACAGAAAGATTTCCTACTATTCATCATTTTCCTATAAGTGATGTGTTGTAATTATTTAATTATTAATTCTATAATTTTTATTTTTCTCACTAGGTTCTGGTGTGTGATCATTGCG
Organism: Halyomorpha halys; assembly: GCF_000696795.3. Taxonomy (NCBI): domain Eukaryota; kingdom Metazoa; phylum Arthropoda; class Insecta; order Hemiptera; family Pentatomidae; genus Halyomorpha; species Halyomorpha halys. Next base: position 2,708,708 of record NW_027111449.1, read on the forward strand.
GCAAGGTGTCTTTTTGGACATCGCCATCGATAACTACAATGTCAAGAACTATAATAAAAAAATCCAGCTGTATGTATGAATCTATAACGAGAAGAATATAGGCGAACCTCACGTTAACGAACGCTATAATATTTAACAGCTATTATTATAAACATACTATCATTATAAACTATATAGTATAAACTATAGACATCTGGCACATTTCGACAGACACTGACCATAGAGGAAGTGACCTTTCCTTAGTATTCTATATCAATATAAAAAAGCAAGGGTTGACACTTAAGCAGGTACAAGCTGTCATCTCACAATGGACTTGCATCAGTCTAACTATTTTATGTTTAACACATGTAAGTCAGTTCCCACAAGTCCTTAGGTCATGGTACCTTACCCCCAATTTCTTGGAAGCCTGGCCACCCTGTTTCTAGTCACGCCTTTTTCCCCCTCCCAGATATTTATTTCTAATTTCATAGGCTCTCTAGGCTCCGCCTAATTTCCTAACTTATCTGATTGGTTCAAACCCCTTCTCCTATTTCACTATTCTTCCTACCCCCTCTTCTCAAGTGTACATATATATTTCCTAGCACTAGATAGCTAAGTAAGAAGAGAGATACTCTGTAACAGTGAAAGTAACATGTAGTTCTTGTAAATATGTTAGAATAAAGTCATTTTAGTCTTCACTGATTTTTATGTTATTTAATTCGTACAATGCATCGTTACGACAAACAAGCTCTCGCACTATCTTCGAAGTGTGAGCCATGTAAACATCTTCTGCATCATAGTATGATGTAATAATATACATAAAAAGATAGAATATAAAAGGCATAAGTTATATAGCTGTCTGTGGCGATGTTTAAAAATACATCAGGAGATGAAGCCTTAACCTACCTAGAGTTTACAGTCCTACGCTTGCTAGCTAACTAAATATTAACTGAACTAAATGGAATTCGAACCTAGTCCGTTCACACTCTGCAACCCACGCCAGGAGGTGCTCATCCATCACGGCTTCTTTCATAATATATTGGAGACTCGTTAAGGGTTGATGCTATATATTTTTTTTTTTAAGATTCGCTATAATTAATGGTAAAATGAATTGTACAACTATTGCAGAACAAATAATTATTTAATCATGGCAAAATAATAATAATCAAAATAAATTTTATTAGTTTATTAATATTAACAGGTGTATTAAAGTATATACAAATAAATTTGATGTTAGCTATACCATTGTATGATACAGATATATGAGGAATCTAACCATTGATCGAACTAACTTTAAAGGTAACATAAAAATAGACTATGAATAAATAAGATTTATGTAAACGATATACCCGGGAGAGCTTATGCCTTGAGAATTTTATTCATGTTGGAAAATAAATGTCTATATTTTCCTAGCATTTCACCTGTTTTTTTATACCTTAGTCTGACTCCAGTTATCCTTTGATGTTGTTATTTGCCGCTTGTTTATGTTACCTTTTTTCTCTCGACACATAACTCAATTGAGTTTTTCTCCCACCTCCTCACAACTGTAAGACTGAGCACTTCTCTCACCAGTACACTCTTAACGTAACATATTTTTTTCTCATTCGAGCATTTTGCTAACCTGAACACCTCCAGCGTTTTTTATTTAAAATTATGAGCAGAAAAGGTAAAAAGTTCTAAGATGTTTAACGAAATCTGAATTCTTCAGCCCCTGATGGAATTTATGATTTCAATTTCAATTTCATTGACAGTAATCGTAAAGATTTTTGTTGTCATCACATCTAATCATTTAAAAAAATAGCATCTTCCTTGAGATAAATAGTCACGGGATACCACTAAGGGGACAAAAAAGTAGGACACTTCTACCAGATTAATATTATCCTTTATACTAGTTGAATAAATTGAAAACAAATATTCTGAATATTGACAATTATAGTTAAAATAAACCTAAAAATTTATCATAACTGTAGATTTATTATAAATTTTGAAATATAAATCAACTTCTTGGCGCGAGTATAAAAATATAAAGAACTCACGGTTTAGGAGGCGGTGGTTCCTCTGGTGGCTTCACCGGTTCCGGTTGCGCTGCCGCTTCCGGTGGCTTCGCTGAGCTTAGCTTGTTCGTAACTGAAAAAGAAAAAAAAATTGTAAATATTAATAATATATTTCTACATTGCTTATTTATATTGAACATTTATTATTCTTAATTTTTAATATTTGTTGATAGAATAATTATCAAACTGATGAATACTTTGAGAAAGTTGCAAAAATGTTCAATACAAGTAACATTTTATTAAAAAATTAACCTAACCCTCATTCATCATTTTCTTTTAAATCGATACATTTTAAAAGTTTATCACTAAAAAAATCCAAGGTTTTGCTAAAGTAAATACGTTTTCTGTCACAAGAAAGAAGACATCATAAGTCGAATCATTTTTCATAGTTATTTAAAAATTAATTCCAATTTTTGATTGAAATTAATAAAAATTATTTTATAAACTATCTATTCAATTGAAATTCCAGTCAATGCAAACTAATTTTTACTATTAAGATAAATTAACCACTTAACTGACTCCAATCTTCTAAAATTTGATGAACTAACGGAAATTAGGTTCTTGTCTTCCTAATTTATTAGGTCATTCATTCAGCACATATCTGAAAATTGTATGTAAATCCCGATTGTGACGAGGAAATACCTATTTTAAAGATGATTTGGGCAGCCATTTTTTAGAAATAATGGGAGAATTGCGACCTCCCCCTCAGTGAGCTAAATGTTCTTAATTCATAACGGACTAAGTATAATAAATCCAAAAATTTGAGGTAATGAATGGTAGAAACATTCAAATATATAAAATTTGTCCCCGAGACACTCTAGGGTTGTGAGGAAATTGACCTATGAGAATTGTTGATTACTTGTTACTTTAATAAAACGATTATTATAAATAAGTAAGTTTGTAATCCAGTACTTTCTCTAAATAATGATTTTTTCATATCCATTTATTAATTGTTTAGGACTACAATCGGACATAAACCGTATATTGAAGAAAGAATGACCCAGTTAAAGGGGTCATTCTCAGTTATATTTGTTCAAAAAGATATAACCAGTCTACCATATTTACAAACCAGGCGTCCAGCTTCCATTCCGCAATACCTCTGACCGTTGTAGGTTTGCCTATCTACTACTTAAGGAGCTCTAAATTGTATTTCATAAAAAAACCGATTTTTTTTTTAACTTAAAGAAATTCTCTTTTTCATTGAAACTGAGGGATACCCATATTATGATACACTTTTCGAAAATATAACGTGTGATGAAAAATAAAAATGTTTACTATAATCTTACTAAAGAGGTTTTTAAAATAATTGATTATGATTTTAAAAATTTTAAATATAACTAATTAAATAATAACTATATAAAAAATTTAAACAAATCGTCACTGGGGGTAGGGAACAGAAAATATAATACATAATTAGGAATAAAAAAAAATTAAAAAGGTCCCTTCATTATATTTGCCAAGATTCATATACTTATATATTCAATTTTTTAATATAATTAATGCTAAGTGTAGTAGAAAATCATTTATTATTTCTATTTTTAACGATATTATATATGGATTAAAAGAACAAAGATGATAATTTAGTTCAGAATTATTGGAATTGCACTTAGATTTATTCTATGGAATCAAATGAACCAAGTAGGCCGGAGATTGAAGAAATATATTAGATAGTTATTATTAAAAATATTGAAGATATATAAAAATATTAAGGACATATATCACATCACTATACCTTTATTGTATCACAAAGCTAGTCAAAGCATTTGTAACAAATAGTCCTTTCAGCTATTGAATAGATATCGCCTAACAATCCATTATAACTGACTTAGCACTATGATTAATTGGTCCAGGTTTCAGTCACCTAAAAGCTTTTAGCACTTGCTTATATGGAGGAGAGAAGTTTCTCAATTGTTAAACTTTCGTCATCGGTAATGTTCATAAATTGGATATGGGTCTCATACTCCAAGTTGTCAAATACAATTTGGACTCTTTTATAAAATTTGTATCTAGTAGTTTTAACATGAATATACATAGTATCTACATGATTCAAAAATAAAATATAGCATTACATTATTTGCGTTTATTCAACAATAAAAACTTCGATTTCAATAAACGTTACACATGCTGGGAAACAATTTGCTTTTTTTCTTAAATAAACTAAAATTCATAACACTTAAAAGAAATGTGATTCTTTCACATTTCTACAATTATAAAATCATTCAAGCACCTTAAGAACAATATTTATAAGCTTTGAAAAAATTGATTTAAAAGATTTTTATTTTTTATTAAAACTTTTTTTTTTAATGAATCAGCATGCAATTGTTTAGTTGGATAATATGCAAAACGAGTTTCAATAAAAAATATCTAAAACTCATTTTCTAAAAAGTTATCTTTTTATTTATGTCAGGATTATTTTGACAGTGCGATTTAACATTAAATAAACTCACTATAATTACTTTTTATTTATTATACAAATTCGAAAAGGCTGTTCGCTTCTATACCTCTTTATAATTTTTTTTATTATTATATATACATCTCTTTTTTTTTATTATTATATCGCATTATATTCCATCCTTTTTAAATGTTAATGTGTCATATTCTCATCTTATTATAAAAAAATATAATCATTTTTATTTTTCATTTCATATGTATCATTCCATATCAATTTTTTTTTCATTATCATCATATGTATCATTCTGTATCAATGTTTACTAATATTTCCTATTGTTATATCACCTTATTTATCATTTTTTTCTTTTTGTCCCACTTTTAAAAATCCGTCACTTTAACGAGCAAATTTCCCTCCCCCACTTTGTATTTCTTTTTCCTAATTTGTTCATTTTCTTTTCTCGATCCTTATTTTGACGTTTGATAAATTTATCCTCTCACGGTCTTGCCTTATTTCTTTATTTTTTTATTTTCAACTATATTTGGTTTTTACTTTCTTTGTACATGTAACAGGAGAACCTATTTTATTGTTTTTCTCCCCTCAGATGGGGTTTCAGTCACCAATTTCAGTGCATCAAATAGAGCACTCTGTAAATGCAGCTCATTAATCGAAAACTTTGTTTTTCTACAGCCCTGATGACTTCTCATTTTAATAATCATTATACAATACATACATACATTATACTCCTTTTAAAATATTTCCGAAAAAAAAGTTTTAAAAAAGTTATGAGGGAAAAATACCATCCCTCTCCCCCACCCTCAAAAATCTATCGAAAGCGAACCATTAAAACAAAGGATATATTGCATAGAACATTTTATTCCTTTTAAAGTACAACAATTGTAAATTGTTTTTCACAGATTGGTAGTTTGAATAATTAGGAAATTACGAATCTACCGGAACATCCCAGTTGCTCGTTCAAAAGAAAACTAAATTGTTTAAGGAGATATAAAAATTGTGAGAAAAATAAATCAAGGTGCCATTATTGGCCAAGATGTACCAAACAGTTGTTTGTATTGCCTTTTTTTTGTAGATATTTCAATTTTAGTAATATTATAATTAAATATTTAATATGTTTATTATAATTAAATATTTAATCTAGGAATAGTATATAATAATAAAATACTTTTTAATAAACTGGACTGATGCTAGATTTAATTTTTTATTTCCTTGATTGCACATAAAATTGAATTCGACGAAGAAAATAGAGATTGATTGCAAAGGACAAAGTTTGTTTGAAACTGTGTCCCTTATTTTGTCACTTTGATAATGCCATTGTATATAATTATGGTAATAAAATTCACTTATATCTTTCTGCATTGCAAATTAATTAATTAATTGGAACAGAAACCTCAGAGAACATTGCAATCAGCTCCGGTTTGTTACAAGAAGAAAGTTTTGCGCCGACACTTTTCATTTCGGGCATTATTAAGATCCTTGAGAAAAGGAGCTACAATCTGGACCGTGGATTATTCTCAAAATGACTTGAAGATATAATTCTATATAATAGTATTAAACTTTTTAAAGTAATATTAATACTAATATATAAACAGAATATATAATAATATGAAGTGTTTCAATCGTGAAACATTTTGATTTGGAATTGGAGATGGAACGTTTACTGATAGTTAAGGTCCCGTTATCAAAGGTTCCAATTACCAAGTCTCGTGAAACAGTGTGTGTTTGTGAATAATCTAGCAATATATTTTCTAATTTCTCGAAAAAAATCTAACTATTTTTATTAAACTCAGTGTATCAATGTAAAATTAAATATGTCTTTTATGTCATTGTTATTGAAATAGTTAGACATATACAATATAAAAAATGTTTTTCAAAAGTACCTTTAATTTTCTTTATTTGAAACAATCAATCATGTCACATTTATACAAGTGATTTGAATAAAAATATATAAAAAATGAAATTATTTAATTAATTAATTAAGAATATAAGAGGAAAAATATTTTTTCAAATTGAAAAAAAAATAATCTGAAAATTAGGGCATTAATATAGGACAGTAATTAGGACGTATAACATACCATTAAAAAATAATATGTGACATATGAAGTCGTAGAATATAATAGGAAATGATAAGGATTGCATAAATAACTGGTGCACGGGCTTTGCGCTTTTCTGTTTCGCAACACTCAAAAATCTCTTTATGTTACCATAGTATTTAAATAGTTATTTTTTTTTTTAGATAACCTATATACGACAGGATAACTAAATCTAGGAAGTCACTTTTTATATTTAAACTTTTATGACAATTTAGCATTGTATAAATAGTTAAGAGTAGAATAGTATTTTTTAAAATGTTATATTCTTTGTGTTTCTTGTTGTTCGTTGTTAATTTAACAATTAAAAGAAAAAAAATTGCAACGAGATATATTATTAACTGTGCTTTTCTAAAACTGTTGAAACGGGAGTTAGTCATCAGACAACATAAGGCTCGTTCAGAATAATAAGAAGGAGAGAAGTATAAGTATAGAAATATCTGTTCTAAAACTAGCAATGATTAATTTCAACTTGAAGTAGTGTAGTGTAAGTTAAAGCTGTGTGATGCACGAGAAAAGAGACCGGCATTATCACTTAAATAATTTTAGGCATTTGTCACTTCTCAAAAAAATCTATTGACATATGTCACTTTTGACAGATGGTTGCATATGTCTGCATTTTGTACTTAAAATTTCTATAGAAAAAGGAACCCCATAAATAACATCTATGAAAAAGGAACCCCATAAATAACCTTGCCCCTATATTTTTCATCTCTCATTGCTAATGGGCAACCACAGATTGACCTAAGCCTGGGTAATTATTCCATTTGTTGGAAAGCCATCAGAAAGGGATTCCTTCGATATACACCTTCCCCTCCCACAGATATTTATTAATCTAATTTCATAGGCTATCTAAACCCCGCCTGATTTCCTAAATTATCTGATTGGTCTAATCCACTTTTTTCTTACTCTTCCTACTCCCTCTCCTCAAATATACACATATATTTTTCTAGCTCTGGCAACCTAAGAGAGAGAGATATATTTCTGTAATCACTACAATATCTTGTAGTACAAGAGCCGGGAAGAAAAAAAGGCAGTTATCTCACCCCAATTTTTGATTACTTCAATGATAACTATGTATAATTACTGGTCAAAATTGATGAGTGGGCCAAGTATAGGTAGGGAGATTAAAAAATGGCGGCTGTTTCAAAACCTTAAAAAAACATTTGTTTTTTATTCGGAGCTCTATATCTTAAAAAATACCAACAACACTAGAACATTTAAGAGAACATTATTTAAAGAAGAGTAAATTTGCTGAAATATTAGCCCTAAAAGATCTATTTACGTCCAATTGTTCTCGAGATATAGCTTTTTAAAAAGCAAAATTTCTTAAAAATCTACCGACAGATTAGTAGTAAGTTAATTTATTTTGAGAAATCTATATCTCAGGAACTATGTGACGTACATATGTCTATTAGCATTCAAATTAATGCTAGTTTAATGGACTATAAAGTAGTTTATGACCTTTATCTTCCTACCTCCTTTCATAATATTTGCTAAAATAAATTGATTTATAGTTGTTCGAAAAATATATTTGATTTATGAAAAACTTTATTTCAGAAAGCATTGAACGTACCGATGTCTACCGGCGCTCAAATTAAAGCTAGTTAAATTTACTACAAAATAGTCAAATATGTTTATCTTTGTAGGAGTAGTAGTTTTTATGATATTTGACAAAATAAACTCACAAAATGTTAATTTCTAGTAGTTTGTATAAAATGTTGGTTTTTTGAAAAAAAAAAAATCTCTTATTCATCCATAAGACGCAAATATGTCTCTCAACACTCAAAACAAAGGAACTTTAACTGACTATAAAGCAGTTTATGACACTTATTTTTGTAGGAGTGGTAGTTTTTATGATATTCACATACGAATATAAATTTGGCAAATGAAAATTTTTCTGAATAAGTATAAATCAATTTATTTTAGCAAATTTCAAGTAAACTATTACTCCTACGTAGATAAACATAATAAACTACTTTATAACTTATTACACTAGCTTTAATTTGAGAGCTAATAGACATCTGTACGTCAAATGGTTTTTGAGATATATTTTTTTCAAAATAAATTCACTAACTATTGATCTTTTAGTACGTCCCATACAACATTTTTATAAAATAAAAGCTATATCTCGAAAACTATTTAACTTAAATAACTCTTTTAGGGCTCATACTTTAGCAAAATTACTCTTCTTTAAATGATGTATTCTTAGGTTTTCTTGTGTTGTGCCTACTTTTTAAGATATAGAGCTCCGAATGAGAAATTAGTTTTTTTTTATCGCTTTGAAACAGCCGCCATTTTTTATTCCCCCTACCTATACTTGTCAGACTCATCAATTTTGACTATTAATTATACATAGTTTTCATTAAAGTAATTAAAAATTGGGGTGAGATAACTGCATTTTTTCTCCTCTTGGGCTCTTGTACTATTGTGTTTGTAATCTGTACGAATAAAGTCATTTTAATCTTCACTGTTGTTTTAGTTTGTTAAATCGCGAACCGCGTCAGATTTTTAAATCTAATATAAAATATTATAAATCGTATAACTATATTTAAAATTTTGAAACAGTTACTACTACAAATACTCCAATACTAGGTATTTGAGAGATTTACAGGCTCCCAATCATGCGATAGCGTGAAGCAGAGATGCTTGGAGAACTTGTAACTTTGAAGGTGCCTGAGTTTATCTGCAAGTGAGAACCATTCCATACTAAACCACAGAGCTGCGTCGGAGCATTATGCCCCGAATAGTGTTGAGAAGGAGGTAACTGGCTTAGTCTTGATTAGACCAGGCAGGAACCGGGACCTGGCTGATTGTGGTCTAAGGCTGTCGTCTTCCTACCACCTCGTTTGTTGGCACCTTAGAGCTCCTTCAGTGCATTACAATAGATTGCACACGATGGTAAATTATAATCTGCGTTGTGTTTTCTCGAAACAAACCTGAGTGAATCTGAAGTTTTGTTATCAATGAAAATAGAAGCGTTAAATCATCAGCAGGGACGAGATTTTTATACAATTGGATATCTTGTTTACATTCAATTTTGAAACAGCTTTTATTGAATTTTTATTTTTATTTGAATTATACCTCCAAAATAGATTTATAACTAGTGATTAAAAATGTTTTAATTTTTTAATCAAATTACTAAGATTAGCAAAATTTTATTTAACATATATAAAAATTAACGCATATTTGAATAATTTTAACAGAGTAAAAAAAAATTAAGATCAACGTTACATATATAATTCCGTATCGTTAATTAATTTTTAATGAATAAAAAATCAACAAAATAACAATGCTACTCTGGATTATCTCTAAGGAAGTCTGGTGAGTCAATTCATTTAAATTTTTTTGAGGTTAATGACTTCCATTTTGAATGAAATATTAATTAATTATTCATAACATTGTACAACGTTTCGGGACCACTGTCCCATATCCATGCACTTTAAAACCTCATGATTTCATATGGGAATGTTACCAATATAAAATGTTATGAATAAATAATAAATATTTCATTCAAAATGGAAGTCATTAACCTCAAAAAATTTTAAATGAAACAACGCTACCTTTGTGAGGAAGCTTTGAATTGGATTCATTTTTCGTGAGAAATCTCAAACACTTTATGTAGAAAATATTAATACAATTATATATAATTGAAGGAGTAAGTAGATGAAGGGATTATGTTACAAATAGTAAATTTTAAGAGAACAACATTAGATTTTTTTTTCGGGCTTGTAATTTTTGTAAGTGTAAATAGGCCCATCTACATACTATCTACTAGATATCTCAGTCATTAATTGAATTTTGAGGTATGAGTAACTCACACTAGTTAAATAGGCGGGTAGGCACTTTATCTATACTAAAGATTCAAAAAATTTTACATAGCCCTTAAATTATTAAATGATCTTTCTTGATCTACAAACGCGATAATGGAAATGAAGTTATGTGGACTTCTAATTACTGGGTTGTGGACCACGTCGCTAATTCCATTTTAAAAATGTATTCATATTTTCTACATAAAATGTTCTGACTTCCTCACCAACATGTTTCTGATTTAATAAAGCTTCCTCTTAGAGTTAGTGATATTATTTCGTTGCTTTGTTACTGTTAATCTCTAAGAACACTATATTCTAAAAAAAATTAACTATCCGAATCTTAATATTTCTTTTTTTTTTAAACGAATTCAGTTGGAAAAGCTGCGAAATATTTTATTGGACGATTTAAAATTACCACATTAATATTTTATATTTTTAATATAAATCAGCTAACATGATTTTCTCAAATACAGTGGTTTTGGAAAAAAATACATATAGTCTTCATAAATAACAATGATGCTCAAATAAGCTCTATCGTTTCATTTTCATTACAGATTGTAGTAAATTTTTACTACAATAGTTTAGCTATCATTACTTATAAAAATATAGGTTTTTTTGGCTTTATTTTGATAACGTTTTATGACATTAATATGAAGTTGGATGAAAATAATCGATATGATATTTAAAAAGTTTAGTAAACTGTTTGTTTGGTTTAGTTTAGTGACATAAGACATTAATAATTAACGCCATTTATACCCTATTTATTTTTTCTTACATTTCTTAAATTATTTTAATTTTATAATTTTTTTGTCTGTCTAGTGTAACATTTGTGTAAGTAAACCTTTTGATTTTAATAACTGAAACACCAATTTCACTGTTTAATAATCATCTTTAAGGGTTTTTGTAACATCCAGGTTTAATCCTAAGCTATTGAGGTGTAATGTAAAATAAGGGCATTCTTGAAAATTGTGGCTAATTGCCAAATTGTAGTTGCAATAATGGCAGTTCGGAGGTGTTTCTTTTGAGATAAGATAGGAGTGAGTGAGCCTCGTGTGACCTATTCTTAGCGTGGTTAGTACGATCTTCTCTCAGTTGGAGATACCCCAGGGCTTGACGTCATTTTTAATAATTTTTAGCTTACTTCTTGGGCTTTCATTTAACAAAGATTGCAATTTATCTTTGTTTTCTTTTTGAGGGGTTTGTACATTTCTGATGGAGTTAAATTGATTATTGCTTATTAGATTGATTAAACTCCGTCCCGGAAGCGCGAGTGCTTAAAGAAAAAATTAGTGAACTTTTTTTTAAAAATAACTATTAGACTTTTTTAATATATTTCCTTATATTAAAATTTTTGAAACAATTATTCTATAGATTGAGTGATTAATATGTTTGATCTGTCCTAGCTAATTATCGAAGGAAAATATCACATATAGTTAATACTTTTTAAGAGAGAGATTCCGTCATGAAGTATCATATAAGAGCTCTACTTAAGTGTAGAACAAAAGCAAGCAATTATTTTATAAAAGACGAAAGCAGTTACCCACAAAGGAAAAATAATCTATTACTTAGTAATTGAATGAGTTATAAGAAGTTATAATTTTCCTGAAATGCTATTATATTATTTCCAAAACTAAACAACTCTGTCTTTAATAAAGAAAATTTTAACGATTTCATTAGGGAACTCTCCATTATTAAATGAAAATGGGAGGAACAGAGGACCTTAAAAACTTTCTCCGAGTTATAAGTCTAAGTGTGAGAAGAAACATTTCTTGAGAAGATTCCTCCCCCCTCCGGGATCTGACCGTGAAAAGTAATAGTCAACAATTTTTAATTAGCCGCCTTACAAAAGAAAATATCCATTCTTTTCGTAACTTTGGTTCTTTATTTTAATTTTTACTTAAGATGGAGCCATTCTTTTAAAGTGTAATACTGGTTTTCAGCATTTTTTTTTTAACATAAAATTGGAATATTATCGCTAGTATCATCAGTTAATTAGTGCAAATAAAGATTTGAATTTACAGTAACCCCCGTTATCATAAATTTTGGAATTTTTATTTAATGTTCTTTGAATCATAACAAGTGGGGTCTAGTCTATCTTTTGAGGGCACTGTTAATTACCTAAGCTTCTCCATTCCTTTTCCAGTGCATCGAAATCTCGAATTTATAAAAGGATGGGATAAATATTTTTTAACTTATTCTAATAGTAAAAGGAATTTTTAGAAGAATTCGTGTTAGGAACTGCTCTATTCGCCCAAAAGGCGTTAATCGACCAATTTGATTTTTTTAGGTGTCTAGGATTTGCGATTTACGCGCAAACGGTATGAAAAATTGAACTAACGTAAACAAAAAAACAGCTTCATAATTTGATTCCTCATAAGAATTCATCATTATAGTTTAAGGTTTATCTAACATCGCAAGAGACTCAATTGCTTGTCATGATGATGGTGCCTCAATAAATAAATATCTTCAATATAATGTTGGATTATATACTGGATTATAAAATTGGATATTATGCAGATAATTATTCTAAACTAGCGTAAAAAAGAGAATTTCGGGTATTTTTTGGTTTACTATTATAATAATGAATTTTTGTAATAACTATTCAAAAAATTTACATCCTCTCAGCTTTTAAGGGTTTAGGCTTCTTAAGAAAAAATCGAACTAAAAAAAAATGTCTGTTACTTAAAAAAAAAATGTCTGTTACTTAAAAAAAATGTCTGTTAGTTCATAACTTGGACCAGATAGTAACTTTCGACTGCCACGTTACAGAATAGATTTTTCTCCTAAAGAGCTCAAACGATTATAATTAAACGTGGTAAATTAATTCGAAATTAAATGGTCTTTAATATCAGATAAATTTTATCCTCATTAAAATAGTATAACAAGCCTTAAATGCCGAATCTTTAAAAAGCTTCTACTTTAGTATCTTTAATTTCATTGATTTGAAAAAACAGTTCTCATTGTTAACAGTAATAAAAAATAGATAAATACAAAATAATAAAGGAGAAAAATTGACACATTTGATTCGAACAGGAAAAGCAGAGACCACATAATGGTGCCTGATGTGTCATAAACATGTTTAATTTTTTTATAATGCTGTATTCTTGGCAGGAAAAAGATTAATTAGTTATTTCTATCTCATGAACCCTGAATATGAATTTTTTTAGCAACAGGAAAATAAAAATGTTTTTTTCAAAATTTTTCACTTTTATCATCTTGGATTTTTTTTGTTGAAAAAATAGTGATAATTCAAGTTATATTTATTTTTTGTGATTTTCAATGATGATGAACACAATTTGGTAGAAACCTTAAATTGATAAATAAAATTACTCTTTTAAATTTTTTTTGATTAATCAAATTATCTCCATCATGCAATTGTAAGCTTAATGCACAAGTTATTTCAAGAGATGAAGGCCGAATTTTTTAATCTTTATAAAATTAAATTTTAGTTATTGTTAATTATCAATATCTTAATAAAATAAAGTATGAATAAAAGCGTACACACCCTTGTCCTGCGCGGTCATTAGGCTGGTGGACAAAGTGTGCCGGAGTTTGCTTAGTGTAGTGTCCTCCTGGGCCTGTCCTTCTGGAGTCACCATCTGTCAAAACATTTTTGGTTTAAATTAATTAATGCACATAGGATAAGTGATAAAATTATTAATATAGATTAATACAAATTATATATTAGGAATTCGATTATCAACGGCATTCAGTATAAATGCAAACGTAAACATAAAAAAAAAAAATTGATCTCACAATTTCTAAAATTCGTTCTGCTGATAATAAAACCTTACCATCATCGTCCTTCACATTGGATAATGAGTGATACCTACAATATCAAGCAGGTATGAGGTCGAAGCAGTGACAGGATGTTGATGAATCTTTGAATAGGCGATAAGTTAATTCAAGAGGAACTTCTTTAGATAAGAACCGCTGACTTAAAGGCTAGAGGAATCACAAAGATGGTAATTCATTCAAACTATGTTCATTCTTAGATCCTCTTGAGAACTATTTCTGTAAGAGGCCTTCTCTTCGCTTTCATTGGTGAAGAACTAACTACCAATAAATATAAGCCATCATCCTGAAATTTCGATATTACTGCAAAATTTTGAATGAGTCTACGAAAATGAAACACCTCTCAAAGACACCCAGACCATCCGTAAAAGAGATCCATGTCGTTTCTTAAGACCATAATTTCCTCATTATAGTTCGTAGATTCATTAAAAGTGTTGAAGTAGTAGTGATGAAATCTACATCAAGCCAGAAAGCATTAATTGAATTAAGAAACTATTTCGCTAGATTTGGTTTGTCCACAACACTAGAAAATTCACGGAACAAAGCAGTTCCATATTTTCCTTGGGCAACGAGAAGGATCAAATTGGGCCAAGGTTAGCTAACATGCTCTCATATTTTTTACATTCCTTTTCAACTACATGAAACATTTAAAATAAATTAGGTTAATGTAATTTGGGGGAACTCCTAAATTAATTTTAAAATCCCTAGACTAATTTAAATACCTTCCTTACCTCACTAGTGACTGTAAGAAAATTAAAAGTTATATCTAATAATAACTACAATAATAAAAACTTCTATGCATTCAGGAATCTAAAAACACAAAAACTAACTACATAATAAAAAAAAAATGTATAAAAGAACAGAATTGTTGTTGACCGGATGCCGAACCAAAGAAAAATGGTACTAATTTTCATGGCTTTGAGTCTCATAAAATGTCTCAATGAATACATAATCCTGATTCTGTGTATGGTATGGACGAGACAGTTCAGAAAATACATATCTCGTGTATCTTGTGAAAGATAGTTTTTATGGTATGCCATACGTAAATAAAAGTTACATTTCAATTTTGGACATTACAAATCTTAGTCGACGAATATTTATGAAGTAGAAATCACTTCGTAGAGAATTGTTGAGGTTTGTTAAGTTTAGATTTCTCTAACTTTTAATTTGTTTACTATTATCAAAAGCATGACAATAATTACAATACATAAACAATAAATTTCCTTTTCTTAAATCAAGATTCTATAAGCAAAAAAACCTCAAATAAACTACCATAAAATAAATAATTATCATTAAATTATACAAGAGATAAAAATAAAGACAGTGACAAATCAATTAACGGGTAGCTACTGAAAACTCCAATCGTCAAATATAGAGGCACCGCCATATCACTGCTTTGCTTCAATTGTGGCACATTAAATAAAAAAAAAAAAAATTATTTATTTTGTGTTTGAGGTATTCCATAGAGTGTACCGTAGCCTGAAATTATATCGTAACAACTCTAATACCTTTAAGGAAAGTCCGTACGACGATCACATTCAAGAAAGTAACTGCAGTTTGTTATTATCTAAAATAAGTTATGTTCTAAATAAAATCAAGACCTTTATGTTTTGTAAGATGTGTTATTATTTAAGCAAAGCAGCGATATAGTATGTAGCATTATGAACTTGATTACACAACCGGTTCTATAAAAAACAACCAGTTCCTGTAACTATAAGCCGATAATATGTTTTTTTGGCAAAAATCCTAGTTTGGAATGTTTCTGGCAGAAAAATCCACTAGTGAGTGCTGTTTCATGCAGCTGCATCAAGACAGAGATCGAAAGAAGAATCCATATATGAGATGATATCTACATTTCAATGGTTCTAAATTTCATAAATAGCATCCCATATTCTGTGTTGACGTATAATCTGGTTCTAATATGTGATGAGGCCATACTCTTTCTTTAATAAATAATGTAAGTCATAAGTTAGTTCTTTAACTAGACATTAAAATCTATTTAATATCAGTAAAACCATGGTCGACATCCTACCGCAACAGCTGCAGGGAGGAGGTTGCTCTAGCCTGCTTGAGAATAGGTCATACTCTCCTTACGCACTCTCACCTGATTCCGCATAAACCTCAAAGCATCTTCTCTCTCTAACATTTCTCATGCCTCCAGAATATGTAGAAAAAAAATTATTTAAAGGTAATATATATTAAAAAAATTTCCCCTCGCCTGTGGATTGTAGTTTTCTGACTAATGGTGTTTGCCGGCAGTTAGATTATTTTGGGATGTTGTTCAGTATTCTTACATCTTGACGAAAGAATTTATTCTGTTGTTTTATTTTCTTTATTGGGGTACGACCAATTCTCAACCTTAGTACCTAATAGTTCCTAGTTGTAATTGTAGCCGATAAACATTTGATTTATGTAAGTAATAAAATTAGCACAGAAATGAATAAGAAATATTTTTAAAAATGAAATAAATTCACAACATTCACAACTTATGTATAAATTATTTAAGAACAAACATATCTCTCATTTTAATAACAATTGATTTAGAAGCTCGAGAACACTGTTTAAGGAAACATAATCTAAGGTACTTGAAATATAAGGGGGTTACCCACCTTGGCAACTATCCAATGAGAGATCCTCAACCGCGGCTCATCTAGCCATGACAAGAGACAAGGGTCTTCTTGGCGGCCGCAGGGGTCGAACCTACTTTAGGCAGCAACATGTGGTTGCAACCTGTTGCCGCCATTAGCTCACGTGTAAAACCTACCCCAATCTCGTGTACCTACTGACCGGTCTCGTGTAATCCTAGGGGAGCAGCAAGTCGGATCGATTTTACAAAGAATGAGCGATTTAATCAACAACTACGATTCTCTTTGGTGAAAAAAAAAGAATTATTCACTACCTTTTGGAAAACCGAGCCATTCGATGGTAAGCTTGTAATTGTGCTAAAACTGTAGTTATGGTGACTTAATTGATTTATTTTCTGTAAGTATTTAATTGACATAAAGTTAAACGCAAATTTGAGAAAGATTTAATTATATCTATTCCTCAAAAAATGTACCACCTATCCATATTTCTTTATTTTCAGTGGAATGTTATTTATTTTAAAAATAATTTCAGTTTAGTTTTATTTTAATTCATACAAGTTCTTTACAGAATATCATTTAGTTTAACTAAAATTCAATCAATTAAGATTTAAAATTGCATATTGGTTCAAAGAGAAATATTTGTACTGAAGATATATGCCAAAAAATATTAAAAATTATTCGAAAAAAAATTAATTTTATTTATTATTTTTTTAAAGAAATATCTCAGTAATATGAATTAAAATTGTGAAACGAAGTTATTATTCTTTTATATTAATTCTTAATTACATTTAACAACACTTTATAATTATTTCTTTAATTGCTCTATTATCTATATTGCATTTTCCATATTTTATTTTTTTTTTATTATCATAATAATT
>NW_027111449.1:2726402-2728045 GCF_000696795.3 Halyomorpha halys
CGAATTCCAGTTTTGTGTGGTTGATTGATTTTGTGTCGTGCTAGTTGATTTATTTTCTTTAGGTATATAATTAAAATAAAGTAAAACATTCTGTCTTTTATTGAATTTTAACTATGTTTTTATTCATTTATTATATCTTAGTAGTTGATTGTATCAAGAGAAAAAAAAGAGAAAACAAAAATATTTAATCAGCTGACGGCAGATTTTTATTTATTTAAAAAACACACCTAAATCTACTGTTTATTATTAAATTTAACAAAAAGTATTGATGTGCAACAGAATACTATACAATAACTGTTATGATTTAAATGCCATAAAACAAAAATTTAAAATGTAATGGTTTTAAAGTAATAACAATGTGATGAATAACGAAAGTTTTAGGTAAGAAGAAAAGACAATTAAAATGAAATTCGTGATGAGAAGTAATTGAATTATCAATAATTATTGATATTAACTGTTCAAGAAATAAAACGCAAAGGTATTCAGTGCTCTATAAGGCAGTACTTTGTCTAAGATAACTGTTGTGCAAGGAGATGATTTGTTGACGAATATCAACCGCCAAGTTTTTCCCCCAGTACCCACTTTATAGAGACTGAGTGTGTTCCAGGAGGGTTCTCGAAACCATAGCTGACTGCCGATACAAACATATATACATACATATAATATATTCAATATAAATTAGGCATTTTCTTCAACTTTTCAGATGAATAGACACATTGGTAAATTATACATCAGTACAAAAAAAAAAAAGGATGAGTACAATTAATTCAAATGTAAATATACTTTTCAATCATCAATTAGTACAAAATTGATTATAAAACTATAAATAGTAAACAAACACTCTAAAAAATGTTCGGTTTGTCAGCAAGCTATTTCTATGCAGTGACAATTTTTTAGCTCTGATAAATTAAAGTGATACAAAATAAATAAGTGATTTACATTTTTTAAACACATATCACAACACCAAGATTTATTTCAAAAATGTACTTACTCTCGCGTAATCCTCCATTACTCGGTTCATCACTAACTTTTGGCCCTAGGCAAAGAAAATAAGATATAAGCATTATTTACAATTAAAATTCTCCGAACGTTAATGATAAAATTGAGATGAATAACACATTAAAATGTTTAATTGTAACATTAGGTGAATTTTATTTTTATCATAAACTATGAGAGTGAAATTTTAGATGAAACTATACAAAAAGGGTTTGGGGTTCTATCAACTGAGATGTACTTTAAGTAGTTCATATATTTTATATAAGTTAATTTTTTTTATTTCAGAATAATTTTTTCCCTCATATGTACTAAAAAAAATGCTTCTTACAAAAATAAACATTTATTCTTTTTTTTACAGATTAAGAAACTTTTTGAAATACCTAAGTGTTAATATTAGGAGTGCTGCGATATTGGTCGGGAATATCATTCTGTACTCCCAGGGTATTATTCACCAACACTTGGATTTATCACAAGAAGGAGAGTATTCTGAGAGGAATGAAAGAAGTGAAGCTATAGAAAGATTAAGATAAACAAAAAAAAAAGATAAATAGTTTAAAAAATGTTTGAGAACAATGTGTAGTATTGATACTAAAAAAAAATAAATAAATTGAGAACAATGTGTAGTATTGATACTAAAAAAAAATAAA
>NW_027111449.1:2728095-2800226 GCF_000696795.3 Halyomorpha halys
TTGAGAACAATGTGTAGTATTGATACTAAAAAAAAATAAATAAATTGAGAACAATGTGTAGTATTGATACTAAAAAAAAATAAAAAATAAATAAATGGATAAAAATTGAAGCTGAGTACTAGTAAATTAATTTGTTATCGATGAAAAAAAATTAAGTACAGGGAGTTCATAACCAAACTAGTTTGAATACAAGGATTTGTTACCGATACTCAAAAAATGTTGAGTAAAAGTAGAGTAATTATATTCTTATTCTACTACATTGAGTAAGTATATATTATTATTTTATTATAATGTTTTTTTCTATTGATTTGGTTTATTTAAGGGAAAAAACTATTTCTAAACTATTGCTTACTTTTTACACAAAATTTTGTAATACATAGTAGTTACTGAACACGAAAGTTACTGAGAATACAAAATGTTATTAATTACAAATCTCCTCAGAATTTTTGAGCTGTACAAAATAAATTACGGAAATACGAAATCATTTTAAAGTTTGAAGGTAACGATTACAAAAGTAACTTTAATTCTCGAACATGTGTATCACTGGTTACGATAGTTCACGTTAGGTTACCATTAGAATAGCAATGAAATACGTCCCAACTCTGATGGTTATTGGTGAATTATAACATAATTATATATTATTATGTATTGAAATAAATTTTTTGTTAGATCCCTCTGCTTTCGATATTAGAATGTATACAGCTCTCGGAAATGTTTTAATTCCTCAAAAGTCAGACAGCTTCTTCATTTAGGGATTTCTAACCCTCGTCGGAAGTCGTAAGAATACTCTTCTGCCAGTTCTCTTTGGGTTGTCGGTTCATAGCTCTCACCGAGTACAACTGCATCATTTATCTACGACTTATTACATTTGTTCTTTAGTAGTCTATAATCAGTCGTGCTCAGTTACCTCAAGAGAAGGTCTGGATTGGTACATGCTGTGGTGTAACATCGACCTATCTCTCTATTAATTATTCAGGGCAAATTCCTTGTGAAAATCATCTTTAAACGGCTGTACGCCATCCTAGATTCCAACTACATAATTCCAAATCACTAGTTTGGCTTCTGGACATCCCACTTCATTACCCAGCAATGCCATTGTGTGGTTGATGTCTTGTGGTGATGTTTCGTCTATATTGAAGCGAAGAATGTACTGATCGGGAATCTTTCTGGATGTAGAACAGGTTTTGATCGAGTCTATACAAGATCCGAGATTATCTTTCTAATAGATTTTTTAAAGTAAATCAGAACTGGACTTCCTCATCCTTCCTTTCTTAATCTGCTAGTGTCCCTCAGGCTGATACTCTTTGTCCTATATTTTATACAGTTTTTACAGCTGACATTCCAACCCATCCTAACACTATCCTTATTACGTATGCTGATGGCACGTTTATTATCAGTTAGTAAGAACCTTAAAGGATGGTGTTAAAACTGGATGATTAAAATAAATCTCACTAAATCACATCAGTCGTAAACCCAGGACATACTACCTCACTTATTCCTGTCAAACAGATCCGTTACCCAGAACAAACGAGTAAATTAGAATTTTCATACAAAACTGAAAACTGCTTGTCGATTGCGATTATTACAACATTTACGGAACAAACGGTCTAAACTTCCAACTAATCAAGAATCATTTATCTTTTAATTACCATTACCATTACAGAGCCTTTCTGGACTTGAGCTTTGGGGCTCTACTAAACCATCGAATTCCTGTCGTATCGAATCCTTACAATCCAAAATCCATACATTGTCCCAAATCATATCGTCCATCAGGACCTCAATGTTACATCTGTTGCCAATTTGACCAAAACCAGATACCAATCTTTCCATTTCCCAATCACCCAACCTGGCATCTCCTTTACTACCTGATAATTCTGCAAGGTGTCTGAAAAGAAGCTCCTCAAGACATTTTATTCTAGCTCTATCAATGGGTAGATTCTCCACATGTCTGTATTATGCCATTGTATAACTAACACCGAATTCACTTGTATATATTTTAATAGAGTTGTTTATATCAATGAATAAATAAAAAGTTAAAAAAAAGGTTTTAAGAATTATTTTGCAGCTTATGTTTTAATTGAATTTGTTTGCGATTTCTAGGAATTTGAAAACTTTATTACTATTAAAATCATTTGTATCAAGTATGTAATAACGTATAATTTAATACAGCTAATGTTCTTGTAAAACCCCTAATTATATCCTCGTTGAGTATAAAAAAAACATAATAGAAGTCTACGATAATGAAAATCTCATCTTTATTTTGGAGGAGTGGTGGTAGGAATGGAACATATGAGACACAAAGGGAGCTGCCATCGTTAGTTTATCTTTAGAAGAGCTGACAGGAGGACAATGGGACCCCATCCTGGCCCAGCTTAGTAGCCCATCCTCGTAGATAAAGTTGTCATCCAGTTTCCTTTCTTCAATAATATGCCAATTTTTTATACACTAATTGCTCTACATGCTTGTTATTTTTCGTTCTAGGTTTCATTATTAAAACAGATAAAATATGAAAAATATAGATATATACAGAGGAAAATTTATTATCAAAGTGGTAAGATTTGGGCTACATTAAAAGTCATTCTGTGAATTTCAATGAGATGAACAATATATAAGGATAACGATATTAAACATAAATGATCAACCGACTGAGATAGAATAGCGTATAGTATAGATATATGTATCAGGACGCCTTTCCATAACAATGAATGCTAGTGTAGTTGGCAAGAGACCACGTGGGAGGTCTAAAACCAGATGGATAGACAGATAGAATCGACAAAGATGGGAGCAGTAGCCCAAGACAGGTATGCGTGGAGAAGGCTGGTTCGGGCCTCCAAGGTTTATGGAGTCAACCGAAAAAAAAAAAAACACACATATATTTTAACGTAAATGCTTTATTGCTAAATTAAGGATTTTTATTATTATTATTACTAACTAATGTTAGATTTTTCAGAGTTCAACACAAGTGTTTTAGTATTGTCATGTCGATTTCACTTTAACCCTTCATAATTTTGCAAAGGCATTTAATCTTTTGCTAACAATCTTTATATCACTTATTTTTTTATTCAAAGCCCCAACGAAAATTTGGTTTTGGCAGGTAAAGCATTACAGAATCAAATTGGAAGGGCTCCTGAAGCAAGTTCATTTAAGATCCTTAGTACAGGACTTAATTTTTTACAATTCAATAAATAACATGCTATACAGATAATTTGGTGTCCTAATGGTATGGAGAATTTTTATGTCAGTAGAATAGAATTCAATATTTTATGTCAGAAGGTCACGGGACAAACTTACTTTTAGAGGCTAAGTTGGTTTTTGTATGTTTAAAAATATTCGAAGATGCACAAAACCATGACAGCTGGAAATGTCTGACCAAGAAAATCGTGACTAGTACAAGAGCAATTAAAGAAAAAGTGTATTTGAATTAGTAAGGAGCTATTAATTAATATAGGGCCGATATCCAACAAAAATAACATGAAAATCTTTTTTGATAGTTCTGGTTGCGACATTATGAAGAGCATTAGCGATGAATTAGATGGTTTCGTTGGGTATCAAATATCACAGCCGTATGCCACAATTGACCTGGTTATTGTCACGCAAAAGAGGTTTTATGATAAACTAGACGTTTGGAGATCCCAATGTTGTATTAATATAAATCTGAGAGCTATTCCTTGTCGATTTTGTTTATGAATGTGTAAACCAAATCAAAGGCTTGGTCAAAGATTCATTTAAAAAAAATATATATCAGACACTTTTTGGAATAAATTTTACGTTTATTTAAACATGGGCCTATATAGCTATTGAGCTAAAAATATTTTGCGGTGTCCTTGACGAGCTAGAATAAAATTATGGCACAATTATTCATAGAGCGGATTAATACATAGGGAAGGAAGATAAAACAATCTAAAGTAAATATTGGAATGCACTGACACACCTGTCTACGCTCGGCGCACCTATTTTGAAAAACACTGAGATATGATATGACTTTAGGATATGATATTATATCTATATAAATAAATAACCTTATGAACATTCTCCTCATTAGTTTATTTTTATGAACCAGATCTTAAAATATCTCCCTTAATTAAAGCCTTTCAGTAATAGAAACTCGACGGTGGACCTCAGGGACTCATGTTGTGTACAATTATAGCCGCCCTCGCCTCCTGCAATCCAGCTAATTATAATTTGGTCAGGTTTCCTCCCGCGTCACGTGAATTCTATTTATGCCTCCCTCCTTGCGTCACAGCCTGCCCACATCCATTTGGCTAAATATAACTTCCATTCCACAATAACATCTATATCTATAGGCGGACAATCAGAGGAAGATGAGGG
Organism: Halyomorpha halys; assembly: GCF_000696795.3. Lineage (NCBI taxonomy): Eukaryota > Metazoa > Arthropoda > Insecta > Hemiptera > Pentatomidae > Halyomorpha > Halyomorpha halys. The sequence continues at coordinate 2,732,425 of NW_027111449.1, forward strand.
CTCAATCAATACTGGTCCTTTGGCCACAGAAGGCTATGGATCACCATTGTCAAGTTTCATATCTGTTAGATGTAAGGTATTAAGACTGAATTTCAGGATGCTAAGCTAATTATAAGCGAAAGGTTATTGTTATTGTGAACGACCAGTGGTTTATTTTGTTTAATTTGAAAAAAAAATGGATACATACAGAAAATTAGTATTTATTTCCAATATCTTTTGTAAATCAAACAATTGTCAAGTCCCAGAATGTATAGAAGATCTTGGATGTAATGTTAATGGTGATGTTATGTAATTTTAAATATATAATAATATATATAAATATAAAATATATTGTTCATGAAAATTATCTCCTAGTACATTACTAATTATTAATTGTTGAACCGAGATTATCATTTAATTTATAAAAAAAGAACATAAGGTCCTCAAAAAATAATCAATATACACCAATGGAAGGGTTAACAACTTTTGTTTCTCTGTTCATAAACCGATTGTGCGTCAGTCAAAAAATCGGCAATGATTAAAATATAGTATCTTCTTAAGATATAATTGAAAGTTCCCTCTAAAACAAGATTCTAACTAATATTTTTTTTCAAACTTTCAGGGATAATATTATTAATTATTATTTATTATAACCAATTTATATATTTTCAAAATTTGCTAATATATTTTCAGATTTAGAGCCTTCTATAAGGATCAATGGATGATTTCATTCAAGACAGATAAGTTGACATAGCAGTTTTTCTCACTTAAAAATTGTTAAGTTAAATCTTGTTGTTACTATATTTTGATAGGGAGCCTATCAATTTATTTAATCCGTTTTAGGGCCGGGGTATCAAACCATAATAAGTGTAAATTAAAAATATGTTTTTTCAATGTCGTCACTCATCATTCCATAGCGATAGTTACCGCGACAGTTGAAGTCATGACATCTACGGTCAAAACAACAACGATCGTATAAGCTATGACGCGATCGCACTATCAGGTTTTGCGTGACTGTTGACAGCTGTCCCAGCAATGGCATTAACCACATACAGATACGATGGATTGTTGCACATCATAACTCAACAATACCATACTTGTATGCATAACATATAACCTCTGTTTTCTGTTAGTTGTTCTTCAAGGGCGACAGTTGATGTACAAACAAATCAAATTTATTTCACGCGTTTCACAAAAATATTATTTATTGATTTTTTTTTTTTTTTTTTTAGCAAACTTTTATAGGTTAAAAATCCTCCCGGTTCTTCACTCCCAACGTTTTCCAGGATCTTCGTCCTGTAGTGGAGGACTGATTAGGGTGATTTGACTACCTTCACCAGATTCACTGTTCATGTAAAAAAAAACTGCAGACTCGGCCTCTAAAAAGAAGATAGCTACAAGAAGTCTCAAAATTAGACAGTATCGAAACATAAACTAGTAGTCTACATCAGAAGATCTTCTCAACTTCTCTTTATTTATACTGGTTAACATGAATTGAAAATGAGTCATAATTAAAGAAAAATTCAAAATATCTTGGGAGCATACTGGGCGGCCGTAAAGGCCTTCAAGTTTTATTGCAACTAGTTTTTACTCAACTCCGTAAAAATATATAGTATAAAATGATAATAATAGTCTTCTCTAACTTTTTTTTTATGCAAGTTAATGATTTTTTTTTAAGTTAGTTAATAATCCAATTAAATAACTATATCAATATTTGCTTTTCAACAGTTAGTTTCTCTTCCCGTTCCACAAGCATTGTAAGTTTCTTCAATCAGTCCAGCCCTTATAGGGTAACCCCAGGAATCAATATTTGCAGCTTTATTCTTTTTTATATTATTCTTCCCGTAGGATTTTTTTAGTTACTTGGCATAAATTATTTTTTTATTTTCTTTTATAATATTACAGATTAGAATTTTCTAATTTTACATTAGTGCAAAAGTTTACTATTTTGTTGTATACAATATAATATCATGAAAACCTAGTATTAATTCCAATAAAAATCGCAATGATTAAATAATTGCAACCTTTGTTAAATTTAGTCTTTGAGTATTAAATAAAATAATTTAGTACTATTTTAAATTAATCAGGTAACATAGCTTTCTTTGTTGATAGTTTTTTAAGAGTTGATGACTTACCATATTCAGACTAACACAATTGATTTTTACGAACATTTCTCACTTTAGAAATGTGGAGTCTTGAAGTTAGGAAATTAAAATTCAAGTCAATTCTCTTATAATAATTTCCTACATTGGTGAAAAAATTGTGTTTCGTTTATTATGACTTGCACCTTTCCTAACAGTCGGCTAGGATTTTTCACTGAAATCAGTTTCAAAATTTTATTTTCAATACTAAAGCGTCACAAAATTTTTCCCATTCAGTTGGAAATCCGAGACGCTTGAGAGGAACTGAAGACGGATTGAATGTCAATCAAAAGTTCTAATAAATATATGAGTTAATGGGCAGTGAGGGATGAACTTGTAAAGTGGAACTCTATATATACACATGTGTTACTGTGTAGTAACTGTAAAAAAACGCACAGTCAGTCTAAACTATAATTGCCTCATAACGGTTAAACTAATATGTATATTAAAAATAAAATGTTTATTTTAAGATACCAAAAAAAAACAACAACAAAAACACTGTAATGAATTATGAATATACTTTTAAAATATGACACTATACGGGTCGGGAATAAAATGTAAAGCGAAATGAATTAGTCATGTTTTAAATTGGGATCAACAGGTTTCTCAGCTCCTTCTCGCTTCTACCGTTAGTATTATTATTTTCCTTTTTCGCCTAATCAGAAAGAGCTGTCAAGGGGGAAACGCGTGCAATAGGGACCATTAGAAAAAAAACCCGTCTACGATCCCAATTACTGTCCGAAAAATGGATTTTTCGATTCATTAGTGTCATGTTAAATTTTCTTTTAACCCGAGACACCCGAGTTTTAGTCCTATATTATCATTAATTTTGTGTTATTTTATTTTCTTTCTACATTCTGAGAGATAACCATTTTCCTCAACTACCCGTACTAATAAGACTTGGCGTGCGGGTAGAAAGCAAATATAGACCAAACCCAATACTAATGGAAAGAAGTGTACCAAGAAGAACGCCAGACAGAGAAAAGGCAGAAGAGATCGGCTGCCAAAAAAAGGAGAGATCACGCGCAATAAATAAGATACGAGCATATCTCATGAAATTTTTTTTTTATTATTTATTTATTTAATGTAATTTACAACTGTACAAATAATACAATAAGTAAATATGTTGTATGTTTCATATACACTTGAAAATCTTGAGAAGGAACCACCCATCGGTGGTACTTCAACCATTAATTTAAATTAGAAGGTCCTGTGGCCATCTTCTTTTCAGACGCCTCGGAGGATTATCAGGGATTGTTAAGGATGAAAGATTAAGAATTAATGAAAACAAATTTTTAATTTTTTATGAAGCAGGGGGCTGCGTAACATTGCACTGCTGCAAACAGCACTAGGGTAAGTGGAAAATAAAACCTATGAGTTAAGTCTTCCTAATTAAAATGGTAAAAAAAACATATATTTAACTTGTTATATTTACTATGACAACCGTGCATCAATAAATTAAACATAATGGGATTTCCTAATAACTATTTTATTTCACGATCAATTTTTTTAAAATTTATTCCCTTTTAAAAAAAAAATATCTGTACTACTACAATCCTTGGGGGGTTAAGGGTTCAGTTATTTGTAAGGAAGTACTGTTTCTAGATCAATGGTTGTGCAAGGAGGTAATTAGACCAGAATCAACCTCTTTATGAGGTTAGGTGGACCACGGTGGACTCCCGATCCCACAGGAATGACTTACGGCTATAGTGAAACAAAAAATAATTATCTGCCACAACCGGGTTCAAACACGGATCCTTGGAGTTCGTAGGTTGCACAGTTACAGCTAAGCATTGAGATACCCACTCTCTTTATTTTTTACACAGAAGATAATTCTTCAGAAGGTTCTGAATGTAGATGACATAATCCTTGCCTATGTTATAAAGATGAGGCAGAGGCTTGTTTTCGTCAAATGACCAGGATATGCTCATCATCAAAAACGCCTCTATTGGAAAACAGACTGGTGAGTCTGTCCCCCCTTGCCCTTTATACAGCATGGTCGACACAGATGGACCAAATCTTGATAGGTACATGGTTAAGCAATATTTAACAAGATGAGAATAAATTCAAAACGAATAGTTAATTAATTATAATAGGTGGCGAGAGTAGTGTGAAAAAAAGTTGTGGCATGGGAAAGAAAATATTCCTCTAAAATCATGTAATAAGTAATAAAGATCGGAATTTCACATTAAATGTCAAATCCATTTATGGTTGGTACACTCAAAATCCACTAATGGACCTGAGTGTCCTCCGAACTGTCTTGTGAGCTTCATTTATTTTCGGCTGTTAAACTTGGAACATAACTCAGAAATGCTCTGGACCCAACCCTTCTCTTAGTCGCTAATTAATGTCCCAGTTCAGTCTGCCGTTCCTAAAGCGACGTGAAAGCAGAGCGAAAAAAAAAATTAGCAGGAACTATTAGTTAAAAACTTGATAAATTAATCAAAGTAGTTGTAAATCATGCAGTGAGAAAAAGATTAATTAATTATAAGCTAATAATTTCGTTCTCGTCGTTTGCAGGTCCTCTTTTTTTTCTGCCCAAAAAATGTTTCCAAACGCTTTTAATATATGAAAATTTAAAGTGTTAGGAATCATATACATATAATAGTAAATACTATACTTTTATTTTTTACTTTTCCTATCAGATAGCAAAGTGAGCTATGGTTCGATTTTTTATAAGCAGTATTCAAAGGATCCTTTCCTTTCAGAGCTCTCTTAGTGAAATACAGCACCGTATTTTCTGAAGTTGGTCTGTAAGTGTGCCTTTGCCACTATCACCTCTAGAACGGGTAAAACCATTCATTTATTTTATTTTTTAAGTTTTTGGGCTTCCGATTCTTTTGTAGCAAATTTGGATATGCTTTTCAGAAGATTGTAACGCCGAAACGGTTCTAACGGTTTTTGTGAGACTTACCTACAACAATCCTCTTGAAAAATGTTTGTGCTTAGAATAAATCCTCGAGAACCATCAGGAATTATGACAAAAAGAAAATTTCATGATGAATTATATAAATCATCATTTGAAGAATGATAAAATTCTCTGCAAAACAAAAAATAGGTCGTCTTAACTTGGTGTGTACCAGCAAATATAATGTATAGTGAACTTTGTATGTATGTCCAAGTCAATTCGTTGTTCAATATTATTCAACTCGAAAACAATGAATGTTCTAGAACATTTCAGATGCTCATTTAAAAGATAATAAACTCGCTAGTCTTCATAAAATGTTTATTTGAAGTTGATCGGACAACTTCCCACTCAATTCGTGGCCTTATCTTTTTTACTACGTTTGAATGAAACCGCATATAAAGGCGTTTTCTTTTTTTTTTTTTTTTTTTTAATTTCCTATTTTTCCAGAACGTTTCAAACAATGCCGTTCGTTGTAATCACATTTTTTTTTAATATATATTTCCATTTTCCGTAATTTCCATTCAGAAAATTTTGAAAAGACTTTTGACTAATAATTTTGACAGTTTTTGCAACACAATGCTGACAAATGTTCTGATCCACTTTACAATAATAATTACAAGTAGAATAGGTTTAATATATCTTCTTCTGGATTTAACAAGTTGTACATCCTCCACCTCACAATAAACTAGAAGTAGAAGAATATGATGTAGAACGTCTTCCTCCTAAAGACCCTGACTATTTATCAGTATGTCGCAGTATAAACCGTAATTGAAATAAACGATAAGTAATTACAGAAAATTAACTTGACCAGTAAAAGTTAAACATTCTCATTGACGTCACATTTATTACAATAAAAAAAATATGAAATCACTTTTAACACCCAAAATTTATAAAGTTACAACGTGAAAAGTTGTATTCTAGAGGTAACTTAACATATGAGAATAATAATTTCAATTTCATGAGAATAATAAAGCCTGCTCCCCTCTGCCGTTACTATCAGAAGGAATTAACATCAATTACAACTTGTTGCTAGAAGAAGGAAAGTCAAACAGAAATACAAGTAATGCAGAAAAAATAAATTACGGAAATATACTGATACAATTTTTATCGAACTACTACATAGAAGTCGGTGGGCTGGGGTACGATGTAGAATAATGTATGAACCCTTTATTTATGCATAAACGAATGTCTAGTCTAATGCAAGATGTACGGCGCATTGGTACCCCTCAATCGAGGGATTCCTACTAACAATTTGTTTAATTTTAGTGTACACCAAAAAAAGCGACAAATTAATTTATTAATGATTATTTTGGAGAAAAATAATATTGTATATTAACCCTAGCTGGTACCGGTGAATATGCCAAAAAAATTCAGTACTGTAAGAATTTCATATATGTTAAAAATAATTTATCGAATAATAATTTTTTAAAAAAAAAAGACTGATATATAACTGGATATGTCAATTGCTCTGCAATGGACACTTAACTAATCGGCAATTTTCCCAATTATTTTGACCAAAAAATGCCCGTTTTGCCCGACAAATACCCACCACTTTACCTGCTGGTGAATCGTAATAACTACTATAATTGTTTCAATCATAATTGTAACCTCGCACTAGCTCTGGCGTGTTAGTTAACATCACCACTATGTCAGTGAAGGGAACTGTTATGTCAACTATCACATGTAGACGCCACGAAAGTGAACTATCGTAAAGTTTCTGTTATTGCGGCAAAAGTGTTAACCTTTGTGTAACTATTTGAATTTACAGTCATGAAAGCGTTCACTATCAACCAGCACGGACCCAAAAAATAAATTTTCCCGAGTACTGTTGTCACGTAAAAGGTGATAAGGGTTAATTATATATAGTACAAAATTAATAAAAAATATTATGCAGAGAAAATTATTCTAAAACTAATCTAAACTGGTTCAATTTTAGCCTACCACTATAAAATTGAAGGTTAGTTTAGTGAGTGATAAACTAACAGAAATTAAACATATTTTGAAGGAAAATACGAAATAAAACAAATAAACTGTTTATTAATACGCTACATAAATAATGAGCGAACTAATGTTTATGTGAAACCAAAATAGAATAATATTATTGGATCTTAATTATGTATCATATAAAATTAATAAAAAAATAAATATACGTAAAGTTATTATAAAAATAATTAAGTCATAGGAAACTGGCCAGAACTTAAAAATAATGTTCATAAGTAGAAAAAAATATACAGGGTATTTAAGACTCGAACGACACCCCTTTTATTTCGATTTTCGAGAAAGGAAAACGAGTAAGCAAATGTGTGATTTTTTGATAGTTATGGTAGATGACATTGCTTATGGCAAAGTAGTTGACATCATGATTAATAATCTTCAGTTATTTTTTAGTTCAACTAACTCAAAAATTTTTCAATGAAAAGTGATATTTTCAAAAAAAGTTTTTTTTTACAAAAATTTTTTACGGTGATTTTCCCTAACGAAAAGAACATAAAAGCAAACAAATGCAAAAACTAGAATTTAATTATTCGTAATAATTTGTAAGCTTTACTTCTGATGTAAAATAGAATAAAATTCACAAACCTCCATTTAGAATAACAAAGGTAATTCACGGGTCCTTGTGAAACCTGAATGCACATCTAGGGCCCTATTTATAAATCTAATAAAGTAAGAAGTTAGTCTAGTAGTTCATAGTTTCTACAGTTTCTCTGACTAATACTTTAATTTACTAATTATCCCCCATAATAGCCGTGTCTATTGTGGAACAGAAAATAAAAGTGCTTGCACTTAGTAGTTTGTGTGCTTGTAATTATGACCGAATACAATTAAAATTAAGTTGGGTTATGAAACAGTCCATTGCACTTAGAAGATATCAGTTTCGGAGGAGTTTGAAACGAATGTCGTCTAGTAGTATGATTAATTTATAAACAAGTGAAGCTATACTATGTTGCTAACTAAGCTATATGAACTCTATGATATCCGACTTAAAAATGTTGACATGTATTTCAGGCCCTGTAATTCGGACTGAAATTATATATTTGGTTGTAAAGGGAAGTTGAGACAAATATTATATAAAACTGTTGCAAACATATTATATAATAATAACGTATTATTTAATATGCAATTGTAAATTTAATCCTACTGATCTTTCCTAATGTATAATATGTACCACTACAACCCATGATGTGTTCAGTACTTTGTAAGGAAGAAATTTTTTCTTGAAAAGCATTTGTGCAACAAGTAGGTGGTATATTCAAGATCACGCTTAACCACTAGGTATCCCCTCCAGTTAAGGGTGTCTACGTTATGGAGGTTGAGTTTGCCCTAGGAGGGTTCTCAAAACTACAGGGTTGACTTTCGAAAGTAACAGAATAAATATTTAATAATTATCTGCTGTTACCAGATTTGAACCCGGGTCTGGCCTTTCCCAATGTATAAATATATTTTTATTTATGATATTCCTCCTAATATATTACTACTCAAAAATCCAAGTCGGTGCCAATTGATTAATGAATTGTTTTGTCTGGCTTGTAGATTTGATATTTCCTACTCCTATCTTAAGCCACTGGTTATAATTAATTAAGCTGTACCTTTTAATAATTAGTGAGAACATGATTTTTTGTCCCTTCAATGGTTACAAGCCATGTATGTGTGGAAATTCTTTTCTTAGCACTTATGATATTAAGAAAAACTATATTATATAAAATTAATTGGCTACAGAATAATTTAAATTTAGAAATAAGTAATGATTTATATAAACGTAATCGCAATGTTGTCTTCATGGGGAGAAATTATTAATTTACAAGTTAGCCAATTACAGTGACGACGGATAGAATTATGGTGATCATGGATTCAAAGTTATTGGTAACAAGAAGTAAATAATCGTTATATTATGGTTTAGGCTACTTATTTACAAAAAGAACCAATTAAGAGAAACCACTTCTTCTCTGCTAGGAATGTTTAACTCCGAGAAAACATTTATTTACCCAAGGCTATGATCTTTGAACCGGCGATACCAATGTAAATGGTAGCTAACAAGAGTTTAAATTTCCTTTTTGGAAGCGATTTTCAGATGAGTTAAAACCTGTTCTCCAAGTTCTCATCTCGTTTAAGTTTCCTTAAGCCGCTAACCCTGAAGAAACACAAGTTCCGTCCTTCCTAAGGGATCTCGCCCGAGAAAAGTTTCCTGGGAAAAGTTGGCCCTTAGCCTCATTTGGCCCAAGAGGCCCTAAGTATCCCTACCATTTAAAAAGCTCACTTAATTATAGCTGTCAAGATAGAATTTCCTTCTTTCATCTAATTTAATTCATCCCTCAATGCCAGGAGTTCATCTTTGAGTGTCACCAAGGTTGGATCCATATGTAATATTTCAAATGGAACGAGAAGAGATAAAACGATGAAGTTGTATAAAAATATATCTAAATACAAAATTTATCATTATTAGATTGGAACATATAAATGTCTAGTAATGATGAACTGTAATTTACTAACCATCAATAAAGGGGATTTATTCAACAATTATTGAGTTATTTGTCAATTTTTATTTAGGTTAAATACATTTTTTAATAGGTTAATCAATTTTTTTAAATTATCAATTAATTAATTACGACAGCTCTGGGGTTCTTTAGAGTGATTCTAAGTAATGTTAACAGAGAAATTTCCCTTTCTTGTTTTTGACCAAGCTAAATTAATCTCATCACATCTAACGAGAACAATAACATGTAATCCAAATTTGATTATAATTAATTATTCTACTTATGCCCCCCCTAGCTACCTTTGTTTTGCTACAACAAACTTCCAATCTTCTGGTTCATCTTGAAGTCAAACTTGGTCAACAGTTTTTTTGGAATATAGTAATTGAGGGGTCTGTAGCAATAAGCTAACAACAAACAAAGAGTTTTCACATAATTTTTTGGAGATAATTATGTTTTAGTTTCATCTTTGAATTTATAAATAGGGAAAATATTGTGGTCGTACAAAAATTGAACACGAGTTTTCGAATGACCCCTCCACGAGTTCAAATTATCAGGGCTCTTTGTTTAGCTCAAAAATAAAAAGTTTTACGAAACTAAAATTATGTATTAAAAGCAGATAAATGCCTTCAATGGGATATTACTTTTTTCACTTAAAATCCAGTTACTGGAAGTGCCTATTTAAATCATCTATTTTCCCGAAAATATCTCTAACGATTTTGATTAAACTCGCATTATGGATGTACAATCAAGTTTTCTTAAATTTCATTGAAATAATCTGACCCAGGTTGTATGACAAACTTCAAAAAAAGATTCTTCTAAAGTATATTTAATGTTGCTCATTTAGAATAATCTACCCTCTCCCAGAGTGGATAGCAATAATAGAATTCCATTACTAACTTAAGGATAAAACAAATATTTTCAGTTTCATATTTCCATTGGCAGTTCCAAGAACATGGGATAGGTTTACACCAATGAAATGTTGTTCATGGGTAGTATTGAAAAATTCAGTGGATGAGGTCCCAATATTTTCACATACCAGGACATAACTAGCAAATTACTCTCACTGTACTCGTAAATATTTTGTTCGTACAAGAATACTTTGTGATGAGTTACCGCTTACCTTTACGTACAATTCCTGCGACAATAATTTATAGGTTTTACAAAATGAAAGGTTTGAAATTATTAAAAAAGTTTAATGCCATATATCTCCCGTGGAACATTACTTGGAACACTTTCAGTTTTTTGTTTTTTTTGTAATGTGTCGACATACTTTTAGTTCTTAGAGCTACATTCATCTTACACCTTTGAACTAAGTAAAAAAATTTAAATCTTAAGTCCAAAGCTTTTTTCATCAAGAAAAAGAACGATTTCTGTTTTCGGTGTAACGGCCAAAAACGGATTGCTCCTTATCGCTGTATCCTCATAAATATCTAATTCAATAAAATATCTCTTGATATAGTTAAATAGATATGGAGATTCATTTATTCCATGCCTCACAATCAGCTTCGTATATCCTCTTTTTGCTATCATTATTTGATAAACTAAGCACCATATGACAAGTTCAAGATAAATCCTGCTATCTTCATGTTGACTTTTGCTTTATACTTGAAAAGGCTCATGTAGTGTTTTTTGATAGTTTTTACGTTTATCTGGAATCCTCACACCAGACTGAAAAGACAGGAAACTGCACGTCGATTTCGACTATTACAGCACTTACTAGACAAACGGTCTAAACTTCCAACACATTACAAAAGACTGATCTACATGACTGTAATAAGGCCAATCTGGACATACGGAGTTGAGCTTTGGGGCTCCACTAAACCTTCGAATTCCTCTCGTATTCAATCCTTACAATCCAAAATCCTTCGTAAAATCCTCAATGCTCCTTACTTAGTCACAAATAAAATCATACATAATAAAATCTTAATGTTCCCTATGTAACCGATCTAGCCCGTACCAGATATCACTCCTTCCATTATAAACTCTCTCACCACTCAAACCCCCTAGTTTCTAATCTTGCATCCTCTTCCATTCCTGACAATCCTCCAAGGCGCCTGAAAAGAAAATGGCCACGAGACTTACTAATGTAAAATGCCATTAGTGCTACCAATGGGTAGTTTCTCTACACGCCTGTAACACTCCAATTTAACTTAGATCAGATTTACTAAATTTATTATAATGTACAGTTGTAATTAGCAATAAATAAATATTAAAAAAAAGTTTTTACGTTTATCTTTATAGCCTATATGATCTTTTCTGTTGCTCTCATGCCGAGTTAAAAATTTGGTTAATCATACATTTCGTCGGTAATAATTTTTTAGTAGTTTCATTTTCCCAAACCTTTGGATATTTTTTTCAGGTTCTAATCTCATAGGAATTAATTATTTTATGGATTTATTACTGATTTTATTCTCATATCTCCTTCCCAATCCTCCTTTACTCCTTCTTTTGACTGATATTAATTCGTTCACTGCACTTATAATTTTTGTTATTAATAATAAAAAAAAATATTATTAGCAATATTTATTCAGGGTAAAAAAAATAATTTACTTAAAATAAATAATTTAATTAATATCCATTTTAGTCTCAAAACATTTTATTTTTCTTATAAGTCCGATGTTTCGGCCAATCCGGCCATTCTCAGGGACAATCTACTTATTACAATTTTGGAACTAAATGATTTAAAAACTCTAACTCCATGCATCTATTCTTCCCAAGTCAAAACAACAATTTCTAATTAGTCAAATATTCACTTAAAACCAAAATTAAAATCATTTATCACAGTCACTATTCCTTGAAAACTTTATCACAACCCTAAATAATTTTTGTTACTAATAATAAAAAAAAGTGTTATTATTAGCAATATTTATTCAGAGTAAAAAAAATAATTTACTTCTGATTCCAATTAAATTCAATTATGCTATGTGTAGGCGGTTGCTGGAAAAAAGTCGCTCAATACCATAAGGCGTTTCCCAGAGATACTATTTTTAGGATCCTCGGTATTCATTTTGTTACTTAGGAAAGTTTTAAACATTATCATGTTTGTAAAAGTTTTTAGAATTGTATTAATAAAAGAATTTTATTCGTTGTTCATTCATAAGATGATTTAATGGTTAGAATTTTTTTTTCTAGTTTTTGTTGGTTCTTAGGAAGAAAAACCGTGATGAAGTTTAAGGTCTTAAAAGGATCTCAACCTTCTAAATGGAAGTAGAGATTAAATGAAATGAAATGGACAAAAGTTGTAGATAAAGAGTTTCAAGTTGTTAGATAATGTTTTCGAGATCAAAACTGGATAATTTGTTTAGTATGTTCTGTTGAGGGAGGATAACGAATGAAAAAGAATCATATTTGATCTTGTACATTTCCGTCAAACCCGAAGGACATAATTCAAGTTTCAATAGTACTACTATATTGCATTCTCCCCATTGTTATCACTTTGTACTAAATTTCAAATTGATAGAAAGATCGGTGAGCTAAAATTCAATTACGAGATTTTGTGAACTGCTGCAAGAGGTGAATCTGAAACTTCCTCTCTCCGTGCATACTCAAGTTAATCAAATCATCAATTTAATTGTGACCATTGATGGGCTATGAAAGGACTGGATATTGACAAGGGTAACACACTTTAACCTGTCATCTATCGTTAGCTCGATTTTAGCACGGATGGCCGCGCGTGAGACTTTTTCTCACATTTCTTATTTAGAGGTCTTGAACGCAGTTTTTAAAATATAAAATTTTGATTTAGATTAGGTTTATTTAAGCATAACCTAAAACAGTATAAAAAATTACTTTTACACAATAGCAAACTAGTTTTTAAAAAATCCAAAAAACAAACATTTTTTGTTTAGAATGTCTGAATATAACCCAGAAATTTACATAAAATAATATTCATACGACGCAGCGATGAAGTGAAAACATGAAAAGACAAATTTGTATTATAAAGACCTCCCTAACATACATTTATAGTATCGAAATACAATTCATAGTAAATAATACGAACCTAATGAAGTTCCTGATTCTTCAAGCCTACGTTTCCCTAGTTCTACTAATGTTTTTACTCGAAGAAAAAACATTTTTATGGATTAAATACACTTGTCGCATGTGAGAGAAATCCTCACAGCTTGAATATTTTTATAGCAGCCTTAGTCGTGCGTGAGATAATGTCCACGAGAAGGGTATATTGTCTGGGAAAAAGGGCTGGACGCTTACCCAGAGCTGCTAGAGTGGTGGTGGGGGTGAGGTATAGAAGGAAGAGACTGTGAACTACAGATTCCAGGAAGATGGGAAACACCGTTTTCCTCTAGCAGCTTCCAGACACGAAAAACCATTAACGTAAGAGAAATTCTCATGCAGCGATCAATAAGGGTTAAATACAACACCTAGTGTTGTTTCGCCTAAAACGAAAGAACTCCCACACAACATAAGCACTACTAGCACCCCTTGTGGCCAATACTAAAACCTTACCTCCCCAGCGAACTTTGAGAGCAAAAAAAGCGACAAGAGCACTAGAAAGAGCCCCTTTTTCTGGAAGAATCATTTTGTTTCCCTTTCCGTGAATTTCTGAACTATAATGGGTAAGTAGAGCTCAAGAAGTGCTTCCCCGGCACTGGGCAGAGGGGTGTGGAGGAAGAATAGAAGGGATCATGGGAGTAGAGACCGATAACCATCAAATACTACTAATGACACACACCAGAGTAAGTTCATCTCTAATTATCTTGCATTACTTCAACCTTCATCTCCATTATTATATCATAATTTCAGCAATAGCTACAATTTACATAGACCACAAATCAAAGTTTAATAGCGAACTAACCTGAGAAGTTTTCTTTTGTCACCCCTTACAACCATGTTGTAAATTATTCAATAGATTTTTATTCCTTCAATTTATGTCAATTTTCTTCCAATTAATTTTATTATATACAGTCCACTCTTAACAGACGAACCAGCATTCTAAAGTGGAGTAACGCCTGGCCTTAAGTTGAAGGTGAACTCCATACAAGTGCTACTAAGGGCTTCAATAAATTATACTTTTTTTACACAATGGATAAAAATATATTTTGGGATTTCACATTTCCTTTATTAATTATTCCCATCAGTTTTCGTACGCCGTTGGTAGCAAAGGATCCATCACTCACTATCTGACTGAGTTCACTGATGAAAATGGAAATTAGATATCGGCTAAACTTCAAACACAGCTCACATGAAAGCAGCTGTTCAAACAACTGGTGATTGGTTTATCATCGAACACATTACATTTTTCCACTTCTTCATATATTTTTTTTTACATTAACTTCTTGCCATAAATAAAAAGTGATGGAGCTAATCAATTAACATATTTTAAGTAATGAAATATTATGCCTGATACAATGGTGGTCTGGTTAAAGAAAAACGTTCTAGCATGTATACCTACATTTTACTTCGATTACTATGCATCATTTAATATTTATAAGTAGCCTCTCTTTGCTATTTATTATCCTCAAGGGTTATTATTGATTGTTAAGGTTCTGGGTCAAAATGAATAAAAAGTCTTAAAGCATGCTTTTGCAGGCAATATAAATATTATTAACAGAATAGATATTAAAATTGGTTGTAACGGAGTCGGGGGTTATTATATAGGGAATTCAATAATTAATTTCTTCTCATAAGCATAATAATAATAAGGGTTAGAATATTTGTTCATAATAAACTTTTGAATTACTGGACCGATTTACAAGCTGTTGTTTTTACACAATGTTCTGTGACGCCATGGGAAGAGAAGTCCCTTATTGTTTAAAAAAATATATATATATTAAGAAAATTAAACATTTTTAGCGCGCAGCTCAGAAAGAGTACATTTTATATTAAATAAATCATTTTATATTTAGAAAGAATTATAAAAGAGCAAGAATTATAAACTTCAAGGAAAGTAGTCCAATAATTCTTTTTTTTTTTTTTTAAAAAAGCAAATGAATTCGTTTTTAGCGTTGTCTGAAACCCTTAAATACCGTTTTTAAAAAAAATTAATATTGCGTTCATTCGATCTATATTCATCTTCAAATATAGCAATAGCTAAGCATTGCTAGGTCTGCTAGTTATCATATTTATTATAATATAATGTGTTACAAATATAGAAAAAGACATGTTCATACCAGATAGCAACAAGTATAGACTTATGTTACAAAAAGGCTGCATGACAACTGGCCTAGCCCCGTTATTATTATTATTAATATTAATATTAATATATGGATATTAATATCAATATTAATATTTATATTATTATTTCTTCAAGAGGACCCAATTTTATAGAAGGCGCAACGCCTCAGTGTTCAGCCTCAATGGTTTTCTCCATCAACTGGTACTATTTGCTTACCAGTCCTCTAGAGACTAAACCTCCGTCATCGAGACCGAAGAGTTCATGATTTCAGTACTTTAGTGTGAACAAAAAATCTCAGATTTGCTTTTTTAATTAAAACTAACAAGAAAATAAACTATTTTCCATAAAATATATGGATAAAACATTATTCGTGTTTTAAATTAGTTGCTTATTCATGCCATGGCTGTCCCCGTAACCAATTTATTGTTAAGTTTACACAAAACATTTTAATGTGAAAATTATTCTCATTGTGGGCTTTTACATTATTAAGATTTATTTTCGCTATGCATTTAACAGTCAAACATTGTTATACAAGAATTAAGTGCTTGAATATTTATTTATTTTTATTTGAATTAGTTTAGGATATTATTTTTAGTTTAAGAACATTTCATTTTTTAGTATATCTTTCCTTTTTTCTTTATGTTTGGTATACGTTTAATTTTACATTCATTTATTTCTCTTTCGTATATTGCTTATGTTTCTAAATTATATTAATTTAATGACTTACTTATTTTATTTCTGAATGCGCTTTTGATGTTATTTTAAATAAATTTTAATTATATGTTTCTAAAAGTAAACCCGTAATTTTTACGGATACACGGAAGCTACACATGGTCCCATCAGAAATTAATGGAGGTATTAGAACCCTCTTTCCTAGTTAACGATTTGCACAAAGTGAATAAGTGAAAGTGAATTTTGAGAATTAATGTGAATTTTAATTATTATAACTTGTAAAAAAGATATCGTTTTTTTAGAATCTGAATTATCTGTGTTAATTAAAAGAGTGAATTCATGACTTTCTACTACGGAAAGGAATAGAGCCATAATTGAAGATATTGTCAACCGTTCAATATTGTGAATATTGATAGTGTTAACTTGAAATCATATCTGAAAAAATATTTTATTGTTCTCTAAATCATGATAAGTAAGGGTTCTATTTGAAGGCTTACTAATAGTCTGTTCTAAGTTACTGGAGATTGCTTTGTCCGAGCTGGTCCTAGGCTACAGAGATAGCATTGTCAGTTAAGTTAAGGCAAAAGTAAACATTTTATATAATATATTCGCCATAGTCAATACACCTATACAGGTATAATAGACTATAATGATAGCCGTTAGTTAATGCTCAAGTCCATGGTATAACTTATGACCATTTATCTAAAAAATAGGTTAGAACAGAAACTATAAATTGATTCATCATTAATTTTAATTCCAAGTGATTTAGTTGATAGAGCTGAGTATCTTTCTTCTTAAATCACTAATAACTCACTCAAAAACAACATAACATTATTTGAATTGGCAGTACTTAATAGAAATATTTTATAAGATATTTTTAATTAGATTTTTTTTTTAGAATTTACTGATGGCTATTATGCCATTTGTAGCAAGTAAAACGTTCACTGCTGAAACAGCTTGCGGAATAATAAATTTGTAATAGTTATAGGTGAGCAGATAACTCTTTAACTAATTCAAAGAACTTATCTTTTGACTGGACATAGTGATGCATGAAAAATAAGAAGTGAATTAAACAATCTTCATCATCTATTATCATTAGATCAGTGATTTTGGGATACATATCTCTCACAGATTTGCTTTCACCAAATATTGAATAATAAAAATAGGTCAGTTCACTGATTTTAAAATTCTGTTCTCAACTACTAGCTCAACAGTTGATCCTATAAAAGATCCAAATGATTCATAAAAGCTACGCTGTTTCTTGAATAAATTAATTCAAATATACAATAGGTTACACATCTAAATGATTGCAAATTTGTTTTATAAGTCATATTGATTATTTATCAGGAATTTAGTTCCACAAAAAAAAGAATAGCATTCCTGTATTAAATAGTTTATATATTATATAAAACACTATTAAATAGTTTTTTTTTTTTAAATATAAATTCTAGTTCCTTATTGCCTACCTAGATTTAATTTCGTATAGTTACAGAAACCATTTAAATGTCTCCGATCTAGTTTTTCTTTGTACGCAGGCGCAATGTGCGCTACAAACAGAAGAAAATACATTTAAATGACAATTTTGATTTTGAATCGATGAGATCGATTTTTCGGTGTAGAGCATAATTGACCAATTTAAGTCTAAAACCGTGGACGTATGAGAGCATGATAACTGCCCGGTCTGTGACTCCAAAGAAAAGAACCATTCACTTCTTTGGAACCTGTCACATGTAATATGAATATAGACTAAAATATTTTGTGCATCGGACCAGCTCTCCAGAACAATAACTCAATTTATTAAAAGGCTCTAATTGGAGAGCTCTAATCAACTAGGTACGACGGGCTACACCCAAAAGAGGCCAGTTGGTTAACATGTGACGGATAAACGCCATACCACAATTTGATATTATTGTTTTTGTTTCTTTAAAAATAATACCGTATTGTTGTTTTAAATGATTGACTTGTTAAAAACACTGTTTTTAAATCATATAATTATTATTATTATTTCATACACAAATTTAAAAAAAAAAAGACATAAAACGGGATTTTGACCAATAAAAGTTTAATTATGTCTTACCATTCTAAAGTTTTTTGTTTTTTTTAAATTGACAATAATGGGGTTTTTTTTTTTTTTGTTTTTCACATAAAAATGTTAATTGAAGGATTATTTTCAAGTCAAAAAATGCGGAATATGGCGAGATGGGACACGAGCTACCAATAATTCGCTAGAATCCAAGACTCGGAGCTATAGTGGCCTCTATTAATAGTACAGAGAGGATTACGAAAAGTGGCCGATAGAGAGAGCTCATATTGCGGGCACGCCAAGAACGCAGTCGTATTGACTGGGCTTCCATTATGAGGCATTCCGTCTCTAATGAAAGCCTCTGCCCTTCCGCCAAATTGGATTTATATCCCCCGCCTGTCCGCCATTTCTTTGATATATCTGCCCCCATTCTCCGCTGTCCCCGTCTCATCTCGTAGTCCTCCAAGTCTCTCCTTTATGGTTGACACAGATTGGGTAATCGTATGTGAAGAAGTACAATCCTGTGTAGACTAGATTAAATTATCAGATATATAAATTAGCTTATTCATACTTCAGGGGAAGATTATTATGGCTTACAAGAGTGTATTGTAATGTGCCTGTGGGATGATTTAGAGTTATGTAATGATCATTTACCTAAACTGATTTTTACTGTAAGTAAAAAAGAAACATTCTACAATGAATAGATTTCAGGATTGAAAATATGAAGATCTACATGCATATAATTGATATATAAAGGAGGAATTGTTCTTCTCAAAGTTTATAATTTTTCCACATAGGTTTAGCAAAAGTTTTATATCAACTCTTCTAGAGCATTTCTTTCCTATTATAGTAAATTTGCCTTCAAGCATAGCCTATTATAAATTAATGTTTCTGTTACTGGCTTTAATCTCTCGCTTTGACACACGATCAATTGTGTATAAATTATAAATGTATAAATTAGCCCTTGCACACTATTTTTTTTTATATAATTGATATAAAATGCACTGAAATTTGGATGTAGATGGATACGAAGAATAAAAATGCATTTAAAATATAATTTATAAATAACACTTAAATGTCAATAATAATTCGAGATAAAAATAAATATCAATTGTAAAAACTGTTTTTTGGAAAAAAAATTGTTTGAAAACAGCACTGATAAAAAAAAAAAAAAGTTTCTAATACAATGTAAAAAAAAAATAAGACATATTTATTTCGGAGTTAATAAAAATGATTTTCAATCCAAAATGGTATATTTCTACAAATTAATAATAAGGTGAAGGAAATCACTAATATAATAAGGTAACAATAACTAAGCAATATTGGCTAAATCTCAAAACCAATTTAGAAGTATAAATGGTTATAAATTAGTGAAGTGAAAACGAAATATTTCAAAAAATATTAATGTGTAAAATATTTGTTATTAAGATGCAATATAAAGTTTGTTAATTGTAAAACTGTTGTAAATATTCTTATTTGTAGAACTTGATAATTGACAGGGGAGCCCTAAACCTTGTTCAGATCATATAAAGAATAAAGAGGAGAATAAATGGTATAAACGGGTATATTAAAAGTTTTAATAAATTGTATAATTTCTGTAAAATAATTGGATAATTAAATCAACGATTTTCAATGCGGAAGGTAGAAAATATTTATTTTAATTTAGAATATAAAATTTTATTTGTAATAATAAATGTTTCAGTTCGAAATTCTTATAACTACCGAATTTTCCATTTCATTTCAATTTACATAAACTGCATATAGTCATGTTTTATTTTACTCCCTGTATTGAATTATAGAGCCCTTCTTTCACAAAATACATAGTTTGTTTATTTTCTTCCTAATTGTTCTAAACGAATGGAGAAACTCCATCATGCTGATAGCCAAGAGACAGTGAGAAATCGGTACGACCTTAGACGGGATTACTAGAGGGAGGGTAGAGAGTGAGAAAAGAAGAGGGCCAGGGGACCGAGGATTAGGAGGCCATTAGGCAAAAAGGAGAGCGAGCGAGGCCCTGAGTCGACAGCTTTCTTACCCGGCTAATTGGGCCCGGGCTCTAGTCTCTTTCTGTCGCCCTACCAACTTCTGTCTCTTCTTCATCCTAAATGGCGAATCTCAAACTAGTTGCTTTTATAAGATAATTAAAGCCAAGTTCATATTTACGCTAGAATGGAATGGGGATGTTTTTGGAGTATCCATTTTTTGCCATTTAGCAAGAATTACTTTGTTTACTTAATTGGTTTTCACTAATTCAATAGACGTCCTTCCAAAACAGTCAGTATTCAACCTCAAAGTAGGATAATTTTAAGACCATTTTTTAAAGGCAGATACATCTACTATTCTAAGTTGAGGAGAAAGAAAATGTCCACATTTAGTGCTATTTAATTTTTATGGCTATTTAGGCAAAAACTGTTTATACTCTGACAATTTTAGCTATTAAAATAACAACCTTTGTATAAACTGTAGATAGTTACCATCAATTACAGCATTTTCAGTAGTTTCAGTACTGCTAAGTTAGATTTAGATACGGCTCGAAAGTTAAAAGGACAACCATTGATCTGACATAGTTGAGTTCTGATTGTTTTCTAAATCTGATACTGTATAAATTAAATCTTATCAATAATAATGATAATTGGAAGGTAACGGTAATAGTAATTTTGCTTGTTTCCAGACACCTGTACCTAGTTTATAACAACTATCACCGTGAACATATGACACTGCCTCACTTCGGAGGGAGTTTCACGATGATACCTATCGTTGACAGCAACTATAACAGTCCCTAAAAACAAAATAGCTTTATTTCGAACACATACCTATTTTAACCAGTTTATCCATATACTTCTACTTCTGCTTATGGCACGACAGACCGTGGAGGTGACAAGGCCGCGGAAATACATCGCGCGTTTCCTGACGAGGTTTTATAGGGTGGGTTCGTCACTCCCTCACCTATTTTTGTGAGTGCTACCTATTGGCTTTCAGGCCTCACATATGCCCGTTGGGAGACTGTGAGTGAGTATCCTGTAATTATATGCTTGAAAAAATCCCGGTTAGCGCCGGGGCTCGAACTCACAACCTTTGTGTTGGTAGACAGACTCGCTACCACGCTGCTACCGTCACCCTCACTCCAGTTTATCCATATATATAGTATATATGAGAAGTTTTCTGTCAAAAGTGAATGTTTTCACTTTCAGAATAAGATTATTAAAAAAATAATACTGTTACATCCTATGTAGATAATTTAAATTTTGATTTTAAATGCGAATTTTTATATATAATACTCATTAAACAAGGAAAAATTAAAACTTTGAAATAAACTGGATATGGTTTAGCTATAGAAATTTTATTAATATAGCTATAGAAATTTTATTAATAAAAAAACAAAACATGACTTTTGAAAATTGGATATATTAATTACTAGCAGAAACCTCTGCATTGCAGAAAATGTCTTTTACATCTTCATGGTAAACGGAGTAGAAAGCTAAAGAACCATATTTCATAAGATTCATAAAGAGAAAACACAATAATAAACAGTTGAGTAAAAGTTCCAATGAATAAATTATAATAAAAATGGACCACAACAAAAATATGCTTAAGATGCGACGAAAGGATGCAGTAAAGAAAATCGAAACCCTGCATGACGAATTAATTCATTCGATGGTGTGGTCCTAGTGAAGATGTCGATGCCTGCGATCTTATATAACAAGATAATAAATATTTCATAAATGGTGTGTTAAAGAAGCTGAGAGAGGAGGATCTTAACATTTTTTATCTTTGTACGTATTATAAATATTTTTAAAAAATTAAAAATTTAGAAAATTAAATAAAAATAAGTTATAACATTTGATGACGTATATTGCTTAATTAATGCTATTAACGAAGACTCTACCATTTGACCTCTACTGGCCAGATATAAATTAGATTTTTGCCTGAATGTCTAATCAGATCGTTTAAAATAACTTCTTGTAGCTAAATATGTTTTAAATGAATTTTGTTCATAATCTATATTTCACAGAATGGACTGATACTGCTGCCATTGGAGCCAATTCTGAGGAGATGTGGCAAGAGGTAAATGTGACCGGTCAATATCCTCAAGTTAACAGCACCTTCTTTCCGTTTTCTATTTAAAACCATTAATTCTGTACCATTATGATAAACAATGACCTTTAGAAGAAAATTAAATTTGTATTGCTAATACCTCATTTTACTTCATCCCGTATGTCCCCACGTCCACAAATATGTCCCTCCACACTGGACAAGCTTCGTCCAATAGCCTGCCCGAATGACGGATGCTCCCCCGTTAGACAATCAGGTGGGCCAACCTGTGGCTTCCTCACCTGCCCTCTTAATTAGTTTTCCCTCCAACGGGCTAATTAGTAAACCACTATTGGAGAATTTTCCGCTCAATCGCCAGCAGGCAATACACTACTTAGGAAAAATATGGTTAGTTAGTTTGGAAAGATTTTAAAACTATCTTAAAAATGTGCATGGAAGCTGATAATTAGTAGTACAAAAGCATAATATGACACATCTAAACTCAATAAATCAAAATAAGGCTTCAAATTAAGCAAGGTTTGATCTATATATGAAAGAAAAGAGATAGAATAATAAAATTCGCTCTCTTATTTAAAAAAGTATAAGTAAACAAATAGTAAAACTATTCTAAAGAACATATTATAATTGTGCAAATGTAATTATTTAAAGAACGGAAAACATAATATTGAAATGATTTAGAAAGATTGAAATATTGAGATTAAAGTTAATGATTATTAATCAATACTATCCGAATAAAATTAGATAAAATTCACAAAAACCTTAGAAAAAAAAAATATGCAATATCGTTTTCGGCTTGTCACACTTGGATATTTAGGTAGATACTGGAGCGATAGTGATGGTACAAACAGCTTCATCTGAGCCTCAGGCTTCAGTTGCATTCAATGGGATATTATTTTAGAAAAGTGACAATTAGAGTCGGTTGGGTTGTGCAAGCTTATGAGAGGGTGTAAAAAAAAATTATAAAGTTAACTTTATTTTATAAAAATATTTTAAGTTTTTATTAGCAATCTTGGTGCGTGACCAGCTTTGTTCACTTTTCAAACAAGCCTAAAGCTGTTATGCATATTCACGAAAATACAATTCTCTATCAAAATATATATAAATAAATAAATCTTCAATAAACGCAAAATTCCCCTAGATTATTATTTATTATTTTACATTATTATATATTTTACATATTATTAACATAATAATTTTATTTTTATTTATTTTTTTTATATCATATTTTCTGAGTTTAACGACGCATTCATCTCCAAAATCGGCCAATTCACAGAGCAGACGTTTATGAAATACTGTCTACAGTAATGTAACTTAAGCCGATCGATCTTAGATGATCGCATAGCTTTTCCCAGAATCTTTCGGATAATGAAATCAATATAAAGTCGAAACGTGTCTGTTTTTTCTTCATAACGGTATCCCGGAACAGAAAATATGTTTTTAAAAAAATTAACCTACTCTGACATGGATTCCAACTTCCATGAATATAATTGACAACATGAGAAAAGCTTAGCCATGGGAAAAAGCAACTAGCAGATTGTCGGAGAATTAAGCGAGTTATTATGCTCATGGCCCTATAAATAGCGACTGACAGCAGAAGGGACCATAACTGTGGGGTATGGAGCACGGGGTGACCACTATGACCTGTCCGTCCGATTTATGCCCGTTTGTTATTAACAGCGCGATAACTAACAGCTTCTTTACTGCCACAGGTTTATAGCTCTTTTTTTATTACTTCTTCCACCCCTCTCCAACATTTATACCCCAATAGACAAACCACTCGCATACGTGTGATGCAACCTGTATGTTGTGAAAATTGATTTGTCTTAAATTTCAATACCTGCAACGCTCTCTGACATTCCGTGTTTATTCTTCGTTGAATTTCATTTAATCAGATATTTCTACTTAAAAATTTATTAAAGGGTAATAAAACCTGTTCGATATACTAATTATCCGATATACACTCTTTAAGAGTAATTAAACTTAAATCAAAATACAAAATATGTTAAGTTTTGAAAGTAATTTTAGGAATCTTAATTTAATAAAATTTAACTCAAAACCCAGTTTTAATGAAACAAATGCAATGGTATTTTATCTAGCAGACCTCGTACAGGTTTGGGTAAGGTTTACTTTTATTTTCATGACAGCTCTGTCACGACAGAAAACTGTTTCAAAAAACGAGCCTTAAACTAATATATTTTTACAGATTTTATATTACGCAAATAATTTATTTGTACTATTTTTTTCAATTTGCTGAAAAAAAAACAAACAGTTTAAACATATCTAGTCAATTAAATTAAGAGAGTGGTGTTATTATATTATTTTTTTAAATAACCACATCTTATAAGAAATAGTTTAGAGAAAATGTAGTCATGAATTATTCAGCGAAAACATCAATAAATTAAAAATAACAAAAATTAAAAAAAACAAAAACAAAGAAGTGAAGTGATGAAAGGACGCATACAGAAAAATAAAAAAGCCAACCATGTTGATAGATACAAATCAGAAAACGGTTCTCATGATAATTGTTAAAAAATCTTGATACTTTTCAACAAATAACAGTCTTACAACCTTACCAGTTTCAGAGAATATATACGTCAGATTTAGGAATGCAGCTTTTTATTATTTTAACTAAGATTTTTAATTGAAATTATTTGTCGTTTATAGATAGAGGTAGTGTTATCTCCTTTCTATTCACCAAAAAGTATTGTACAATGACGTATTTTCGAGAAATAGATAAAGTAAGAGAAGGAGGTTTTAATTTAATAATGCTAACATACATTTCCGAAGCATTGTTTTGTCGTTATGATGGGTACTACTTTATAGCGTGTCGAATATTAATACGCGCCATTCCCAGTGGACGGAAGGACATCAGATTCTACTTATGGCACTATTCCTTCCTCGTCAACTGTGAAGCCCCCAATTTCGCTGTCACTTGCTATATGAAATATTAATATGGCACGAAAATAGATATATTTTAATTAAAAATTGTGATAAAATGTTATAATAATGAAATAATAATCAAATATTATGTGTGTTTACGAACTCTTATTATTTTATAATACGACTATGGGGGCTTTGGTAGTGGACCTCATACCTGTCTTTGTATCAATCAAAAGAATAAAATTAAGAAATTAGTTTTCTTCGTATAGGGGCTAAAGTGTCGTAACGTAACGTAACCATCATCTCGTCAATCCATTGTGAATGATATAATTAAAAAAAAATCTGGTTGTAGAATTAGGATCTATATTAAAGATTTTAGAAACAGATAAAAAAATTAAATTTCAAAGTATTAAAACTACTTTAGGCAAGGTAGAGCGAAATGACCTGGGTCGGACGAAAGGTGAAATACTCCTCATTATTAACAAATAATTCCTTTAAAGATGAATTTATTGTTGGTCATTTCCCTTATGCTATTAATGAGGTGTAAGACTACATTAAAAAAAAATAGTACCTAGAAAAATTATTATTGATGGTTTTCCTAGTTTTCAGAAATACAAATAACAAAACAATCTGGTTGTTGTTACATCTCAATGTAATTTTCTTTGTATTTATTTAATTTAATTTACAACTGTACAAAATAATACAATAAGTAAATATGTTGTATATACACTTGAAAATCTTGGGAAGGAACCACCCATTGGTAGTACTTCAAAAATTACTTTAAATTAGAAGGTCCCGTGGCCACCTTCTTTTCAGACGCCTCTGAGGATTATCAGAGATTGTTAGGGATGAAAGATTAAGAATTAATGGGTTAGGATGGTTAAGGAGTTTGGAATGAAAAAACGCATATCTGTTTTGGGCCAAATCTGCAACGAATGGAATGTTAAGGTCTTTGTGAATGAGTTTATTTGTAACGTAATAAGGAGCATCAAGAATTTAACGTAGGATTTTCGATTGTAAGGACTGGATGCAAGAAGAATTTGATGGTTTGGTGGAGCCCTAGAGCTCAATTCCATATATACAAATTGGTCTGATTATCGTAGTGTATACTAATTTTTTGTTGTGAATGGGAAGTTTAGAGCGTTTGTCAAGTAACGGTTTAGCCATCGGAATCTACGAGCAGTTTCTTGCCGTTTCAGTCTTGTGTGTGGATTCCAAGAAAGTCTCTTGTCAAGATGGAGTCCTAAGAATCGAATCTGTTCAACAGGCGTTAGTGGAGTATTTAGAAAGGATACTGTAGGACAGGAGGGTAGAGGTTTACGACGGAGAGTAAAGGTGATCTGATGAGATTTGTCAGGATTTATTTTGATTCTCCAGTTTTTACACCATCCTTCAATAGATGTTATGTGTGTCTGTAGTGTTTGTGATGCATTAGTTGGGTCGTTGTTTACAGACAGTATACATGTGCCATCAGCCTAAGTTGTTAGGACTTTGTTAGGGTGGGTTGGGATGTCAGCTGTATAAACCGTATAAAGAATGTGACCATAGATTCTACCTTGAGGAACACCGGCGGATGAGGAAAGAGAGATAAGTAGGCTAGGTTATGATTTACTTTAAAGGTTCTATCAGTGAGGTAGGAGCGGATTATAAGAAAATATATAGGGAGTAGGAATTGACGAAGTTTATAAAGCAGACCTGGATGCTAGACTCGATCAAAAGCTTGTTCAACATCGAGGAAGACTCCCGTGCAGTACATACCGCACTCCAATGTGGAAGATATGACATCAACCACTCGATGACTCTGTTGTATGGTAGAATGAGATACTCTAAATCCAAACTAATGGTCAGGAATAACATGATATGAGTGAAGGATTGGATAGAGGCTTTTTAATAAAAGTTTTTTCTAGGATTTTGCCCATAATGGGCAGGAGTGAAATAGGACGGTAGGAAGATGGATATTCTTGGAGGGTTTGGGAAACATTTTTATTATAAACATTTTCCAAGGATCGGGGAAATAGGTGGATCGGAGTGTAGTATTATAGATATAGGTAAGCAATAGGATGGTTTTACGAGAGAGCTCTTTCAGAATGTGTGCTGTGATAAGATCGTGGCCAGGAGCTTTTTTAGAAGGTAATTGCAATGTAATTTAAAAAATATCTATATCTAAAATCTTATAATGAAATAAATGTTGTTTTATTTTACTTTATTATTCATTTTTAATCAGTATATCTTGTGTGCTACGTCCAAACAATATTTTCATTTCATCTCATGAAATAATTATGTACATTTTTCAGGTAACCACTGGTTTTTATATACATATTTTTTTGTTTATTTATTCCTTTATAATTTTATAGTGTATAAAGTCCGATGGGAAAAAAAGACCAAAGAAGGCGAATGATTCATCTCTATAGATTCATATATATAAATTTCATCATAATTATAAGATGTAAATTCCAGTTGAAAATAAAGATTGACAAAAGTCAGTCTTCAACTAGATATTGCTCTAAGATCAATGCAGTACTACTCATTTAGAAAATATATGGTGTAAAATATTTCTATTCTACTTTAGCCATAGACCCATATTTTTTTCTTAGAGATTGAATCAATGGAAATTGATGAATAAAAGAGATATTTCATTTAATTAGAATAGATGTCCCCCAATTGCATTTAATTTTCTAATAAAATCAAAATATAAATGGAAGTAATAATATCTTAAAAAATGCTACAACCTAAGAGGTTTCATCCCAAACGCAAGAGGGTCTCAAACATATTTTTGTTTAATTTTTGCTGACCTTGTTCTATTTTCATTTTATTAATATTTGAATGGAATTTGTGAAGTTGCACTTTTAAAAAAAATCAAAATGACGCGAAAATTTCA
Organism: Halyomorpha halys; assembly: GCF_000696795.3. Lineage (NCBI taxonomy): Eukaryota > Metazoa > Arthropoda > Insecta > Hemiptera > Pentatomidae > Halyomorpha > Halyomorpha halys. The sequence continues at coordinate 2,760,564 of NW_027111449.1, forward strand.
TAAATTTCAAAACTTGACTATTCCATGTTCTTTTATAAAGTATAAATTAAAATAAATGCTGATATCTAATCAATACAAGGATTATATTCTCCATAAAGCAGTTTTATTTTTTACGGAGTGCGTTTAGTGACAATGTAAGGAATTGTTTCGGAGCATGATTTTTAATTATTTTATTTTCGAATACTGTTAATTAACGTGTTCCACAAAATTACATCAAATTTTGAGAAAAGCTGCCACAATTTGGGTTAGAAGGTAATCGGTCAGCAATATATTATTTACCACTACAAACTTAATATAGGTGATCTACAATGCCCTTGAAAAACTGAATTCGAATAACTGAGTAGCAGAAAATTTTCTTCGGAACCGAAAACCTTCCGTATTACGAAGAGTAAACTAGTTCATTATAAGATAGATTTATTTATCAAAATAAAATACCATATATGGAATTATTGTGTCTAATATTAATCTCTAAAAATGGCTAATAGAATATATTTTATAAAATAAAAGAGAATTCATTGATTTTATTGTGAAATCTCCTTAACAAAAGCGAGACAGCTCTTCCCTTTCGGCGTTAATTTTATTTCTTGTCGCTTTGGGCCTGGGCCATTTTTCCTTTCCAAGGCCGAGTCATCCCTTATTCATGAAAGTGCGGATGGTGTTAGTTAAAAGGTTGGGCTCCTCAGCTGGAGGTGTGTGGTTCTCTATTCAACATGATGATGGTGGTTTCTCATATTTTATAAACGTTTAACCTCAATAAAAAAACTTGCAGTCTGAATAGGTTACTTTTTTGTGAGGTATAATCAAGACAAAGGATTAGACATTAAAACTCTTCTAAAGCTATTATTATTAATGTTATAAAATAAATAAAGAAAGAATAAACGAACTGTTTGAAGTAAAATGAGAATTTAAAGTACCTTTAATTTTAATTATTTGAAATAAATAACCAGTTATCATTGTTTACATCGATAAAAGAAAAAGATAAAATCAAAATCTTGAGGAATTTTTTTAATAACCAATAAGAAGAAAAAAAGGGACAGAGACAAAAGTTCATATCATTAATGATTGTATTCTTGGTAGGAACAAAATTTATATTTATTATTTCCTTCTCAGGAAACCCTAAAATACGTATTTTAATATCAACAGAAAATTTGTCTTAAATTTTCACCTTTCCTCGTCTTGATTTTTTTCTATATTACAAAGGCAACGATAACTTTAAAACGAACCCTCCATCCAAACAAAACTCGTAGACGTAACTAGGGTAGTAGTAAATGTTGTGTGAGTGCGGACCGCACCAGATGTTTCTACTTTCTTTATAACTTTTATGTAAAGTAGTCTTTTGTAATACCAATAACTTTTTTGACATTTTCAAACAGTTAATACTTAGACTAATGTTTAAAAGGATTTTTGTAAATATTTTTTCTATAGACCAATCATAACTTAGATATTAAACAGTTAAATAAAGAATAACTCCAACAAGTTTCATAGGATTCAGTCTAATATTAAATGAAAAAAAAATGGATGTTTCTTGACTATTTTTAATAAAATACTCTGGGAATGCTGAAAACAAAATCAAATATTAATTTATTTACTAAACGATTATTTTATGTAATGACTATGTGAAGAAAAAGACTTTAAATTTCCATACAGTTCATGTCATTACTTTACACATTTAAAAGTTGTGCTTAATGGAGATTTTCGATAAATATATAAGTTAAATATATGTGCTGGGTCCTTTAGTAGTAAATAGGGAAACCTTCAACGCCGAACGGCATTGCGGAATAGAATCTGAACGCCTGGAGTATATATTGCTGGATGGCGACACATCAGACTGAATACTGTTTAGTTAATTACAATCTAATTTTTTAAAAACTATAAATATAAATATAGTGGATATGCGAAATTAATATACTTTAAAAATTATAAGAGAAGTTTTGAGAAAATGGCTGAGATTTCGAAGAAAAACAAGTGGATATTGCAAAAATGTCCAATATTTTATCCTTCGTATGGGTGCAGCAGGTACTGTGAGTACCTTTCATGAAATAATAAAAAAAAATAACATCAGTTATTACATCCAATATTTTTTTCTAATTATTATACGGTGTTTAATATTTGAATTCTCAATTACAAAGTTTTAATTTGATTGAAAAAAATATATATTACTTATGATGATGATTAAGGTATAATTAAAAATGAGATTTTATTTGCATTAAGTTGATCCCTATAAAAAATACTAAATAATTATATAAAAATATCTTATTCTAGCAGGTAGTTGTTGAGTCAGAAAATGAACTTGATTCAACACTAAAGTTTTCTTTATCCACTCGTTATTTTGAAAAAAAAAACTATTGACAATGGATAAAATGATCACAAAACTAGTTATCTATGTTTTTAATAAATAACAACTAATCTGAAACCTAATCATAAATTGTAACATATATTTTCTAACAATCCAAAATAGTTTTCATTCTTATCATGCTCACTCACTCGCGATCCATTTAAAAGAAAGCACCAGTGAATATATTATTAATATAGGGTTACTCGTATCATAGTTTGGTAATATAGAACCTGTTATTAAAACAAAGCACATCGATATTTCTGCCTGAAGATTCTGCTCCAATGCGATTTGTGATGAAAATAGTTGTTCTCCAAAATAATGATGCCCCTATTGAGTTTAAGTTTTCTAGACAAACCTGTTGAGCCGAGAGGCTTTCCAAATGGATTTCCAGTATTTATTGCATTAGTTACTATGAACAGTGTATTGTAGGCAGTTATGTATTTGTTACGAATTATTGTTATCTCTTATCGTTTGCATTGAATGACATTTTTGTTTTTTCCCATTGGGAGACATAGTAAGATTTTTTTTCCAAAATGGTGAAGTTGGTGGTATGGAACCCAGACATACATTACTTATATTATTTCAAAATTTATGTTTATTTTTATAGCAATAGTGCTTAAACCCTAAGGAGTAAATAATACATTCACTTTAAAAACAAATAGGGTTCTATATTACCATACTTTCCCTATAAGACAAATCATTAATAAATTTGAAAACTAGATAAATTATTAGAAATAAAAATCAACTATTCCTTACACACCAAAAGTCCTGTTTGAATTACACGTTGTACAGCGTTTCTTGAATAACAGCTCAGCTGTATATATATTTTTTTATCCGCTTCATTTTTGATGTTACTAATATAGAAATTACTTTTTTAACCATCTATAACATATATTTATATTTTGTTCAAAACGCTTTCGCAGTCCACAAAATCTTTCTTTTCGGGGTTTAATCAAAAAAACCTTGATGAGGTAAGGTTTTGGTCAGCTTGTAACTCTCTTAACCGAGACGGATATAAACATGAGTAGCCGAAGAGCGAAGGAAGAGGCACGTGGACATAGAGGAAGCTCGGTGACGTCAGATGACCCTATTGATTGCGGCAGGTGGGCCGGACCATTAGTTGCTCGCCTCGCCCACAACATGTTCCCTCCAATCGGCGCCTTCTATTAACCAACTTGTTGTTCTTGATGCTGTTAGAAGCTTTCTTGTTAGTGTCTCCTGGACCTTATTTCTGTCAAGGCTCGTTTATAGCCGCGTCTCTGAGCAAGGAGATTAAGCACTTTTTCGTTCTTCACAGTTCCTACTTTGTAATGTATTCTAGTTAAAAAACATTTTGTTCAAACTAGCAGATGGAGTATTTTTAGGAATCAAAACATGCCAAAAATCATGATGGATGACTTAATATAGATTGTCTTAAATTTGGGAATTTGGTATTCTTCTTTTAGCAATGAATCTGTTTATGCTAGTTTATAAGCATTTTTTTTTTTTTTTTGGAACATTATTTTTGTTTTTAAATATTCGTATTGAAAATAATACAATCTCCTACAGTATAAAGAAAATGGTTACGATGGTATGTATATAGAATTTATTCATACTAAATTTATAAAAAAACAAAAAAAACAACTAACATTAAAAGAAAATTAGTAAAAAAATTAAATTAATAAATAATTATAAAATATAAATTGTATTTATGAAAAAATAGTAATATAATATATGCATATCGCAAATAAATGAAGTTTGATTTATAAATTTAAAAATAAGCAAAGAACAAAGGTAAACGAAACTAAAATTACAACAGATAGGTAAAATAAATCATCTTGAACACATTCTTACCTGTGTAAATACATTCAGCTAGGAAACTCCGAACTAAGACGGCTCAACCACATGTTGATGGCAAGGAAGGACTATGAGAGATCCAAGCATTTCTCTTTTGACCACATAACTGGTATTGAAATCTAGTTGAGATTGGTCAAGGGTACTAGAGCTGCAGATCCTTAGGACTTGAGTCGGGAGGCTTCGAGTTGCTTTGCCAGAACTACAATAGGGTATTTAATAAAAGAAACTAGGACCACAGTTTCAACCTTACAGGAGTATTATGTAGCGTTAGATCGCAGCGCTAAATAGGAATTGTTTTACAGAATTAGGGCGATGAGAAAGGTTCCAATGGGAGTTTAAGCATATGGATCGTAAATGATCAAGAACAAATGGAATCTTGAAGTCAAGATTTAAGATTTTTAACAGTATAGAGTATTGACTATCGTCAAAATACTTAAATAAATAATCTAGAAATAATAAAGAACATTTTTTTCTAACCCAAAAGTCTTTATTGATTAAATAACAACTAAAACCAACAATCTGATTGTTCCTTTTACTCGTCTTCTAGGCGCTTGATTTCTTAGTTAGCTAGAAGTGGGAATAATAAATACATTTAGATGATTAAAAAATTATAAATATTTCAGTTTAGTATAAGTTACATTCTCAAGAGTTGATGCAATATTTGATTCGAATCTAAACTTCCGAAACCATTTTTTTCATAAATAAAAATTAAATATTTATATACTATAAATTGACTGTCACAGGGCCTTTCGTACATCAAGGGTTATTCATATTGTATTGTAAACAAATTTCAAAGAGTTCACTAAAGTTTTTTTCTCTTAGATTCATTTATTTTTATGGCCGTAACCAGTTGAAATTTCTCTGGTTCATGATTCACATTCTTGGTAGCAAGACACCGAAAACAGGTAAGGGATTCAAGACCGCGAATCAAGCAGTTATGTGGAAATTCAAAATGCACGATTTACAGGGCGAGATTGTTTTGACATTCCTGGAGTTTCTACTGCACATCATCAGTATCACATTTTTTTTTTTAATTTATTTTTTATTATTATTTCTTTTTACAAGCATTAATTTCAAAAGAATGCTTCTTCAGGTTTCAGTCAGAAGCGCCAGAGACTTCACCTGCCTCTCCCTGTCTTCTTGCGGGACTTATTAAAGGATAGCAAAAGTAAAGAATATATTTTAAAAAACTGTAAGTGGTTCGCTTATGTATATTATACTACGAGAATTTCATGTGACGTTGTCTATCTTGACTGTTTAAAGAAAATATCTTCCCTCATTGATGTTGAGAGATGACTTGACCTGTTTCGATATTCTTCTATTTTTACTCTGCTTTAATCATTTAGGTGAACTTCATCACAGTGATAAAATAAAAGTTCTGTTTTAACCTAACAATAAAATTGCCCGTGCTCATTTTATTCCACTCCTTATGTCACCCAGAAAGCAACTTAGTCATGAAACTGTCTAAATTAGGGTAGTCATCGTAATTGAACTTCATAAATTGCTTTAAAAAAATCGTATTATTACTGTTTTAATTTAGAAATAATAGTGTGAAAAAAAGAACCTGGTTAAATAAATATTTTTAATTAGACTGGCTACGAGAAAGTACTATTAAGTATTATGTTATTAAATGTTTGATGTTCGATCATTGGGGGTCGGCACAGAAGGGAAGTATAAAACTAACTGAGGATATTTGGTTTTATAGTATTAATAAACTTAGCTGAGTCGTCAGTACAATAAGGTGGTGGGAATAAAAGAGTAATTCGTTCTCAAAACTCAGCATAATTAAACGTTTCAAAAGATATTTTTTTATCATGGTATTAATTTCTCGTAGAAAAACAATAATGACACACTAAGATTAAATAGATTTTTGACATAAAATTGAGAAATTTCGAAAATATACTGAAAATACAGTATATAACGCCACAGAAATAAAATAAAAATTGGAATGGAGCTCGGTTTAAGACCTTTGCTACCACCTCATCTATAAATTTATAAATCGCCAAGACCCCACCACTTTGGCAGAGGGAGTGGCATAAATATTGAAGCCCCGTAAAGTGGAAGAGTTCATAAAGGGAACACGCGTAAATTCTACGACTTTTGCACTACCTAACAAACTCGAATACTGTCTTTCGCCATTATAAACTGGTCATAAGAGAGAAATATGAAAATATTGATTAATACAAAAATATGTGATTTAAGGTAATCAAATACTATAACATTTTTCAATAATGGCAATGAGTTTGCAATGGGCCGTGAATTTTAGAATTTAAATAATATTAATGATATAATTAGGTAATCTTTTAAAAAATCAGTTATTCACTTATCAATTTAGATTGATTCAATCATTACTTGAACATTTTTGCATTCATTCAAATTTTCGGGTGTAAATATGAATTAAGCATATTTTCTTTATGAGAGATCCCCACAAGCTTTAGAGTTGTAAAATCGTACGCACAACATCGTGGAGGAGGAAGAGGCCACCGGAGCTGCATCAATTGTTCGAGCTGCCAACTGTACCGGAGTTCATCAAGCGACGACACATCAAATTTTTCGATTCACTTCAGTACTGTACGAATCCGTTATTCAACACGTTAACACCTGCCCCTCCTCCGGTGCGTTGGCAACACACTACGTACTACACACTAGGTCACGTAGTATTAGGATTAAGTTTTTATTAGATTTAAGTTTGTTAAATTCAGAAATAATGTGTGCCCCAACACATTATACACTTCTATTAATACTGAAAACAAAAATAATATACTCCAAAATACTCCTTAGAATGTAGATGTTCTACAGTAAAAGGAGAAAGTACATTGTTTATAAACACGCCATTAAAATTTTGTAGAGGTTTTGAAAAAAAAAATAGAGTTGAGTACATAGTGCATACATTTTTTTTTCCTATTGTGAAGTTAAAATACAACTGAATGGTTAATATGAGCTATAGCACGATAATGGTGGTAGAGTTTGTAAGCATTAACACAATGTAGCTCTACAAGCCGAGAGCAACGAGACTCCATTGTATTATGTTTCTTATTCTATATAATGGCTTTTTTGGTTGTTTTTTTTAGCCATCCACATCAGGGGCGAAGTTTACTGACTCACAAAAAAACAAAAATATCAATTTCTGATATTTGGAGCAGATGAACTCCAAAAATTAATGAATGAAAAAGTAAAATATAACACGATGAATGGAATATGGTCCGGGTGCGGTCAAAAAAACTCAAATAGTAGATAATTATACTATTTTAGTATAAAAATAATATATATAAAACAGTATAATTATCTACTATTTGAGTTTTTTTGACCGCACCCGGACCATATTCCATTCATCTATACACACGGTCAATCAATAATCTTCCACTAAAATATAATACATTCAAATTTAGAATAATTTATCTTGAAATGTATCCATATGTATTAGTCTGTGAAAAATATTATAAAATTTCAATTATAAAGGGCTAAAACATCTCCCCTAGTTCCTTAGTAGATGTTTAGTCATCACACTGTTTAAAAATCGGTTTTAGTGTTTTATTTAGTAAATAATACTTGGTGAGTTGTTTGTTTCAAATTCTGGTCAGCAGGACTTCTTGTTCTGTCACTACTTTGCATTGAAAACTTTCATGGATGTATTGTGTTTTAGCACTCTAAGTTTAATATAAACCATTTTTTAATTACTTTTGAAGTCGTGAGTGAATAAAGGACATTTTGAGGTCTAGCTCAACAGTCAGGCGCATTATGAACAAACTATGAACAGCCACATATGACAGTGCGTCATGGAATCCAGACAATTTAAAGTGTTCGATTTGTTCGATTGAGTATGATAAGATGGTAGTGATCATGAGTTAGCCAAACGGTCTAATTTTGCAATCTATTACAAAATACCGATCTACTTGACTTCAACAATGCCAATCTTGAAATACAGAGCTTTGGAGCTCCACTAAACCTTTGAATTCCTCTCGTATCCAATCCGTACAATCTAAAAAATTACCAATCATTGTTACTTTGTCGTAAATCAAATCCGTAAAGATCCTAATGTCCCATATGCAATCTATCTTATATGAACCAGATATCAATTATATTCTCCTTCTATTTTAAATTCTGAATTGATCCAAGCCCAGTAGTTTCTAACCTTGCTTCCTCATGCGTTTGTGACAACCCTCAAAAGCGCCTGGAAAGAAGATGGCTTCGAGATTATCTAATGTAAAAATGTTATTCGAGTGGTACAAATGGGTAGTTTCTCTAGAAGCCTGCATTTATAACCAAATATCAAATTTACTTGATGTATTTTAATGTACATACAGTAGTAAACGTCAGTATGTAAAATAAATAAAAAAAAATCAAGATCTTAAAAAACAAAAAAAAATCATCTATTTTGAAGGATTCCATCCACTGTAGGTTAAGTAGTTCACTCAAAAGAAATCCCACTGCACCAAAAGATACACTTTAAATCCCTGAGGACTAAGGATTGGTGTTCAATATTTCCTCCGAGTGGTAAACCTCCAAAATCCACTGGACCAGATAATGGTGCTACGTGAGTCATTCAGTACTCCCTCAAGAATTCACTGATTTGTATTCTAAAGCCACGTTTGTATTCCATGCTCAGAGGAAAAGAGAGATCTCTTCAATGTGATGTATTTTGAAAATCTTGAATCCTCTTCGAATAAAGTTTCAGCTAGCCACAGTATCCGATTTAACTTCCGTCCGTACTGATTTTTAAATTACTTCCGGTTAGAACAGAGGAAGACCTCAGGGTACAGGCGATAGGGGAAGGGGTAGAAAATGATGATTTTTTTTTAAATGTAATTTTTACCAATAACAATGAGAGATAATGACTAGCTATAGGTATCGTTCCATTCCTCATAAATTGTGAAGTATATTAACAGTATTCCACGTAAATTTGTCAAGAGATTTATTCTTTACTGCCACGATAATAATTATATACTCATTCCCCTTATTTTCTTACTACAAATTTTTTTTCTCCAATCTTTTATAACGCCTGCATTAATCTCTTATTTTATCAATGAAGTGAATATTTTTCAGCTGGATAGTTGTTAGCATAACAGAATCCGATCACAAAACTGACAAAGGTTAGAACAACTAATTAAAATTGACTAAAATTGAATTTCACCATAACCTTTAAAAGCATAGTAAATAAAATTACTATATAACATGATTCATATCAAAGAGGAATGCACACTGCTGGTTAAAACTTCGATACTCTCTCAATTTTGTGAGAGAATGGGAACAAATAAAAAATAGACATTGCTTTTCAAATAAAACATTAATTTAACAAAAGCGGATAAAATGTTAAAAATAATATAATTTTAGAAGAAAAAAATGAAAAAAATAAAATTTAGCTCTTACTGCTGAGGAGGAATACCTTTCTATAGGTGAAATCTTTCGTTTTATTTATTTAATTAAAAATTATTCCAAGTCTTAAAATCTTAATACGAATTGCATCTCGCTATTTATAGTTTCAATACAATAAGTTTTTTTTACAAATGAGAGTAATCGATGAACAAATATTATATAATGTAAATTGTATATGTATAATGTATTGCATTATATTATTATGTATTTTGTAACCATATAAAAAATAAAGAGGTTTGAAAAAAAGAACAAATATTATTACTATTTTGTATTTTGTTTAACGTTTTCATAATTAGATCATAATAATTGACAATGCTTAGCAAAAAAAAAAAAAAGAGAAAATTCTCGTTAAATAGTTCTTATGAAAAAGGAAATAGGGATAAAATATAAAAAATACAGATATATTAGAAATATTTTTTATATAATATTTAGAAGATTATTTTTAAGTAAGAGGAACACTTTAATCTTAACTTATAGGCTTGGCAAAATAAAATGAAAACTGTAATTTAAATGTCCCGGAGGGTATGAAGAGTTTTATCTCAGTTTGCTTACCTTATTTCTTTTCTTTACAGATAGTTTTCATGGGAAAAAAGATACTCAAACCAAATAAAGGTTCGGCAACGTTAAACATGTATGATTATTAATATATTTAAATATGTTTTTACAAATAATAATGGCTTTTCTGAAAATTATTGTTATATGTTTTTGAACTATTTATTGATTTTATAAATATTAAAATTTAACAAAGAAAATAAGAAATAGTGATATAATTGATCACAGTGTGTCCAAAAGTTAGTGGGATGCTATTAAATGAAATTGGAGGATAAAAACTGCAACAGAGTGTGAAAGTCACATGGATTGTGAATCTTAAAAGACTCAACTTTTAAGTTTCTGCGAATGGCTATATCAGTAAAAGCAAATATAAATATTTTTAAAACCTTCGAATTTATATTTCAGTAATACATCGTTGAGGCTTGCGTACGCAATAGAATTTTTGTGATGTTTTTATTTTTCTAAACGAGAGTTTTCAAAGGTTATTTCTTTATCAGAGTAAATTTAAATTATTGTACTCCCAAATTTACAGAAAGTTTTCAATATAGAATTTTTTTATTATTTCCATTTAAAAAATAGTTGTTAAAATTAAAAATAACAATTTAAAAAAAATAAGTGTATAAATTGAAAATTCTAAAAATGAAGGAAACATGATATAAATAAAATATCAATTACAGTTGAAAATAGTTAATAAAAGTGATGTCGTTTTCTCTCATATAAATATTAACACGATCCCTGTTCTGAGATGTATAGTTTATTAAATTCTATGTTTTAAATAATCAAATTTTTATTAGATTTCCTAACTTAATATGTTTATTTTAACTTAGTTACGTTTATTGAATAATATATTGGTTATTAACTAAGAAAAAATTAATTAACAAAGTAAGTTTATTATACAGAATACTTGATACTGTTTATATTTGAAAATAAATGCATTCATCTACCTAATCCATCATCTATCAATTTCCTAATTTCATGAGAGAGCCGAAAGCGATGGAAAGGAAAACGAGGTTAGCATAACAAAAGTTTTCAGGACTATCCAAACATTTCGGACAAAGGCTCAGAGCCCACAAAGCATCCACCTCCTTGGATAAGGTCGCCGCCAATCCATTTTAAAGACCCACAAAATTAATTATTCTTCGCCATTGGCAAATTTTGTAAAAAAAAAGAAATAAGTTATTTTATTTAAATATTTGATGGGAAAGCGGATACATTCTCCTTCTTAACCCGTCTACTTAGCATAATCACTTACTAGCAGCCTCGAGACAGGACCAAACACTGTGATTTAAAGTATCTGCTACTTGACCTCAATACCTAAGCGGGTATATATAGAGGTCTAAAAATGACTTTAGGAGCGGAGTGAGACACTTTACTTCTATCTCCCAGACTTGAGTTCGAATCAGGCTGTGGCAGCAAGTATTTATTCTGTTATTCAAGTCGTATATCGAACCTGGGATTGGGAGACCCATTCAGCCCCAATATAGTGGGTATCATTAACCATTAGTTTAAATTGTTACATTATATAAAATTTATTTATCTTAAAGTGATATGGTTTCGTAGGATGATAGTTTATTATCGTCCCATGTTGTCAAATCACAACTCTAATGCAGTCGCTGGCCCTATATCACTCGTGATTCTGTATTTTTAGAAAAGTCAATGAGATACAAATTACTCACATGAGATCTGTTAATAAATAAATAAGAACCCATAATACATTACAACGACAAACTAACAACTTATTACAGGCATTACAAATTATTTGAGACAATATAAAAATCCAGGAGCATGTCTGATCCCAAAGAATTTACGGCAATCTGTTTAGTGCAAATAAATATATATACATATATATGTAAATACATAAAATATATACATTTATGGTAAGAATGGATAATTTGTTATAAGCTTTAAAAAAAAGTTAAAGGAAAAAAACCCATAAATATGATGCCTTGAAATATTGCTTAATAATGTTTTGTTATTTTAAAACACGATTGTCATTCTACATATTATTCAAAAAGTTCAATTTTAAACTATGAATAAAGACTATATCGTTAAAATGGAGAAGAAGATTTGAATTTCAAGAACTAAGTGGAAATGAGTGTTGGGTTGTAGGGAGAGAGTAAAAGGCCATGATAATGAAACATCTGCTCCAAAAAGAACCGAGAAATATCTGGCTTTAGAAACCATCCAACCCTCGAAAGAATGCATGAGAGAACAAAGGCTTTACAACGCTTTGCCAAGTTCATTTTCGCTATTAGTCTTTCAAGATGGAGTGTCTGTATTTGTTATTTATTAGCAATCGGTGAACTTAACTCACAAAAGCTTGTATTAAATCTTTTATTTTACATGATACTTAAATATGTTCTGAAGTTTCAATTGAACCTTTGAAAAAATAATTAGAGGTAATAGTTTTATTTTATGTTCCATTAGTTCGTTGTATAATAGGTATTTTGTTTTTTGTTGCTGTTTGTTAGGGTTTTAGGCCGTGAAATCCAGTAGTCATTAACGCCCATGTATCATATTTTATATGAGGAGAAGATGGTTGGGGGGTGCAGTCAGAGAATAAAACAAATAAGTTAAAAAAAACTTATATTAGTGCTAACTTTTCGGCCAGAATTTCTAGCCTTCGTAAGGGCTAAGAACAAAAAAATAAGATAACAACCAGTGAATAAAGGATATATAAAATGATTAAAGTAAGTAATTTTACAGAATGAATATAGATAAAAATAAATTAATTAAAGAAGCCTTTTATACATTTCTTTTTAAATATTTTAAAATTCTTATTTTTATCCTTGGAACTTATAATGTATTCTTCATCTTCTGGTAGTTTCGTTACCTCTTTTAACGTACTTTTTAATTCAGAATCTTGCCACCCGTGCCGCTGACCTTACTGGGATGTCCGTCATCTTCCAAGCCATGTGTGTCTTAACTTTTGTTCTATTTTTCTTATCTTTCTGTTACCTCCATCTCCCTCTCTATTGTTTCCTTATTCTTCCTTACCCACGTTATTAGTTTTGTTCACTATATGTATTATTATTGTCATATTTTATAATTTTTTAACCCCCAGTGGAGCGGCCCTCCCCGTTCTTTGTACCCCCCGGCCAGCGGCTCCTAGGCCAATATTGTAACCCCCGCCTTCAGCGGACCCAGCCCAACCCCTTATAATGCTAAAGGAAGGGCACCAGTTACGTTTGTATATACTTATATATATGTTATTTATATTATATAATAAAGGAGATAAGAAAAAATAAATAAAAAAATAATTTCTTCATTGCCTTACCTAACCTTATATATTGTTTCTTTATTCTTATTTTTGATTTCATATTACATAAGTTACATATATTTTCTTTCCATAACTTTAATTTTTAAATTATACATATTTCGTTGTTTCTTTGCATTATATATTTTATTTCATTAATTATGTTACTTTACTTACATATTTAATTACCTATATATATGTTTTATTTTGCTCTTCTTTCATTACTTTATTTTTATCTATATTCATTCTGTACCATTATTTACTTTAATCATTCTTTTGTTCTTAGCCCTGATGAAGGCTATAAATTCTGGCCGAAACGTTGGCACTAATAAATAAGTCATAATTTAGTTTCCAATATATTCGGATTTATCCCTTAGATATTTCGTATTTATTATTATTTATTAAACGTTTGTATTTATTTTGTCAGTACTAAGATTATGTCCCTAACTCTTTAAATTTAAGATAATATATGAGCTTTAATTTAGGGCTTACATATTTTTTTTTTTCAGAAAAGAATTAATACCGATTTTATTTTTCATTTTTCGTCATCATTCAGGCTACTGATATACTCACCTAGTCTCACTTTGTATTGCATTTTGCCGTTTGTATTTGTATGTTCATTTAGCATGATAAGGATTAAATATGTTTCCCTTAACACACCTTTATTTCAGAGGAAAGTTGGAAATTGGTGTAACAATATTTCAGCAATAATTTTAAATTACTTCCAATTCTTACTAATGCTCAAACCTATTTTCTTTTTTAGACTTATATTTCTAAAATGATGGAAATACTTCCTTTTCAGTTGTAAATATTGTTTGTTTTTTGTTATTTTTTCACGTTTTAGTCCATAAATATGTTCAAATCGAATAGTTTCAATGTAATATTTGTAATTTTATATACATTATAAGAAATCATGTCCTAATGTCTGGTCTCGTCGACATTTTTGTCGATAATCCTTTTTTTTAACTGGTTAAAAAAACATAAACGGTTCAAATGTTTGGGCGTAAGGTATTGTAAGGTAGAAATTACTTTTTATTATGCGATAAAGTTATTTTTGCCTTACTGTGTATATTATTGCTTATTTTTTATAAACAATGCATTTAATTAGATATTCCTAAGAGAATAAAGACAATTCAGGTGAAATTTTGCAGAACGAACGAAATATATTTGTTATGCGAGCTATAACTAAAGAATTTCGAACTTAAGGTCTGGTTGGCGCCCAAACATAAACGGTTTCAATAGAGAAATCTCCAACCATTTACTATAATAACTACTTCTCTAACTTCTAAATGAGGACTATATTTTTGATAAATAAATGCAATATGATTTTGTAGTATAAACGTGTACTTTGTATAATTTGATTCCTAACTATAGGATATAATAAGGGGGTTTCGTGCGGTATCAAAATATATTGGAGGAGGCGGGAAGGAAAGTGGGTTTGGAATCGGGTAAGTTAGAGGAAAGAGGAGAAGGTAAGATAGTATCGATGAGATGCGCATATATTTCTCGGCCTGATTCACAGGAGCCGCCGGCAGGGGGAGTGCTATACGTCCGCCGTTTGATCAGCCTTTTGCCTTTTATATCTTCAGCTTATTCCCAACCGGGTTGGCAAAATGTTTGCACTTGTTCAAAAATACTCCTATCTCTATATTTTTTGTTATTATATTTCCTTCAAAAGCTTTATCCGATAGCGCTCAAACTCGGTTATTAAATTTCCTTCACCTCTTTTGTTGAAATAAAATAAAGAAATATTATGATAAAACAATGTTTTTGAGCATTCTAATATTTTTTAATAATTTTATATACTATGATCTTGTCTTCTAACTGCGTGCTTATGTCTGGCAGTGGCAGACAGTTATTTATTCTGTTTTATCAGGCGGCTTGGATTGAGATATTCTCCATAATTCATAGCTTTTACAAAAAAGGTACCCTTAATTGGGAAAAGTATAAAACCCTGAGTCCCATTCCTACACTTAGAGTGGTCCAATTTAACTACCAGAGATTTGTGACAAATAAATGTGGGAGAGCACCACCTACAATAAATATAATCTTCTTATGTGACTTAATTTTTTTTAAGAAGTACTAGTGTTTCCGTAAATGTATTTGGAATTTTCGTATATAATTCCACCATTTTTTCGCTCTCCTTCGAAACAATCACTACTTATCCCTAATGTTTTATCGAAAACAACTCAGGATGTTGACAGAACGAAATATCGTTAGAAATGTACAATTATTATAATAATCAATAAACTTTATTTTTTTTTTTTTACAAATAACATTACGGGACCTATAGATCCAAAATTTTTTAAATTATGTGAGGTATAAAAGAAAGTCTCAGGATATGTGTTTCTAGAAAAATATTTTAAAAATTAACTAAATTAAGCATTATTCTTCTTTTAATAAAATTAAGAAATAGAAAAAAACACATAAAATATTGATAAAATTTATTATCAATATGGGCAATTAAACAATCATGCATACCAGGGAATGAAGTTTAATGAATAAAATATGAGGTAGGGTACGCGCATCACAGGAATTTCACTCGACACTATAATTGAGAGTCGAAATTATTTTAGCTCGTTTTAAAATTTAAGTTATTACATTAGTCCATAGAGGTTATATTTTCTGGTACTAATTTTCCGTATGAGCTTTTCAGTTGACAATTAGATTAACTTAAATTTCAACAGTTTTCGTAAAAGTATTATTTTTCCCATGAGCTTCACTTATTTTATTTTAGGATCTTATTATTTACACTTTTTTTAAACTAAAAATATTTTGCATTAAGAAATATACAAAATATAAAAAATAAAAGACATTAAATAATAAATATTAATATAATTTATATTAAGAAATATAAAAAATTTACATATCAATCAAAACATTTTATTAGTAAAAATCAATGTGATATAACTTTAGGTATTTCATTTTAAACACACAATCAACACTTGATATATTTATTTCTTTAATAAAACAAAAATCTAAAATGATATATATTAAAATAGAAGAAGTGAATCAAATAAGGATATATACATCTAAAGGCGTTGGTCTAAATGATTTAAGCAATTATTCACTAAACAAAAAAAAAATCTATGTGCCCAATTACACTAAAATTTGAATTATACTAGTGATCGATTCCGTTTTCACAGGAAAAAAAAAACACTACTGGGATAGTACAACTATTAAAAGAATTTAACAATACCTTAACCATAAGTAATCATTAATATAAAATAACAGTGGGAAAAGCAAACATGGAAAGAACATATTTTTTACCTTCTTAATTTCATACACCATCCTAACTTCTGAAGATGAAATT
This sequence comes from Halyomorpha halys, assembly GCF_000696795.3. NCBI lineage: Eukaryota > Metazoa > Arthropoda > Insecta > Hemiptera > Pentatomidae > Halyomorpha > Halyomorpha halys. The sequence goes on from NW_027111449.1 coordinate 2,777,229, forward strand.
CAAACAAGACAAATTATTAAACTTTGCTTTGTTTATTATTATTAATTTGTCAGTGTACGTAAAATGTTAAGCATTTTCTGAGATAGAGGTGATGTAAGCCCTAGATTTCTGTTGACATACACACTCCATTGTCTTTGCGCTATGTTAAAGTTAAGACGCTTAAACTGTTTCCTGGCTTGACAGCAGAACTTACAGGGCTCATACCGTGCAACTTCTGAACTAATCTCCACAGAACAGCCTTTCCTCAGATATTTACCAGATAATAACAATTCATTATAATATGGATTTGTAAAGTGTGACAAGCAACTTAGGAATTATATTAAATAAGAATTGGTTAAAATAAGCTGTTGTTCCTAAAATTTATTTTTTTAAATTTCTCATAATGTATCTTTGTTAATATATTAAAATCTGACGAGTTTGTTTCTTTAATTAAAATTACAAAATTTGAAGATTTTTTTTTGCGCTATGGAGAGTTAATTGAAGATTTCGATGGAAAAGGAGCAGTAAACGTATAATAAAAGCTTGTATAGGTACCGAGGAGGGGAGGAAGGGGGTGTGGTTTAACCCTCTTTTCTTTCAAAGCCGAAGTGAAGCCTAAAAAGCAACGCCTACGAAGCTTTGACTTATGTTGAGGTTAATAGGAACGTACGCACTGGTAATCTAAACTGAAACAGAAGGCAGCTAGTGATCAGCACGTACCCTTCCTGGTAACGCCCCTGGTCTATCATAAGGTTTTTGACTTTACTTTTCCTGCCAGTTTACCCCCTTCTTAAACTCATAACACTCCTTCCTTCTTGTTTATTTAATTATTATTATTTTTTTGCGAATGGATCGAATAGTTAAATAATAAGAAAATAACGAGGATATATTTTGGCAGCTTGTTTCTTCTTCTAAGACTTTCCAAACAGTTCTTTTAGCCACTATCAATTCGATGTTATCACATAATGGGCGACAGATCCCTTGCTCTGTGGGATTGCTAGGAATATTCTTTCCTAAACATCAATGGATTCATATATTGCTTACTATACAAGTGTTTTAAGTCATATAACTCGAAAATTGAATTAAAAATTTCCATTTCACAATTGATGTTAATACTATGAAAAGTCCAGAAGGAATGAAGTAGGCTTAATCGCACCCAACCTCCCAGTTCGATGTCATATTCAACTTTAGGAATTAGAATCCTTAATAACAGGTAATTATTATCTGTGTTGCCATTGTATTTAATTACGTTTATAACAGTAAATAAAATTTGAAACATGTCCTGTTAATTGGTTTATAAGAGTGGGAGTAGATATACTATATTTTGACCACTTGATGCATATATGGGCTTACTTATTGTTTTTTAGTGAAAAGGAAGTTTTTGTGAGCATGGCCATATATTATGAATAAAAGTAACGGATGTATTCTTCGTAATCGTTTCTTAAATTGTTTGTGTATAAGTGTGGGCTAGTCTATTACAAAAACAGAAAAAACAAATAATTCAATCGGAAAACGTTGCCTTTTCCCTTTGTATTGATTCCGATTACATTTGGATTAAATTTGAATGGAAAAATCCATTTCCCTAATCTTTCGATTTACATTAGCCGATCCGTTGCGATGGGAAAACCCTAAGGGGATAAACCGAAGGGGTGGGGGGAGAGGGAGGAGTGCTTTTAACCTGAAGCGATCTGGTAGTGGTAGAACAACTTAACTTACCTTTTTCACGAACGAGACCACGTTTGAGGGTAGCATGTTGGCTGCCTTTCCTACAGTCAGACACCATTTGTGATCAATCTATGTGGGAGAGCGCCACCTGCAATCAAATGTAACATGTAAGTCTATACAGAACAACAGGTTTACCTTTACCGTTATTATGTTAAAGTTCACATGCTTCTAAAGAAAATTAATCAAATAAATCATTTTGAAAGGAGTTCATCATTAATAATTAAAAACTGTCGAGTTAGCAGCTAAACAATATTAGAATATGCTAACTAACAATAATCTCTTATATAAGTAGGCTGGAGATTATGTACGAAATAATTGTTGGAAATAGCAGGACGCTGACTATGATTTTATTTAACCAATCTCTAAAGGAGGGTTTATCATACAATATTTAAATATTCATAAAAAATGCAATATTTTTTAAATTTTAATTTATTTTATTTTTTTCAGAAGTACCATAGTTAATAGTTTTAATTGAATATTAAGAATACAAGCTCCCATAAACAATGGAATAAATTGTTCATAACATACCATAATCAAAATAAAAATAAAACCAAATTTAATAAATATAAATACAACAAACAAACATAATAATAATATAATAGAATAATTGTTTATGTATTTAAAAACTTTTTTCAACATACGAAATCCCATAATTGATACTATTTACTATTTATAACTTACGATTGAATAATTCAATATTAAACAGTTTATATTAAACCTTATTTAGTTTAATACCTCAAAATTTCTAATTTCTTCATTGTGTATTGTAAAAACCTTATTTTTCATTAAAATATATGCATATGCTAAATGAACATTGCAATATTAAAAATATAATCCAATGGGTCTTTATACTTTCGGAAATATTGGTTAATCTAAAAAACTACTGACACCGTCATTGCATAAGAACCTTTTAAGAGGTAATGAATACAGAACGGTTCGGGATCGAAAGGCATAATGGAATTAGACCAGGTTTCAGGTTTATTACTAACACTTATAACCTTAAGGTGTGGAGCTACGAGAAGCCAATGAGGAAGAGGGAACCAAAATGTTAAACCCCCTGATACCCAAATGGGTGTTAGTCGTACTGAACTACGAATAAGACAGAGTGAGACACTGAAAGCTGGAGAAGGAAGAAGGACAGTACCAAGTCCTTGTTCCAGTGAACAATGAAGTACCTCCAGTGAGACCTGGGACCTGACTGCCTCAGATAGTGATAGAAGGAAGAGATGACAGCCAACTACATCACCACCTACCATGGCATGCTCTACCATTCGCAGCTTTTCATCCACCCAGATAGGTATTCATATATAACGTAAAGATATTTAAGATATTGGCAAGATCATTAATCTGAATCATTTAATTCATGGGTATATTATACTGTAAATAAATAATTTGTTCATTTATATAGCGTTGAGTATTATATTACTCAATACCAATCTCTAATATATTATGTATTTCAATGGTAATAATATTTTATGAAGATATCTAATTGGTAACTGGTCGACACACTAATTTGAAATAATATAAATAACTTTGGATAACTACCTTCAGTAATCATCCTGGCATCCCATAGACAACAGGAATGGAACATAATATTAGTAAAATTTAATAGTCTGGAGTTTTCTTTATTTATTATATTTTTACTCTAATAATGGGTATGATTAGCGGAATGTCTTAGTATTTAGAACTGCCTCTATATTACTTTTGGGAATTTTCAGGTTTTAAAGTAGCATTGCATTTTTTTCTTTGTTCATTATTATTTTCGGGAGCGAATCTGAAAATATCGTATGCCTATTTAGGTCAAATTGGCAAACTTCCATTGATTTTATCTGAAAATATTTTTTTATCCTCAAAGATCTTAATGAAAAATATTTATATAAATAAATATGTGGACCCTATTTCACTAATGATGTAAACATTTTTCTAAAAACATGATGTAAATGCGTCTAAAGGTAAGATAATTTTTCTCAGCAAATATTTGAGATAAATATACTTAAAAAACTATAAAGCTTATATTGAAATAGTAAAAACATTTTGTTTAAACTTTAGGTAATTATTTAGAACCAAATTAACTTCCCTGATATTTAAAAAAAAGCTTTTAACTATTTGAATATAAGCTTTAAAATGTTATTATACTTTCCTTGTGAGAAGCAATATTTCATAAAGAAAATTATAAATTCAATTATAAAATTAAAAATCAAGTAAATATTCTTTTATGAATGGTTCAAGAAATAAATTAAAAAAAATCTTAACACAATGATAGAATAATACGGAATTATTAATAATGGAGAGAATTAAAAATGGAACTGTTACAAGATGAGACTGGCACAAATCACCTCGTAGACAACTTCTTGCTTCCGTAGAAACGTAATCAGAACATAAGTAGTGAACTTTAGCAATTTAAATGTTAAGTTCAAACAGGCTTGGATACATCAGGACTGAGGAGCGTTAGTGGGGTATTTAAGTTGGCCTTCTGGTCTCTATATCATTAATATAACTTGATCGGACTTTACTAAGTTAATATAGGATATAACTGGGAAATCCCTACCCGCTGTTATATTCAATCTAACTTACTAATTTATATCACTCACGGAATTATCGTAAACGATACTCCCACCCATATTGATTATGATATGGTATAGTTAGATTATTAAACTATGTGAGCAACGAATAAATTCGCGGTTATCAACGGGAAATCTAAATAATAAAACCTAGCTGTACGTATCTGTAACATCTGACTTATTGACTTATCGAATATTGTCTCTAAAAAAGGTTAATACCGATTGATTAAAAATATTATATGTAGTTTTACAAAAAAATGATTTCCCATGCTTAAAAAAAAGCACAATTTTAATTAAGTTGAAAACTTCACTTTTCCTTGGAAAATAGAACCATTAATTTCTTTCCTTGGTGGCATTTGTCTATTCCATACAGCCATATATTAATTAATTATATTCTATGAAATATCTGTAGCACAGTTTGTCTAATCCTTTTATTACTGATATTATTTATTATGTTAACCATATCCTTTTTACAAATATTACAATATATATCATATATTTTAAATATTTATACATTCAATACATATTTTTCTGTTTGTTGCTTTTAATATACAATGGTAAATAATAATTTGATTCGTATCTAAGTCTTTGAACAACATTTATCGTTGTTTTTCGTATTCCAGAATTCAAATACAATACGTTTAATACTTTCGTAACCATTAAAAAGTATTAGTTAAACCTATTTTGTTCAGGTTGTTGTTGGGAATTCCATGATTTTCATAAGTCTAATGTATGTTTTATGTCTTTCTCTACGCATGCATTGTAAAAACTACTATTCATTTGAAATATTACAAAATTTTCTTCAATACAAAATCAAATTCATCTAAAAAATAACAGTATTACGAAGATTTGGATTTTGGATCTATTGGCATTTTGTAAATATTGTTGTGTTTATCCATAGAATCTCATTTTATCCTCATTAAAATATAAAAGAAACAGACCATTTACATACTATCGATTCTGACATAAAATGCCATAGTAAACAGTACTCTATTTAAAAAAACAACAACAATGCCTAGTAAGCTGAATGGTTCTCTTTATACTGTAGATGTGCAATACGGCCGGGTCTAAAAATATTTTGACCCGTGAGTGGTTAACAAATATTTATTTCTATTACAATGAGAGAGAAGGTGATTAATATTCAGGCCGGTCTCTCTATTAGTTTAAAAGTAAATACAAGCTATCTTAAATGGTATGAATATTTACTCACATCATGAGATAATAAAATTATAAGCATTATTTATTCATTGATACACATAGGGAGCTTTAGGGATTTCTCTAGTCCGTTAATACAAAAAAAGTTGCTATTAACCATCTTTCAATTTTTAAGAGTTTTCCGGGAAATCCTTAAAAGAAAGAAGTAATTTAGAATAAAGTTTCAAAATGCCCAATCTCTTTCCTGAGGCATGAGGCGAAACTAGGATTAGTCGATTTTGACACGTTTTAAAACTATTTCTGGTTTAGGAGTTTTTATGAAAGACTGTTACAAATTTATCGATATTCCAATGTATTAATAACTCAAATAAAAGTTTAATTTTTAAGTTCGAAAGATAGTTAATAGAGACAATTTTAAGTTAATTCAGGTGTAGAATAGCTTGATAATTTTCTTTTCGATTGGCAAAACGTGAGGGTTTAGCCTTTGCTTGCTATTTTTTTAAAATTATTTATTTAATGCAATTTACAACTGTACAAAATTATACAATAGGTAAATATGTAGTATGTTTCATATACACTTGAAAATCTTGGGAAGGAACCACCCAGTGGTGGTACTTCAAATATTAATTTAAATTAGAAGGTCCCGTGGCCATCTTCTTCTATTTTTTAAAATATAAAATTTAAACTTTATTGCTAAACATAATATCGTAAAAAATATCACTTACACCACTCTGAATTAAATTCTCTAAATCATAAATCAGGCAGTAACAAGAAAATATTAAAAATATAATGTTGAAATTATATACACATACATAGTTACTTATATCGTCGGTGCAATGTCATAATGGTGTATCTGAAAATATCTGAGAGAATTTTATTTGAAATATGATCGCAGATTTAAGGTAGCAATAATTTATATTACATTTTCAATAAAATCTTCATTCGAGAGGATAAAAACTAATGGTATAATAAAATAAAACACAAGAGAATAAAATTTACGGATACGCCAGTGCTGCTTTATACGGACGATATATTACTCAAAATAGGACATAAATATGAAATCAATAAATTATTCGAAAATTGGAATGGCCTAAAAAAAAATTTTTCTTTTTGGAATTATTTTCAGCTTCGTTGTAAAAAAACTATCAAAAGATGTCTGATTACAGTTTCTCAATATGTTATATTCATTCCTCTGAATTAATTTTCATTGAAGAGAAAGAGAATAATTAAATATAATAAATTCCACAGTGATTGAAATCTTTCAATTCCCACTGGAATGAATAAATAAAAAAAACCATTACTCAGACCGAGCTGTAATTATTACCTTCAATGAGTAGGAGAAGCAAAAAAAAACCAATTACTGTTTTACTCTTCCAAAGCCTTTGGTGGACAGAACGTTATTTCTCTAATTCAATAATCTCTCGTATCTATCTACATTTGTGCTCTGGAGTATTCTCTCTATTCTGTGTACCTATGTAAATTTAATTAGAGCACAGTACTACGTTACTTAATTATTTAAGAGTGAAAAAAATAATTTATAAGAGATATATATGTGTATTACCTTTACATGTATGGAAAGATAGATTAAAATTCTGGTAATGAATAAAAAACTCCCCTAAGCTAGTTACTAACCAAAAGCTATTAATAATAATATGTATTGATTTATAGCGATTTTAATTAATTTAAAAATTGTTGAATGTTGGAAAAATATTGATAAAAAGGACTTTTATCAGTTGTTTTTTTTTAGGATATTTTTTATAATGGGCTGTACTATTTTTATTTTTTATACTTGAGAAGTATGGTCGACGGTTTTGCGAATTGAGGTTTTTGACAACGCAAGCTTATTAGAGGTAATTGTTGAAACAATCTTTTGATAATATGTTTTCTTAAAATAATAACGTTGATATTATTTTAAGGAAAGTGATTCCGGTTTGAAGCTAAAACATTGAAAACTAAAAAAATGAACTTTTAATTTTTTCAATTACCAAGTTCTACGATCCAACGTTTTATTTCTATTAATATAATAAATTAAATCTCTACCGCTATAACGTATAAAGGGTCAGGGGTGCTGTACTTTGTAAGTATTGTTCCTAGACCAACGGTTGTGCAAGGAGTTGATTTGGTCAGAAACAAGTTCCGCCGCCAGATTTTTACCAAATTAAGGTTACCTCTTCATGAGACTGAGTGGTCTCTGGAGAGCTCTTTAATCCAAAGTGCTGGCTCATGGCCACTGCATAATAATTATCTGCCATAACCGGATTTGAACCTGGGTCCTTGAATTTAGTATCAAAGTGCCCTACCCGTTCTCTACACATTAATATACACATGTTAAATATATTTTTTAGCATTGGATTAATTCCTTCTCATATAACATATATTTGCTGAATATTAGTGACAAACCAGGTAATACAATATATATCTTATTACTGATCGTAGTACATAGTACAGAAGCCGCTTACCCACAGCCCCATAACAGTCCTGTTCAGCAGTTTTCTTCCCACAGACTCACTCAGTTAAGAAAAAGTGACCAAACCGTCAAGGTCCTTGTATGATCACTGCTAATAACCCTGAACATGAGAAACTAATGGCATATAAAGATACTATATGCCTTTCCTAAAGCTTATCAAGCCACTGGGCTAATATTAGACTACATTCTGAAAAGCAACAGAGCGATTTGGATTAAGTTATATGGAGTACAGAAATGTCTCCTCGCCCGAAGAGTGTGTAAGATCTGATTCTTACACCTATATCGAAAACTATGATATAGGTGTAAGTGACTCCCCATTTAGGTGGGTCCTTATCACTCTCTACGATACCTAAATTGATTATCTCTTGCATATCGTGCTGGATATCATCATCTTTTTCTAAATTTTAAGGTGACTACAAGCATTTCCAAACATACTTTGACTATCTATGGTTGAAAATCAAGATTAATAAATTTTTTTTTCTCAAGGATGGATAAGCGTGATTTAGCCTTTTTCCAATTGGTCACGCTTTATGACAAATTACCATGTGCACGCCCAAATATGCTTCATACTCCTACTGTCCCTGATATAAAAAAAAAAAAATGTCTCTTAAAGTTACATAAAATAAAAAGAATGAATTAACTTCTTTTAAACCAAAGGAATTAGTGTTCCTGAAAATTCATAAATTAATTGTAAATACATTTACCAGCATGTAAGAAATTAATTTAGTCGATTAAACTCCATAGTATATCTGGGCATCAAGTTGAATCGCCACATGACACTGTCGGGTCATTGCTACATGAAAACCAAACCAGTTTGCCTCAGACCATACCGGTACACCACCTTTTATCGTTACCCGCAATCTCTCTAAGGCTCAAACTACAGATATACAAAAGTATATTGAGGCCAGCACTCTTGTATGGTGCTCCACTCTTCACCTATATCAGAGAAGGAACACAGCACAATCTACAAAGCGTCCAGGAGACTGTGTTGCGGAAGATTGTGCAGCCAACATCAATGAAGAAGATGAAGACGGACCAACTGTACTTGCTCTTCGAACTACTCACTATACCTGAGTTCATCCCAGGAATACACATAAAGTTTTTTGATTCGCTACAACACCAAACAAATCCGTTGTTCAGGACCCTAATACCAGCGCCCCTCCAGTACGTTGGCCAAAACAAACAGCCAATAGAATTCATAAACGACGTGCCAGGACACGTATTTAGTCATTAAGTTTTTAGGTCAAGTTTTAAAGACATTTCAAAAGTAATGTGTGCCGCGCACACATTATAAATTTCACAGAACGCTCACAACAATCCGATTAAAAACTCAGAAACTCCATAAAATGTTGGTCACTACAGAAGGAGACAGTGTGGAAATTGGAATATATATTAGTATATACCACTAATAACAAACAATTTTCATAAATAGTGGTTTAAAAAAAAAGGTAGAAAATTATATTTGACGCAGGTTATATATTAAATTATAATTTAAATAATTCCAGTTTACTTTCTGTAAGCATAGATTTATGTATTGTTATCGGTTTTACAACTACTTATTTTTATCCTTGGAGATGAGAGAGAGATGAACTAAAATGGTAGCATCGAGTGAACACTAAAAGGAGAAGATGAGCTAAGCCCGGAGCTAATGAACACATCCCCAATCTCCCTTATTCAGCGGGCCCTTTCTTCTCTGTCCCTCGGGCCCTCGGCTTCCTGAATAGCCTCTATGCCGCTTCTATCCTCGATATTTTAATAATTACTTCCAGTCTAGTCCTAATTGAAAAGTATCAAACTTAGTAACTTCTTCAGACTCGAAGCCAGATTACTTTCGTATATACTGATTTTTATTGAGAAATATTCTGTTATATTAGAAAAACAACTTCCTTTTTTTTTACACGATTATATCAGACCACACATTTGGATTGCTTAAATAGTGTTCTATCTGAAAAAAAAAATGATTTTAAATGTACGGCTTTCAACGGTATCACCGTAGATTTGTTTCCCTAACACAGTCACTTTATAGAGTATTCTAAAGATAGTAGGGTGGTTAAAAAGGCTACTCTCTATTAAGGAAAAAAATAAATTTTGGACTTAGAGCAATGATCGTTACAATTATTTCTAGCATTCGGTAGTCTTACAGCGATTTGGCAATATTCCTCGAGCTCCACATTACCCTCCATAAGTTAAAGCCGATCTTCTCATATTAAATTTAAATTTCGTGGATATTTGCTATATGTTATATCATAAAATTTTTGTTAAGGCAAATAAAATCATTGAAACTCGATTTTTTGGCTGCCAAAAGTTCTTTGGAAGTTGGATTTGTTTTGAATTTTTATTTTTTACTCAAATATACAAGAAAAAAGCTACTAAAACACTTTTTGCAACAGAGGCTCTTTTTCGAATCTCTACTGACTACCCTAAATTTTTTTAGGAATAAAAAGAAAATTTAAAAAATGTTTTTTTTTTCTCAATTACATACAATTAATTTTTGGATTTACAAGCTATTACAGGTTTTATGTAAGTATACATTGACGATGTATTTTGTACATAACTGTTTGAATTATGGTTGCAGATGCAAGGTATGAACTATTTCCTAATATCGAAATAATGTAATTTTTAATTTTTAATTAATGGTGTCAAATACTCTGTTATTTATTTTATTATTTTTTTTTTTTTTGGTATTGCAAAGAGAACTGAATACCAGGTTAAAATAGAACATAGCATGACATAGTTAAATATTCCGATACATCACTTTTTCTTTGCACCGACGATATGTTATAATTCTTATGAATGCAAATAAATTAACACTAATAATTAAATTTACATTATTTCTAATAAATCATTAATTTTCATGAAAGTTTCTTTTTTTCTTTTTAAAGTTAATCCACAATACTTACTCTAATTTTGTTTTCTTAAATAAACAGAAATAATGAATAAAACATTAAAATTTAAGTTTTAATCTTACTTTGTGGTGTTATATAAGTTGGATTTTCTTTAGCACTATATATAAACCGTTTCGACTTCTTGCTCTGAGCCCAGTATAATTTTTGTTGGGTTTTAAAACAAACCTGATTGTTTTACAGATATACTAAACCAATAATTATCCATTAATTTAATGAGAGAGAGTTCCATAGTAGCTAATTATCATCAATTCAATTGATTGATACAGAGAAGGCAAACATAATTCGAGAGCTAACTATTAAACGGATCGACTTGGGAAGTAAAGACAGTTGGAAAGCCGCTCTTTGATCTGTGCCTGCTCGATGAAGCATCAGAACCGAGCTCCATTCAAACCAGTCTCTCTCCCTTCCAGCCAAGATGGAAATTATACCTTTAGGTGCCTGCCTTAACACTGACCTGGGTAATGTCCTGGAGAACTGGCTTTTCATCGAGTCATTTTAATTTCCAAACAAATAAACATTGATGAATGTATTTAAAAAAACGATAAATTTTTTACTATGTCTTGTTAAATCATCCAGTAACTAAATCAATCAGTTATATTTTTTTTTTTGGCCACAGAAAAAAAAATGACGATCTTTACGATCAACAGCATAGCCACAAGAGCCCCCTACAATGAGAAGTGATCAAAATTGACGTAAATACAGTTTTGATTTTTTCATATGCCTGGAAGAATAAGAATTTTTTATAGATTATTATTCAATAAAAAATTAAAGCAGACAAAATTGTAATCAGAACTGCAATAATTATTATCTCTACAATACCTATTGTCCAGAAATGTTGAGAAAAACTGCTCCGCATTTCTTAAAATATATTTCTTCAACAGATTTCTTCGTCTTAAAAAAATAATTGTTTTACTAATATAAAATTTCAATAAACTTGGGATCAATTAAGCACAGTTTGATGGGTTGGCTTAATATCAAACTTGCAATTCTGTAATAATTCGATAGTTGGAAGTCTTCGATTGCCTCCCATATTTGTCATTTCCCGTTTACATTGCCGGACATTTTCACACATTGCTCGTAGAACGAAACCTAATAAATATTCGATAGAAAGCACTTAATAGTTAGGACGATTGTCTATTATTTACTCAAAATAACGTAGAACTGTTTTAATTTCAGCTAAAGAACTACTAGGGGTAGTTTTGTTAAATTATATGTTTTAAATTGTACTGAATCCTTTTAACTCTATTTCCTACTATCACGTATGTTGTATTTATGTATTGTTTAGCAGTAAAAATATTATAATTACAAAAATAACCATTTTCTTGCTGAGAAAACACACTGTGAACAAAATAAAGAATTGATTTATTGTAAATGTTATATCGATAAACCCCCAAAAATATTTCAAAAAAAGCATGTCACATATTTTGTAAAGCTACTTTATGATGGCATTTAACTTTCATTTACGCTACTCAACATTATATGGAGTTATATTCGTTTTTCACCAAACTTTCATACAATGTTTTGAGTACAGTCTCTTGGGTCCTGTCCTCTATATCCTGACATTCCCATCAATCCCAGCACGTTCCTGGCAACAGTTGCCGATGATACAGCTATCCTATCCTTCCATCCTGATCCTGTAACAGCCTCATCCAATCTCCAAACACACCTCACCCAGAGTGAGCAATGGTGCAACTAATGGCGGATAAAAGTCAACGAATCGAAATACTCCCATGTGACTTTCACCCTCCGCATCAGCTTCTGTCCACTTGTTACTTTTAATTATATTCCTCTTCCCAGATCCGACACAGTGCGGATTCATCTTAGACAAAAGACTCACCTGGAACCAACATACTAGATTTAAAAGTCAAGAACTCAACAGACGATTCAACCAACTATACCGACTGCTCAGTCGGACCTCTCATCCCTCAATAGAAAACAAACTTCTAATTTATAAGACTATACTCAGATCTATCTGGACCTACAGACTTGAACTTTGGGGGCTAGCTAAACCTGCAAACATCAAACGTATCCATTCCTTTTAATCCAAAATCCTTAGAAACATAGTTAATGCACCCTATTACATTTCCAACAGGACACTACACCATGGACCTTCATATCCCTTTTGTCCTTGACCTCATACCAACCAAATTCCCAAAATTCCATATAAACCTTTCTAACCATCCTAATCCATTGGTTCAATCCTGATCTAGTTCCACCCATCCCTATCTACCTCGAAGGTTGAAACGGCAGTGGCCAAGAGACTTATTGTAAAATAAAAATGGACAATTTCAGTTCTGGCAATGGTCATATTCTCCACTAAAGTTGAGTGTTTGCGACTTTAGCGCACTTGCTCAGCCTCCACTGGCTCATTACCAGTGTTGAGGCGAGAGTGATGAGCTGAGATTTTATGAGCTCTGCTCTACCCCTCACACGTGGGAGATAGAGTGGGCTCGGGGATCCTCAGGTCGATTGTGTAAATATTGTATATTGGAGTGTAAATGTGACTAGTAGAGATTATTTTATTTTTATCATTATTTTATTTAATTTAGTTATTTTTTCATGCACATAGTTTGATTATTTTCATTTTCTTCATCCTTCTGTTTGTATATATTTTATTTATTTGTATGAACTTTTTTATTTTTTTTTTATTTATTTATTTTACATTCTTATTTTATTTTATTTTAGTAAGAATGTGGTCATCCATCATTATTACCTGCCCACAAAGGTGTGGCAGATTGTAATATCTATCAATAAATAAAGTTTTAAATATTCATTCAACCCATTCCGTGAACAAAAAAATGTACACCTCGACGGAAATGGAAATTGATTCAGCATACTTTATAGCAAAAATATCTCATGCAGTTGAAAAATGTTTTTTGTTTGCAGCCTTTGGTTTTCTGCCTTTGGCATAATTATTACTTACTAATTTCTTCAAAAATAGTTAAAATGAGGGCGTCAAATGTAACCAATTTCATTTTATTTTATTTTTTAAATATAAATTCATTAAATTAAAAACAATTTAATGATTACTCATAGTAAAAAGCACGATACTAAAATATTATTTATATTAGTAACATCTTTTATATTATAATTTTCATTTTATTATGTTATTTTATAATAAACTACCTTAATAAAATATGAGAAAGCAATAAAATCCGAGAAATATATTTGACCGGACCCTGTTACTGGAAGGGTAAGGCCCTCTTCTTTCATTCAACTTGATCCATTCCTTCATATATTACAAACTTATAAAAGGAATACTTTTTAAGTATCTCTCTGACTATTCCACATACCTCATTAAATTATCATTCTATCTATTTGTAAACGACAACTTTTTTCAAGCAAAGACCGATTGATGAAGCTATACTTTTGAGTGTTGTGTTTGAATTCATAAATGTAAATATGAATATCATCTTTTGAATCATGAAAAAAAAGTTGTGTCAAATGGTTTCTACTGTATTGTGTCATTTTAAACTATTTTTTATTTTTATTTACACTTAATATTTTTTTTTAAAGAAACTTTCATGTATTTTTGATATAATTAATATACAGTGCTAAATGATTGTCGAACGGTTGGTATTTTTTCAGCAGTCTAAAAATCTAAAATTATATATATTTACACCCTCTGCCTCACGGCAACATAGTTTTCGACGAGGGTGGCAACATAGCGTAATGCTAATGCTTACTCTGTCAATAAACATATACACAAAGAACATTAATCCTTGAAGTCCAGTTTAGAAAGACCACTGTCCTATTGGGGATTGTTTAGTCGGCGGGCTCCCAATTTGAAACTCATATTCCACTTCGACTTTCCATTGAACCCCCGTACAACAAATTATAGAGGTGCTGAATATTAAATTAAAAAACAATTTGACCAAATTCACTAAAGTTCTAGAGAGTATTCACTGAAATCTACCATTTTTCTAAAAATTTGGAAAACTTCTAAATGGTGTTTAAAAGATGTTTTGAGTAAAATAACCTCTTCGAATATGTTGTTTGTTGTTTATTGGTGGTTTAATGCGCGAAGGCCTCGCGTAATGTACTAAGGAAATACATTGCGCCTTTCTTGTCGTGGTTTTCATAGGGTGTGGGGTCCGTCACTCCACGCCTATTTTTGTGAGTGCCACTCATTGGCTGACGGGCCTCACAAATGCCCGGGGGAGGTTCTGAGTGAGTATTGTATAGTTATAAGCTTGAAAAAATCCTGGATAGGGTCGAGGACTCGAACTCGCAACTATGGGTTGGCGGACCGTTACCACGCTACTACCATCACCCCCCCCCCCAAACTCTTCGAATAAGGTTCAGAAATTTCAAATTATTGGGGACACTATTTTTCTCCGGTACGATGTCCCTGCTGTATTCGAACGTTTTTTTTTTTAGATGGAGGAAGTATTAGTCTATCGATACATAAAGGACCCTCCCACAGCCTCTATTAGCTTTCAGTGACTATGACATGGTTTAGTTCAGTGCTAGTAAGAGATGCACTAGGATCTCCTTGAATCTCATTTGTTTCTCTACCAGTGCAAAATTGTCTATTAGCATGCATGTATTATTTTATTTAACGTTAATTTTAACCATTAATTATTATTTACTCCTGAATAACTACTACTATTGCCTCTGGTTGAGATGCATTGTAATTCTTTACAAATACACCGATTTTATTAATTATAATGTTAATGTAATAACTAGTACTGACTAGGCTACGAGTTAGATCCACTTGAACAACCCAAGAATACTTAATGTTAGGTACCAACATGTTGACAATGCAATGCACCACTAAACACACTGTTAAACACATACTGAAGCGCTGTAGGGATTTGATAGGCATTGGATTTCCATACCATTTGGTAACTTTACTTAAGTATAATAGCCCTCACATTCAATAGCCGGAAATATTTGATTACCTTAAGGAAACAAGTATGTATAGCAAATTTTATATATTACATCAATTAATGCCATTTACTTAATTTCAGTGTATTTGTATATATTTTTTAAAATAATAACTAATTATTGCTACGATATCAGCTAATATATTATAGTATAAATATTTTAATATTAAGAGTGATTCGAAGATTGAAGCTCAGTCAGTATGCATAGGCAAACATCACCATCGCTGTGGATTGCTTTTTATTATATTTAAAAAAAATAATAATATTGAAAATAACAAATAAAATAGAATAAAAAAAAATATATAATTGTTAGAAAATACGGAATTACTGCGATAACAAACTGACTGATTCAGACCTGTAGATATTTCCGACTTTCATTTATTTCCTAGAGAACACTAGCGATGAAATATAACAGGAAATATAAAACAGGGCTTTATAAGCGCCCCCTTAATGTTGTAATCAGGAACATGGATTTATTCAAACGACCCAGCACAAATACTCTATTCAATTCTCAAATGTAAATAGTCTCATTTTTTTTCCTCGTGAAAATCGCTCTCATGGTAAAAGGACACGCCAGGGCAACATTTACCCAGCTCGGAGGAAATCGATTCTAGTCGGTTTATCGTCTATTACACGCCCATTTTGAGATTACAGTTTAACGATCTCATTAAAGTTTAAACTTAGTTTCTCAGGCAAGTATCTAAGTTAGCGAGGTGAAGGTAGGAGGAAATCACAAGTATCTGTTAGCGGTAAATCTGATAGAATAACCCGGAGGAGCTATAACTAGTTCTGTTTTAAGGAGTGCCTATCTGGCAAATTAGGTAAGCACATACTCGAGCATGCTTCCTGGCCGAAGGTTATACATGAATACTAAATTATTTATGTATTTATATTTATTACATGAAATATTTATACTATAGGAAGTTAAGACAATTAATCAAATATTACTGAACTGGCGTCAGCATTCAATCCTACTGACCTCTCTCAATGTTTTTTTTCCCCGTTTTATTATCCATTCCAATAATCTCATGGTCTTTTTTACTTTAACCACTAGTTGATTCGGTCTTTTTTATTGCAATCACTAGTCAATTCAGTCATCAGTACAAGTAGAATAAGTGACATTATATTTTTATAGATTAATAAAATATTTTTTTCGATCTAGCAATTAAACATTCTATAACTATAAATAATGATAATATTCGACAATTTTTTTTTTTAATGAAAAATCCCATCTTTTCCTTTTTTTCTTTTCTGACTAGGTACAACAAAGTAATGTGTTTAGCGATATTATGATATTCTTCATATGTTGCTACGTCTGCGGTTATAAGAAGATGAAACATTAAGCTTTAGAAGAAGATTAGGTTAAGGCCTATTTCTAAAGTAATAGTTGCAACATAAATGCCATGGATGTCGTACTATCAGGTTTTGTGTTGAAAGTGTATATATGTGCTACATGTTGCACTTTGACAGAGAACTTCACCTAACCTAACCTTATAATACATTGGATGAAGGAATATAATGGAGAGGATGAGCTGTCAGGAAAAGTGAAGTCATATGTGTGGCAGAGGAGAAGGAGAAGTGTACGTGCCCATCACTGGTTGCCTTCCGTTTCAATTTAAATAACAACGGTAGATATTCCTATTAATTTCAAAGCAAACCTGAGCAACATGGGTGTGACCTTTTTGGCTTCACTTTCCCTTTGAAGTAGAGAAGAGTTTATGCCACATCCTGCATAATACCTAACTTACACATTAGAAAACATACAAGTTATAATAAGTTCGTTCCAACATCCACTTCTGATTGTCTGGAACATGCGTATTGCGGGTTTTTCCTTCCTAAAACTTTTTTTTTTATTTTATCATTATTATTTAAAGTTAGCTTCCTTATGGTTTATGATATTTTATTTCTTATAGAATGGGTGTAATATTTATTTATGAGTTGTGCCTATACAAATATTATTTGTATTAGATAAGAATTTATGATGTAATACTATATCATTATTTTTATTTGTTGAATTTTTAGATTAAAGCACTAAGGCCCGTTTTATTTTCTATAATATTGTTGTAAAGGGACATGTCCCAAGAATAAAAATATTATTACTCTCAATTAAAACCTTAGATACTATAACATTGAAACATTTAAATACAAATTACATAGTAATTGTAAACTCCTGGATATTATTTGGTATAATGTAATTATTTAAACGAAATAAACTTTTCTTACTATAATGATGTTAGTTAAAACCCCTTGCATTAAAATATAATAAAATAACAAACAACATGAGTAAAAACTATTACTCTATAATCTTTAGTTATGTAGATTTCGTATTCACAATACGTTTGTGCCCTAAAGGTGTGCAAAGTGGACTGACAAGAATCTAAGAATTTATTATGCGGATAATACATTTCTATTGTCAGTGAACAATGATCCTAACATTGTGTCTCAAACTCTCCAATCCCAAATCACCACCCTTGAAGAATGGTGTCAAAATTGGAGGATTAAAATTAATTCTAATAAATCCCACCAAATCACATTTACCCTTCGTCGTAAACCAATGACCTCTTGGCCTGCAATATCCTTTATTAATATCCCAGTTATTCCTATCGAATAGGAATAACTGGGAATACTGTTACTTAGGACTAAATCTCGACAAACGACTGACAAGGAATCGTCATACAAGACTGAAAGGCAGGATGCTGCTCGTCGATTTCGACTATTACAGCATTACTAGACAAACGGTCTAAATTGCCAATCCATTACAAAAAGACTGATCTACATGACTATTATAAGGCCTATCTGGACATACGGAGTTGAGCTTTGGGGTTCCACTAAACCACCAAACTCCTCCCGAATCCAATCCTTACAGTCCAAAATCCTTAACGATCCCTACTTTGTCACAAATCAAGTCATCCATCATGACCTCAAGGTCCCATATGTTGCCGATTTGGCCAAAACCAGATCATTCCTTCCATGGAAAACTTCCCAACCACCCAAATCCACTTGTTTCTAACCTGGCTTCTCCTTCACTACCTAATAATCCTCCTAGGCTGAAAAGAAGATGGCCTCTAGATCTTCTCCTCTAGAACTGTTATAGGAGTTCTATCAATGGGTAGATTCTCCACATGTTTGTATCATGTCACTATCTCAACTACAGCAAATTTACTTGTTGTATATATATGTTATACAGTTGTAAATAACAATAAATAAATAATTAAAAAAAATAAAAAGAATTTAGTGAATGGCACATCTTTAGAAATAACAACACACTCCCCTTTATTGTGTAATATATTGTAACTAATTTCAACTATTTATCAATGTATATAAAATATTAATAGATCGTTTAAATATGTCTACTTTAAGAAAATGAATCACTACATGAAAAACTAATTAATAGATTAAACATTAAATTATTAAAGAGGATTAAATTAATCAATGAGTCAAATTATCTATATATTAATAAAGAATCTATATTGTCACTTAGGGAACCTGAATCAAGAATCTGAAGCCATCGATTGAGAATTGATAGCTTGAACGGATGACAGTTTTTTAATGGAATAATCTTATTATTCCCATAGCGCACTGTCAGGTCCCTTTGTCGGTTTAGCTACATTGATTGTGGAGTTGAACCCTTCTAAAATAAACGCGGAAGGTCACAGGTCAAAGGGGCAACACGTATGACCCTTTAAGAGAACAAAGAAAATAAATCAGCATTACTGACAGCAACAGCAACGGTGTCAAAGATTAGATATGTGACCTCTCAAAAGAAATTCATAATCTATAAAATATAATACAACAATAAAATCCATTGATATCATAGAGGCACAAAGTAGTAGGAAGGATTTCTGTTGATAAAGAAATTTCATTCCTTGAAAAGAATCAATTCAGTGGAATTGGAGTACCAAATCTGGTCACACTACTTTTTTGATATACCTTATGTGGTCAGAACTGGTGTAAAGCATTCTGCTATCATCAAAATTAAATTTGAAAAAAAAAATTAATTTTCTTAATTAAATATTGATTATTTTAAAATTGTTGAATATGCTTTGGACTATAGTCGAACTATTTACCGAGCTAAAACGATTATGGAACATGACATGTTTGGTCAAACCTTCGGTCCTAACGTGCTGCTGCAAGACGTATTACATGAGCAATAAATAATCTCAATGAATAAAAGATCCATGGATAGTTGCACGGGAATGAATGGAAAAAGGGGGAATGATGGCAAACTTTTCGGTCATGATGTGTACAAGGTTAATAGATTTGGAAATAGAAAAGGAATGATCACTTAAAAAGGAAGAGCGATTAGTGAACAAGAATGGATCACTAGGAGTTGAAAAGAGGGAACAGTGCGAAAAAAAATGGATTAATGAATTGAAATTTCAGTGGAGAAGTAACACTGAAGAGGGGTAAGTAGTTAAAAATGCAGTATCAAACTTATTATATACAAAGTTATAGAATATAAAAGAATCAAACAACAGCTCTTTACTATTCACTCACTTAGTCCTAATGAGCGAATCAATATCGGCCCCAAACTAAAAATCATATCTCTATTGAAGTAAAATTTTCTTTGATTTTAAAGATAAACAGCTTCTATTGGTTAATGCTGTTCTGATAAATACAATAAACGATTTGACTAAAATTTAAAAAAATATATATTGATACACCGTTCTGTTGAGTAAAACAGTTGATTGATCAAATAGTTGTTGCTGCGAATTATTAATTAGTTAATAGTTTATAGAATTATTAGTTCTATTTAAAAATTTATCTGAGAAAACGATTTATAACGTTCAAGTGGCAAGCTGTGCAAGTGATGGTTCCCCGAGACGGGATATGAATTAAAGAACTTGCTGAAGATAAGTGAAGAGAGAGGACATTGATCAATGGATGTGTGGGCTATCTCTTGTCGGCAACTTTTGAAGGTACACCTACTTCTTAAGGAAGAAAGTTGTATAAAAAAGGTTTGTATAGAAAGTTTATGCATCATGTATGCATAAAAACTATTAAATAGGTTACCTTAAAGCTTGCCGTGGTAAACAGTTAATAGTTATTAATACAATTCGTTAATTTAAAAAATATGTTAACCAGCAAGATATGCGTTTTTATCTTCGATTTCAATGCATTGAAGTGAAATAATCCATGTGATGCATATTCTCTAGAATATTTTGTGTTCAAACTTTTTTTTAGGAAAACACTCAACTCCTCCATGTTTTTGGATTTGGCTTTATCCTCAGGATTCACACTTGTATTTATCATATGTAACATTTTCTCTATGATACTAAACTCCCCCAATCATCAATAGTAATTTCGTCAAATAAAAACAATGAGAAATAATTTTCAAAACACAATTTTCGGGTGTACTTCCCTGGTCCCACATACATTCAATTTTACACTGGAATTGTTTTTTAATGAGGGGTTGACGGGAAGAATGGTTTAATTCCACTTTTAGTGACTTAAATCAAATTGATATTGCAGTGTATCTTACAGAGAAATTTCAGTATTGCTGAATGCAATGTAGATTCCAGCTATCTTAGGTTATATTTTAGATAATATTTATATAATTATATTTACCCTTTGATAAAAAATATTATTTGTTTAGTAATAATTATTAAAGATTTAAAATAAATTATTCCTAACCATCACATTTTGAATTTTTATTATGTTAAACTTTAATATGATCTGTTCAAATATTTTGCCTAAAATCAACTTTTACGTGAACTCTTCATATAATAATAGATAAGTTCAGGTATAAATCTTGAGGATGAAGGAAAACTCCAAAACATCCTGGAGTAGATAGTTTTCGTAAAAAAATAGTTCATGGAAGATATTTCACAAGGATTGTTTATTACATTTTTTTCGCTAAACATTCGACTTAGATGAGTAAAAGAGTTAGTTAATAAGTACCTAGGTTTTTTAAAAGTAAAATAGAACTAAGCTATGAAAACAGAAATATTTATATTTTCAAAATAAAATAAAATAGATAAATAGGAACCGAAATTATGCAACTGTTTGTTAATAATTTCAAATTACGTCTTATACCCCAACTATTTAATTATGTGAGAATCCTAACTAAAAAATCATTCTTGATATTAATTGTCAAAATATTGCATTTTTTTTTACTTTTTATTATAATAAATATTAGGAAATATTGTTCTGTCTGAACATACTGGGGTGGTACTTGAGCCCTTTAAAATGACGATTGACACCTTTCAACACACAAGAACCTTTTAAGACCTAATGGAGTGGGATCCCAGCAGAAAGACTACCAAAACAATTATAGTTTATTCCAAACATTTATAGGCAGTCGTTATGATTTATCCTTCGTGAGCGAAACCACCAAAGCCAGTCACAAGGACGGTACCAATAGGTGACAACCGACCGAGTGGGAATGCGAGAAGACGACTGAGTTGACCCGACAGGAGTCTCTTATTTTTTGTCCACTAAGAGGTGCCTCATGAGGATTTATCTCATGATAGACGGTTTGTATTTTATTTTTTTTTTTACATGATTGTATGTGAAATCTTTACGATTACTTTCAATACAATTTGAAGTTGATATTGTAAATTGTAGCTCTTCCTTCAGAGGCTGAAGAAAATATCTAAGATTTCGCCTTGGCTCATGATTAAAAATAAGAAACGTAGGAGTATAGTACTGAATATAAATAAATACTTTGTTCCTTTGTGGAGCTTTGACGGTTATATATCCTAATGTATTCATTATATTATGTAATTCAATGGTAATAATATTTTCTAAAGATGGCTAATTGGTAACTGGTAACACGTTTGGAATGTAATAATACGCCTTTGGAAATGTAATGCACTAATAATATTTTAAAGGAATAAATTAATTTGAATTAATATAAACAATTCAGGATAATTTACAGGACAATTATCTTGGGTTCCCAGATACAACAGGTATTATTATATAGCAATGTATTAACGATATATTCATTAAATAAAGGATCAGTAAATTACAGAAAATGAAGTGGATGAGTAATAAATTCTAACCCTCAATAAGCTAAACAATATTATTTTTGTTATTACAACCGGTAGAGTATATGTTTCTTAATTTATTACTTTACACTGTATTTCGTTATATAAATAGATAAAAATATAGGAATGTTTAAGTAAGGCCCCCCCTCACTTCTGAAAGGAAATTCATGATGCCATCTAGTGGGAAAGATTTGCAGTAACAAGCTTGGGTAGCCATCTTGGTCCCGAAAACATAGTGAGTGAGTACCAGTAAGGAAGCCATCGTGACCTGTACCAGTAAAGAAGAGTTCAGAACTCTTCAATAAGGTCTCTTCTCATAATGATGAG